>NW_027122227.1:2459428-3074285 GCF_030686945.1 Centruroides vittatus | reverse complement strand
AAGAAGCTAAGAGCTACCAGTCGTTCGCGATGAGTCATCAAAAAGTCCAGATCTGTTTTCCACAGTCCATCTGAAATTTTTTAAATAAAAAACATTTTTTTATAAACTGTATACAATCATTAATTCGACTTTCTCCTTTTAAATTATTATAAAAACGTTTTATAATACTTTAAAAATAAAATTGTAAATAACATTTAACTTATAAATTAATCTCACAATATACGAGGCTGAATAAATGATAATTGCTTATTGACCTCGACACAACTTTCCTGTTTATAACATTAAATTATAGTACGGACATAATTGAGGATGAAGTGAGATATAGTGGTATACGTTGAAACATGATGGGTAGCAACAACACTAGGTTAACATTATATCAGCATGAGACAATTGATGTTTCAATTTAAATATTGTGATCCATTTAATAAGATTTTAAAAGATTTTTCCAACAGTTCAACGACCGAAGTAACGTAACGTGTATTTATTCTTTCCTTTTATTTATATTTAATTATTAAATAGACGAAGTAATCCTTGTAATGTTCACATCGGATTGTTGTAGGATACGTTAATGTAAAGCAGCTCTAAGCTTTTCCGGATGGAAGGTGACTCATGTGATAAATCTTTTTATCTTTCTGTTTAAACATTATTTGTAATATCCTGCTGCAAAATCCATTTTAGTCTGTAACCGGCACGTGTTAAATCCCTAAATTCTATACCCTTTTTTTCTTGTACGAGTTTATTGTATTACTTGTCTCCTTTACTCTACAGGTTCTTCGTTTAAGCTGTTCACTAGCCGAAACGAAGCGAAACATGGAATTTTTTCCCCTTCCTTTTACGAAATTAATAAAGTCGACGTTTCTCCCCCCAAGAAAATTGATTTTTAATATTATTGAATAAAAAATACTTCGTTCTCAAACTGTTTACATAACTATTGATAATTGCATTTGCTGTATTATTTACTTAATCTTTCCAGATTCACAGATATTAAATTACCAAGAAAATTATAAACTTGAAGAAGTCGAACGTTTATTAACTTTAACGAAAAATTAACCAGAAACTAAACTATACTCGCTTATCTTTAATGTTAATTTTTTAAATGGCTAGAATTAGATTAAAAGTATAGATATTAAATTAATGCCGGCTATATTTAAACGCCTGGTAATATAATTTTAACATGGAAAAACCTAGCACAATATATATATATATTTTTTTTATAAACCTTTTTCTCTCAACCCAAAACTCTTACATCGTGCAAAAAAAATTCTGCATATCTATCTTGATTTCAAAGAAGATAATTTTCTTTTTTTTAATGTCAAAGACCTGCGACCACGCACCACTATAACCCAGAGTTCATTTTCGTTCTGTACCATCCCTTTACTATAACGACAAACCAAATGATGCATTTAATGTAGCTTATGCCAATGAGAACAAGACTATCTTGAGATAACCATGATTTATTTGGTAGAAAATTCGCATCAAATTGGTTTCACATACCTAATGACCTTAAATGTTCCCTCTTTAATATATATTTAATGATTCTATATAACTAAACATAATTAATTTTGTGTTTGTAGAATTTGTGTGATTATGCATATAGCATTAAAATTTTCGGCGTTTAATTAATTCTATCTTATTAAAGTAAAAGTATGTCGGAAAACTATTTAATTACGAATGAAATGAATTGAAAAATTTTATTTTTCGGCTTGTTTTACTATCGTTTCATGTGATAAATTTACTCGATGCTATCAGAAACGAATGTCGCGATTGAAACCTTAATATCTGTCATTACTAGCATTTAACTCATTTATTATTGTAAAATCTACTATTACACTCGAATTAAAAACTTCCATAATTATATCGTATATGATTAAGCATAAATTTTAAATCTAAAATAGATAATATGCGAATAAAAGCGTTTACTCCTGTAAATGTATCTTTACCGCAATAAACCGTGCTATGTAGTGAAGCCGACATCTCGTTTATAATTAGAAATCTTAAATTTATTTCACTAAGCAAACAAAGGAAGAAATTTATTTTAATGCGTCACAAAATGTGTAAACAAATTTAGAAAATTTAAATTTTAGAAATGTAATTGTCAAGAAAGCTGCAGTTTATTGATATTTTTAGCGGAAACTCAGCAAATGTCAGCATCATTTCAGATTAATTTACGAATGGTTTCAACAGTTTAAGACGATAGATTTGGTGTAAAATTGAGAAAATTTTTATGTATACAACATTATTACTCATTTTCTATATAATTTAATTATTTGTATTCGTGTTTAAGAGATAAAACAAATGGCAATTTATTATTGGGAAGACCAAAACCATAGAGTTTCTCATTAAAAAATAGAATTCTCGAGAGAAAGTTTCAATAAAGCAGCTTCATAAATCATATCCTTAAACCCTAATTAATGTTTAAACTTCCAATGAGAAGACGGGCATTCCGCAACATAAAATCCTATACAAATTTGGGATGACGCACGATCAAGCAATCCCTAATGAAAATTTACTTCATCCCACGAGTAAAGGGAGAAGAACACTAATTTACAGATGGTAAAGCAGTCCACCTGATCCACACGATCGATTCTGCACTGTAGAGGAATGAAATTCCGTCACACAGATGACTCACTGACTGCAACCAGTCCGACTTCTTAATAATTAAAGTTACTCCTCTGTAACGTGGACATCTGAAATTGTTTCGGTGCCGCTGCAATTTTATAAAAACGAAGAAGAATTTTTAAAGAGAATTCTTGAGTGCCGTAATAAAAGTTTTGTTGACGAAAATGCTGTTTTTTAAGACGATGGCTATTGAAATTGTACATCAGGAAAAGTGAAGAAAAAGAATATATAGAAAGATTGTTTCTGGTACAGTTAGGTGGAATGGTCCGTGATGCACTTTATCTCTTCCTCCGGGGTAGTCTGTAGCGATATGTGTCTGTCTTTTCCATCTCTATCATAGTAGCCTTAGTGATAACACTAGTCTAGGAATTGTCACCTCGGGATTGTTCCGTCACTTCTCCTTCCCATCACGACTTTTCCAGATTAAGGATTTGTTATAAGAACTTTACAGTTTGTAATATTGTTTATCTAATCTCAGCATAAATAAATGCTCGCTGACAGTGCTTTTATCTTAATCATTTAATCAATATTTTTCTGCATTCACGGCTTGTGCAGTAGTCCATGAGTTGTACACATCTAAAATCCATTGTCGTTTCTGTACATTTGCATGAAAGTTTACAGTTTGAAAATATATATCCCTCTCTGTTCGTGATATTTCCAAATAACTATGAAAATTTTTAGAGTTTTATAATTTAGCAACGCATCTCCATCATATAGTGAGTAAGTAGCAATTTCACAAATCGCTGCTATTATATTATATTTTAGTTTTATTGCGATAAAAACATTAAGTATAAATTAATATAGGCCTATAATGGTTTTAAAGTAGGCAAAGAAGTAAGTGATGAAAGAGGAGAGCGTGTAGAATCTCAAATCACTCATTCATATAAATAATTTGATTTTCTGAATGAGAAAAATGCCTAAATTAATAATGGCTAAATAATATTAAAATCCCATCCCACCTATAAATTATCCTTTTTACGATAAACTAATTACCAAATGTAAAACGAAAACTTTTAGAAAAGCAGTTATAAAACGTAAAACTTCAAGGCACTTTAAGAATGATAATTAAAAAGAATAATTTGCGCTTTTAAAATTGTAAGATGCAAATTCTTAATAATTAAATTTAAAAACTGTCAAGCAACGTGACAGATTAAACACAAACTTTTCAACTCGGCAATTTACAATTGAGAAATGAAGCATTTTACTTCTCGAAAATTTCGCTTAATTATGCACACAATTATTAAATATGCATATTTAGATCCTCTTGAAGTTAGACTTCCTAAATAGTACAAATTACAAATTCCACTCACTAAACAGAATTGAGAATATTCATAATTAATAATTAATTCCTCTTGACTTCGAAGCGAAGTTTTGGGGAAAAGGAGAGATAGAGATCTTAACCTCATTAAAAGTTACTACAGTCAGTTCGTTACTATAGGAGCTTTGGAAATTTCGAAGTTCTTTATACCAGAATGTTTCATTTTGTTTTGATTTCTTTTACAAAGCTATTTATTGTGTGTGAGAGAGAATCAAATTCATAAAAAATAACTACTGTTTGTATTTACGACTTTACACGTAAAAATATTGGCTAAATTGTAAACCACAGTCATGTTAGATTTGAAGAAGATAAACATTCATCTCTAGTTTGGAAAGGAATAGTCTTCTGTGATAATTACTAGCAAGAGATAATTACATAGTAACTGAGCTCTGGGGTGTTTAGGAGAAGGGGTCGATCGATAGACGAGAAACCCTGCCTACATGACTTTTCCCCAATCGATTCCTCCCCAAACTATGACTCATTCTTGTCTTTCTTTTGCTGATGTGATTCGGGCGTATCTCAGCTTTGTTTTTAAACTAGATGACCATTGCATTTTTGCTCTTTCTCCTGCGTGTAACTTGCTCCATGTTGAATTGCTCTTCTGATCTGAAACCTATCGGAGAAGATAATAGGTCCGCTACCGTAAAGGTATCATAAGAGATTGCTAACGTCTAGACAAAGCAGCTTTTGTGTGAATGGATACGCAATGTATCATAAAAAATATAAACTGGTAGTTACTTAATGAAATATTCCTTTAAGGTAACGTACTCTATATTGACATGGAATTAATAAAATTCAAATTTAAGCACCCGCCTTTAGAATAACTCTCTTGCATTATTCATGTATGAGCATTAAAATCCTACATAGACGACTTCTATTGGGGTAATGCTGATATGTATCACGACTACCATTAAGAATATTCTGAATAACAAAATAATCGCACTCAAGCACGTATCAAGAAATCTCTTGCATAATGTACAAGAAGAAAGCAACAAATTCGAATAAACAGTCGCGGAAAACGGTTTGCTTGAAGTATAGAAACATTTATGCTAACAGCGGCAATACGTAAATAGTTGATACTGCTACAGATATATTTTTTTTTCTCGATGAGCCGAGCGGATCTGGATGATTTATTGCCAATTTTGCAATTACTTTATGGTAATTTTCCTTTTAAGAAATATATATTTACATACTGTTTATCTGTCATACTATTTAATTCCAAACACAACAGAAGGAATAAAGGAAGTTCTGAATTGGAAAAGTAAGCAATAAGTAGAGATGGGGAGGCTGAATGAATACAAATGCACTGCTACATTTTTATCTCCGTCTCGACTCCTAACCCAACAAACAGGGATTACCCCAACACGTGATTTCCGCTAAATCTACCGAAAATGGGAAAAGAGCAGTTAAGTATTTGAACGATAGCAACAGCTAGAATTTTATATTTTATAAGCAAACCTTCCAGTTGCAAGATGTAACGAAATCAATTAATTCGCCAGAAGTCTCGTCCAATTTAATTCATCAAAATTTCTGGAGGAAAATCATCCCGCGTGATAATTTCAAGGCGCGGTATAACGCAGCTAATGATCCAATTAAAATAAGAAAACAGTAAACACGAGATGAATATTAAATCCATCCATCTGTCGAAACCGTCGAGCATTAAAATAATTACAGAGAGCAAAAGATAGTAAATTTGATTTGCTGCAGGTAGTTGCTCAGATGTTTCACCTGACACGTGATTGATGTGGTCATCTGGCATACTTCCCATCTTGCTACGACCACTTCTTTTTTTTTTCTCCTCCAGAGAATATCCACTCGCCATTACGTAGACCTCTTTGGGGTGGAGCCATTGCTAGATATTACAGAAATTGCTCGGTGATTCGTTAAAGAAAAGACTGGATCGATTGTTAAAAATTTCCCTCATTTTTTTTTTCTCCTCGTAATTCTTGGGTATCGCGGGTATCATTACCGACCCCGTTACTTCCCAGCGATACGGTAAATTCGAGTCACAACCGATGTCACTGCCTCGATAATTTAGAGGAGGAGCAAATCTCTTAAATTATCTCGTACGCATTTTAATCGGCACGTCAATTCCCGGTACGGATGCAAAATGGTGGATTTTGTCACGAAATGGGTCGTATGTTTGTGCCCTCTTTAATGCAACGATGCATTCTACTTTTTCTTCCAACCCCCCACACTAAGTTGAATTCTTCGAAAGACTTCTCCCCCTTTTTTTAGGAATGGGAATTTATGTGACAACGAAAACGCATAGATTTTAGCATCGTTTCCTCAATTTTTAACGTCGGTAATTAAACTCGAATCGCACCGATTTAATTCCGTATCAGTAATTATAAGAATTTATTCACGTCACGATCGGATCACATGACTTTTTTCAACGGGGTGAACGTACTAAGTGTTTTTTTTTCCGTGTTTAAAAACTGGTCGGAAGATATATACAGTATTTTTTTTCCTACAGTGTATGCTTTCCTCCACCCTGTACAAGCATGTGGTAGAAATTCCTGAATTCTGGTAGTGTAACAACTAATGAAAAATATATTAAACTGGCGATCATCTAAGTCTAAATCGAAGCACTCACATAACAGATAGAGTGAAGTGTCTCATTTCAGATAATTAGCAGGAATTGAGAGAAAATCGATGCCTTAATTATTCGCCTGACTCTAATATTGTCAACTACCACTAATATCACTGTTACTGCTTATCTATTTTTACTAACTTCTCTAGATTACACTTAAAATAAAGCGATGCAACTAATTACAAAACCTGTCTCCATTTATATTTTCTATTTTAAAAAAAAGAAATTGCTTTTTTTCACTTCCGAGGAATGCGATAAAAAGAATTGATGGTGAAGTATGAAGTTAAATATATTCGATTCAATTAAAACGTGACGAATAAGCGCAGTAATAGATTTTAATGCGCTTTATACGTAAAAATGTGTTAAAATATCTTCGAAATGCGCTTCTTCTCAATTTTAAAGAAGAGCTATCAACAGTCGAGTGCGTGATTTCTTTAAATTGTAGGTTCACACGGTATTCACACGAAACCTATTAAATTGCAAGCAATTTTTCCCCCCTCCACGTCGGGAATTCCCCCGCGCAGGAAAAATAGTTTGAAGCACTATTGATAGTTTTGCGTCATGCAAAAGTCGCATTGAGGTTTCCTCCATTCAAATCAATAGCGATTGACAGAATGTTCTATTCTTGCGCCGACAGCCATCTCCATTTTGTACACGTGGTGTCGACAAAAAAGAGAGACCCGCGTTGAGATACGCCCGCTCTCAATCGCAGCTGTATCAACTATCATCCTCCTCCCAAACCAAAACACGATCCTGGGTGGACACAGATGGTCCACTTCCTCTGCTAACGATGCCAAACATTTGGAAGTCATATTTGCAGTCATCTCGCCAACCTAAAAACATGATCTCTCCGCCAGATAAAAGTCCAACCGACTGAACTGTTCTAGAAACAGTAAGCATTAAGGTTAATAAATAAAAATGCCGCTAAAATTCTCTCAAGAGTTAAGTAATAATGGAGCAGTGAAGAAGACCTTCTCATCCGAGACTTCTAAGAAAATTAATCACGATTAGAAAAGAGTGTTCGTTTATTTATTCCTTACTTCGTTACTACTTAATGCCCGAAGTGTTTGTTTAGTCCAGAAATATTTTATCTCTTCATAAATAGCATATGTGAATCTTTCTCCTTTTTTTTCTAACTGCCAAATAGATTTCCTTCATCAATACCCATATTTATAAGCTCTATATTCTAGATGAGGTCATCGAAACTGCCAATTGCCTATTTATTTATCTTCAGTTAGCAGCAGTCGGAGATCTTTTTTTCCCTCAAGAAAACTTGTTTTCTCTACTGAAAGAGACCATTTCCCTTCCTTTAAAGTCAACTCTAAATATGATTGAGTAGATATTTAAATTTTAAAATTCTATAAATCCCTTATAACAAAATTCTGCTTAACTTTACATCTTTAAAGTAGTATCTTTAAATATATATATAATAAAAAATATATTAAATAAAACTCCCAGAGGATACAAGAATGCAATTGCCTGGATCAAGTTTTCAAACGTTATTAATTTCTCTTGTCTTTCTTTTAAAACGTGCACATGTCAGAAGGGAAAGTAAACAAATCGATATTACAAATTTAGTGAAAGAATCTATTTTCCTAAAAATAGATAAGAATGGTTGAAGCTTAACTCAATTGCTAACAGCTGACTGAACATTTGCACTGAAGAGAACGATTAATGATGCTTAAATTTAACTGCTGGTGATTGACGTTTACAAATAAGTCATTTAAACCTCAAAATGGTTGTTTCGTGTTCCTAGACTTGCAAATATTCTTAAGAGAGTTTTGGAAAATCCTCAAAACGTCTGGATTTACACAAGTCAACGACCTACTAAAAGGCTCGTCCGAGAGGGAAATATATTACAGTAAAGAAAACAAATCAACATTCTCCAGCTGCGTATTGTATAATTAAGTTGGACTTAGATATATATCAATATATAAAAAACAGCTAAGTTTTTTACTAGTTTACCTAAAGAGAATGGCTTAATACAGGAATAAAGTGATCCAAAGTGCTGTCTGAACTCCCCAACGCACATGTTAAAGGTAGCTTATCGCTGGTGTTTAGGAATCCAAATTTGAAATCGCTTTTAGTTTATTTATCGAGACGAAAAGCAACAGTATTATCAAGTTTACGAGGTCTCGGGAGAGCAATTTTACGACTTTCATCCTTTCACCTGTAGTAAAGTCGTTCGATAATGAAGTGGCCCTCTCCTTAATCATCTTAAGATAAGTTTGTCTTTAATAAAACTCCAGTTTTAAATACGAGTTAAACGAATACCCTGCTTTATTATTAAACGGATTATAAGAAAACGATAGTTGTTCGCTTTTAATCTTTCCATTCTCGTCGATAATGTCGTGAATAGCATCCGACGTTATTCAATTAGTCTTATTTGCTTTACTTCACTTTACCACTTCGCTTCAATCGAATATTGCGGTAATAAGATTATATATAAATAGGAAAAAGTAATTATCTACAGAAAAGTTTCTGTTTGAAAGAGTAAAGCGCTAATATATTCATTTACAGCGGTAAAAAAGTGTAATTTAAATCGAAATTTTTACTCGTAGTACTCAGAACACGTGTAAGTTAAGGGTTGCTTATAAATAACGTCCGCATTTTTCTTGAAATTTTTACTTTCTCTCCCCATTCTCCCAGTTTGTCCAAGTTTCCGTAACCCCCCCCTCTTTAGACGTCCAAAAAACTCGACCCTCCTCAAAAAATTTATCATTTTATGAATAATAAGACGTATAAACTGTGTAAAATTTAATGAAGTAAAATGGATGCCCATTGAAGTTCAACCCCTCCCTCCTCCTTGTCATATCCTTTCCCTCCTTTCCAGTGTGGACGTCATTTATGGACATCCCTTTAAAATTGCGCTATTAAAAGAAAAACAATTAAATTAGAATAGAAAAATATGGAACTGACCTTTAGCCACGAATCCATGTTTAATTAATTGAGCATGAATCAATAACCTTGGTAACAAAAGGCAAAAAGCAGCTGCCAGATGCAAAAAGGGTGCGGTGGGTCCACCGTGTCTCCAGATTGTCCTCAACCAATGCGAGCACTTTTTCCTTTTCAGGTTCTGATAGACCGCCGATTGCAGGTGATCGGCACCACCCAGTTTGTAGCCGTCGTTGGCGTAGTTACCGATCTTAAGAAGAGCGGCCACGACGAAGAAAGGCAGCATGACCACGGCCGCTCCGATAAATCCAACGTAAGCGTTAAGTTCGAAGTAAGGTTGATCGTGAATGGGCCAAGGGAGTGATATATAGTCCGTGAAATGGCGTATACTGATAACGATGATGTAAATCTGAAAGGCCAACGCCATGGTGCAGTACCAAACCGACCAGAGATTGTTGATCTGCAAGTGCTGACAACCGAAGGTGGAACCCATTTTCTGTTATTTCCAAGCGAGCTGCTGTCAAGACTCCCAATCTCTACGACCGAAAACTTTCATCTGTTAATTTCGTTGCCACAACCTGAAAGAGAAAACACGTCCTACGTTAAAAGGATATTTATTAATGTGTGATGTCACTTCCTTTCAGAAATGACATCCTGTTTCACACCTAGAAACTATCGCCGCTGCCGAAATTAAAATTATTTCCGCAACTGTTACATATAATTTTTAATGGCTACTAAAGCAGTCGCCATAATTCTTCAGATTCTTCTTACAAAATCCTCTCAAATACGAATTTCTAAGTGTAAATATGTATTAAAAATACCGAGAATAGCCGCAATAAAGTCATCTTTACGGCTTAAAAATAGCTTTTAATGTAAATTTAACTTGTTTATTTAAAAATTAAGGACCACTAACTAACTCGTATGACATAACACAAATAATTATGAGCGCATCTTCATAATGCTGATTCATTTAATTAAAAAAAAACTTAAACAGTTATTTCCTAAACAAAAACCGATCCAATTATTGTTAAATCGTTATGATTCAACCGGATATTACGTCAATTAGATAGAAATCGTGTCACTTCCGCAATGTTCACGTCGTACTTAATCACAAACCAATTAACCAATAGTTACTCGCAACGTCATACGAGACGGTTACACTTTCTTTTTCGAAACCAAAAAAAAGGTTTATCATTTCTTTTATTCTCGAAAGCGAAAATATTTATAAATAGATTTATATTAATAATAAACATTTCCTAAATAAGTCGCGATTAAATTAATCCTTATTATAATTCCAAAACAAGGACATGTATGAGAAATAACGTTCGACGAATCTCAAGCCATAATTGGTCATTTTAAATTCAAATTAATTCAAATTGACCAATAACGACAGAGAAGTCGATTAGCTTTGAATAAATGCCATTTTATTCGTATTTTTTGTTAGATTTGGAATATATTTAAAAGGATTTTTGTTGGAAAACTTTTTAGTAATTATTTTAACCGATTAACCATTGATATAATAATTAAATGTCCGGCAAAATTTTTCTAGTATTAGATTCTGTTTTCGCTCGTCGCTATAGCAACACAATATCGAATAAAGCCAGGTAGAATTTTATTACTACAGAACACGTGATAAGTTTTATTATGACAGGTAAAATATATCTGTACGCAGCTAAAATAATGGTTTATTTCACAAAATTTAAAGTTTTAATTAAGAAAATATTGACAATTAAATTCTAGTTTGGACTACAATTGATAATTAAAGCTACATTAGGAGCTAAGATTAGGATCGATGAACTTGAGTGGGAGGGAAAGAGATGTTTAAAATATGGAATTCTTCGTAAAATATCTGCCTTTTTTCTGCTAAGAACTCTCTCCATCAGAAGGAAAAATATGATCAATGAGACCTTATAATAACTTACGAAAATTCAATTACAAGTATGACCTCCTTTTATATTCGTGTGTTCTGATCGTAAAAACATGAAAAAGTGGATCGTAACGTTGGCCAAACGTCAAGAAAATTGTAGCAGACAAAAATATTTTTTCATGCTAATAGCTTTTAAGTAAGACGAGTGTCTAGCATATTCAGTCACATATCCACTAGCAGAAAATGTGCCCGTAAAAAAGAAAAGCAAACAAAAAATGATCGAATCTTTAATGGTTTTTGACAAATTCAATGGAAAGAGGGTCAAGAGAAATACATTCTAGAATATTATGCATAAATATTTATAACTTACAAGCTGTAAATATCTTAAAATTAATAAACAAATTTAGGTTTTGCAAGCGTGTTAACCGCTACAAATATCTATCTGGGGCGATTTCCTTCATACAGATAGGCAGTATGTGCGCTTATGACGACGTAAATAAGCGCAACATTCGTAAACAAATCGTCTGTTGGAGAAAAATACTTGTAATTAGTCAGAGTGGGCCTTGTAGTCACTATAATAAACGAATGCTTGTTATTACAATAACGGGTTATTGCACTCAAGGACAGTTGATTCGAGAACTTTGATCCGCAAAGTCGGGAATCAAAGAAAAAACTATATAAACTGTTCGACCTATAAATAAAACAACGATTGTAACTACCGGAGGTGCCGTCTGGACTTTTTGGCTCTAAAAGATCTTGTAACCAAGGAAACCAATGTAATCAAGCAGCAATCAACCCTCAAGGTCTGGCAAGCGGCCAGAGTTACGCTTTTTTGGATCTTATGCTCACAACCTTGTACGATCAACTCGTATGTGTCATCGCATTCCGTAATTTAGGCCCATTATTAAGTGTTTGCTGATTAGTCGGCCAAATTACTTCATTTTGTAATAGTCTATAACCTAATTAGTCAAAAATTCGTTATTAGAGTGATTAATATTGAGTTATGGCATCCTCTCGAATCCATTTTTCGGCATCCCTCGAGGAAATTCCAAAATTTCCCTAAGCGCACCTTTGCTCATTAAATAATACGTGTGCCACGTTAAAGAAAGTGTAAATTTGTACAATTTGTACAATTTAAAATTATATAAAGATGTATCGAAATCACTGCAAATTAGATTTCCTCGGTGAACACGCAACTTATCAACTCTTGTAAAATTCTATATTAACCTCAGCTAAGAGGCAACTCAGAGAATTTTTATGTGCAGTGTACACTAAACAAAGGACAACAAGATTTTCTTTAGTACGTATGCTAGTACATTAACCTCCTCTCTTTAAAATGTTAATGGTGTTCGAATACCGTCGGTGAAAACTCTTCAACCATGCAAGAAAGTTGATGATGTCAGAAGATGCACGAATATAACAGAGTGTTTACATGACAAAAGGGATGGCTATTATCAGTCACAACATGAAAGAGTGCAGTTGGCGAGTGATGACCTAGAATAAAAGAAAACGCACTGCACTTTTTCTTCTTCTTGACCTATCCTTTGACGACAGACAGTCTACTCATTTGTCTTGGATTCTGTCCAGAATTCAAAAAACGGAAAGAAAATGTCGTTTAATACTAATTATATTAAAACTAACTCGAATTTCATAATTTCCAAGGGCGGCAAATTAAAAACATGGCTTTTTTTATCGTTTATCTTCTTAACGTTATAATTTTAGATGGGTAAATTGATATAGAAGTTAGAATTTTCGACTGTTTTGATAGCTTTACTACAATAACAAAATGCTAAGTTGAAATGAGGCCAAGTTGATTTATCGTAAAAATAATCTGCACGTGGGATATTAGAAAAATCTCTCCCCCCCATTCATTTCGTAGAGTTTAAGAGATTGGTGAGTTATTTTTTCCCGAAGAAAAATGCAGATCAAGTTCTTTAGGGATGGAGTAGAAATTCGAGTCTTGCACCTGCACCGAACTTATACGAGATTAGTTAAATCTCTTAATAGTGGAAATTTCAGCGGCCGTTACCGACTACAAAAACACACACACACACACACGCAGGCGACTCTCGTTTCTGCAATATCGTTTTGCGTGAAGGCAAAAATTCAAAAATCGATACTTTTATCAACGAAGAAACGACCTTGAAAAATCGATGGAATGGATTTCTTATCTCGAAGAGTGCATTTTATATATATATATGTGTGTGTATATATATATAATTCGATAATGATGACGTAAATTTATCCCTTGACCGTTTTGGACCACGTCGAAAAGGAGGGGGTGGAGAGGGAGAGAATTCGTCTCCTCGGAATTATCGATTGACCACTTGAAGAATGCATTTTTACACATCTCGAGTGGCCCACTTGGACGGAAGACAGATTGTGTGACGTCACCGTCGCCTCTTTGCACAGAAAGCGGCGCCGAAATGACGAGCCACGTGAACCGGGCATGCTAAGAATGTCACGTGTTCCGAAAATAAAAATTGTAAAAAAGTAATTCCCTGCAGTAAATATTTGCCAGGATATACATTTGATATTAAATATATACTTTTTTTAAATTAGACAAGTCGCAAATTATTTCATAAAAGTGATAAATAACGGGGGGTAATTAAATCAAATCGATATTGATTTAACCAGTAAGAACTTCATTGTGTAGATAGCAGTGAAAGGACAAGAGATTTCCTGTCTTTTCAACTTTAAAGTGAATAACCTTTGAGTGTGTGTGTGATACGATTATGTTAATGAAGCCACAAACAATCCTTTTTTTGTCAGCCTCCGTTCTTTTTCTAATGAGTGACAATGACACGTTTAAGAAGAGCCGACTCTTCTTCTCCATTTGTACATCAATGCACCACGTGAAGAGTGGGTTTCAATGGATAATTTGCCTTCGAAATTATCTTATTATATAATAAGATGCCACATATAACGCCTTTACAAAACAGTAGAGGATAAAAATGGCTATATATATGTGCTGTTAATTAACGCGCTGGGAAGTACACTGCACCGTGGTTCACTCACTCTCCCAAAAGGATTCTGTAGTAAAAGGCACTCTTGTTGTTAGGATATTTCCTGCCTGTAGCTACGAGTTCTTATTGGAGAAACTTTTATTAAGAATGCCGAAATAAAGCTCTTAGAAAAGTTTTTCTTAAGATCTTTAAACGGATATCTTCTACAATACAAGGCGCAATTATAATTGAAATTTCTCTCATGAGTTAGTTTATTCGTTATCGCACTCGATTGTCTATAGATAATACTCAATATTTGTAAATTCTTAACACAGTATGAAGAGTTTTCGTTGGGTATTTATCACATACGATTTCCACTTAACTAATATTTATTTTGGCATTTGTGATCATTGCTTTCTTCGAAAGATATTCTTTTTATCCCGAGCTTCTCGCATCTATCAGAATTATCTACAGGAAAAATAGTGTTATAACTAAGAAAATTCTTCTTAGCATTAATTTAAGGAGGAGATTTATATTTACAACTGACGCTGTTTTTTACTATTATCAATATTATTTAATTAGAATTCTTTTTTTTAATGGAAGACGTCTTCCATCATTTCTTCTTAAACGATTGTCTTCCGAGATTCTTCTTGTAACCCGAGATCATCTTTCTGTAGGAAGCCTCGAGAGGGAAGAGTGAGTGGTTCCGCTTGCGAATCTGATTTGGTCCCAACGATATTTTGTTCATAGATGACATATTTCGGCATTGATCCATATTTCGATTCCATCAGCCAATCAACCCACGAAGCATGAAGCGAGACAATTTTTGATGGATATGGTAACTCAGAATTGTTTTTATCTTCCTCCCATCGAGAATTAAAATACATTCGACAGCGTGAAAAGCCATTTGCTATACAGAGAGATTTATATATTATTCAAAAGATCTAAAATTTATAAAGTTTGAATTTCAAACTTTTTTGCTCCAGATTTTTTTACGATTTTTTTCTCTTTTTTTTTGCATTATTTATTCCTACCATTAGATTTATCTCTGTACCTTTTTCGAGTTGGATATTTATGAATACGGTTCACTTACAGAATCAAGTTTTCGTGGTAAATTTTATACATTTTTTCCTCCTTCCAATCTAGATTAAAAGTGATGAGATTGAGGTAAATTTTTAATATTTTCGATGAACTTTTTTCATCGTGTAATTTCCTGTTTTGCCTCAAAAATTTGCAAAAATCCTTTTCTTTGAATTCTTTCCTTCAATTTCGTAAGGACTTCGACAATCGTTTACTTCCATTCAAAACTTCTCACGAAAAATTCCCAAGATAATTTAATCTTAATCAACTCTCTCCAACTTTCTCCATTTTTCTCCATCATAAAATATTACCATTAATAACATTACATTCATCTTCCTAAAGAAAAAAAAACATCTTTTGTTGGAAACATTCTTCATTTCAAGTCCTGGTAGCCGGAATCTCCCTTTCCTCGAATAATTATGAATTCCTTCCATTACTAAATTAACAGACAACGGCAACGATTAAAAGTCTAAATAAATCCCGTATAATTAGGATACCCCCAAGAGAAAATAAATGTAGAGAAAGAGAGCGTGATCGTCTAATTAATTTATTATTTTACTAAGTCAAATTTCCTCACCGTCCGGCTTAAATCGGAATCTCTAAGCGTTGTTTACATTGGTGACATCATCAAAACGCTACAGGGTGTGCATTTGTGCACCGGGAGATATTTTATTGATTGAATCCATGTTTGACAACACCCTTCACTCCTCGCAACTAGCAAAATGAAGTAAATCCTCTTAAGACATCTAAACTTTGACAATCGCTAACTTAATATGCAAGCAATTTGCCATTTAGGGGAGTTATATTTTTACTTTTATTACATCAAATCTACTCTCTCTCTTGCTTTAATTGAGTTTCGTTCCTCCCCTCTTTAATTTTTCCCATTCTCTTCGACCTAAATTCGAAATTATCTTTCGATAGATGAAACCATTTGCTAAAATTTATACAACCGAACCTCTCTAATCACGGCCAAGTGCATACAAATTAACTTTTCAACAACGGGCATTTCTTATGCTCCCTCAGTGGCCGTTGTTCGGAAGTTTTTCTGTATTACGATGGAGGAAAAATGTTTTTTGTGTCTTTTTTTTTGAATAAAACTCCGAGATATAAAACCTTCTGACTTAGATATCTAAGTAAATCTCAAAGGAATTGGTACCGGATATTTTTTGGAAAAATAAGGAATCGAGTTTCTTCGGAAACCAAACACTTTCAAAAAATTTTATTTTATGCTGGACTAGTGTGAAATATCATAGAGTTTACATTAATATTTTTTCTCTCGATTAAATTTTAAAATTATCCACGCGAATTAAATAATATTTCTACCTAATACAGTCAAACCTCTAAACAACGGCCACTGACACACAAAAAAATCGCCTATGTTCACGTTTTAGAGGTTATTTTGTACGCTTCTTTCTTCAAAAAACAAGTCCCTAAAAGAATGACCGTTATTCACAGGTGACCTCTATTTAAAGGTTAAAAAAAAAAAAATAATCCTATTTAGACAACCAAACCTGTAATCGGAGGTGGCCGCTATTAGAGGTCGTTCGACCGTATTTCAGAAATTCATTTAATTAAATTTAAAATTTATATAAATATTATTTAATTAATTAACCCGGATAATATGGTAAAATAAAAACAATTATCCCGTCTTCATCATCAATTTTTATCAGCGAGACTCAGATACAATCTGAAGATACGTTTTATAGCCGAATAACGATCGCGAGTTTAACATAAAATTTCGATTTACAATTCATATTAAAAGTATTTGGAAGTTTGACTTTTATCTTAAACTTTATCATATTTCTGATAATTTTTTTCACTTTCCCCCCTTTTTTTTCTTTAAAGGGATATCGTCTTCGGTTACAAACCTTAATGACAACATTTTGGCCTCTGGTGTGTTATCTACAATAAAAGAACTACTTCCTAATTGGGAAGAAACTGGACCGAGGTCCTTCTACCTCTCATTTCCTATCTCCTATGAGGCAGGCCCTAATCATCAGTAATTGTGGTTGAACTACGTCACGTAATGGTTACTGCATTAACACTCTTCCTTTCTTCAATCATTCCCTTTTGTGCTTCCATTCATTAACTACATAAACTGGGAATAGCCTTTGCCTCTAGCTCTAAATGATATTTCCCTATTTTAAACTTTTGCCAGTTAATTATAATTAAATTTTACAAACTAATTTAAACTTCCCCGCATTCTCAGCTTTATTTTAAAGGTTAGAAACACGTCTATACAACGTCTACATTTGTACAGATCGTCGTTCGCAGCGGGGTGTAGGCTTTTCTCGTGTTAAGCTAAGTCTACGAGATTTGTCAAACTATATATAGGTTTATAGATGTAGAAAAAAAAAGGTGTACGTTTAATATTTAACGTATTATCGACCTACTTAACGTTGCCATTATCAATAGCTGTTAACACATGACACTTTTAAACATTGATTTTATAGGTGTAGCCCACTGTACACTGTATATAATAGGGAGAAGACTGAGAACAATAATTTAGTCGACTTGTCGTTAAAGGTGTGCAGCGAAACTGATACACGGGGGATTGAGTAAACCCTTTCTATGTGGACGGGATTGTCTTTGTTAAACTCTAAAAGGGGACGGATCTATCGAAAGATATCTTTCGGAAGAGGAAAGTTATTTCTTTCAATAAAAAGTTATTTTTTTGGAAGGAAACGAAGGTTATTTCTCCATCCAAATAACACCCTCGTCCAGCAATACTTATCGCCGAATAAAGGTTATTCTTTTGTTTAAAAATATTTATAAATATAAAGAGTTAAGGCTGAAGTTTCTACAATATTTTCTAGCAGATCTTCTAGTGTTTAGAGTGTTTTTTTAAAAGGAAAAAAGAGCTATTTTTATCGGTTAAAAAACTCGTTTCCAAGTCAGGGATTATCTGTATAATAAAATAAATCCTTTGTAGAAAACTCTTTTAAAAAATTCTCAAGGGAGAGGAAAGATTTTTCTCTCTTTAAAGTATTGTTAAAGACTGCTTAACATCTTCGTTCCACCTTAAAACATTCCCAAATCTGCTTTCAATCAACGTTACAACGTTATTATCTGTATAACAGCCTAAACTGTCTCGATAATAATATTTTATCGAATGTAGATAAAAGAAGAAGGAGGAGAAAAAAAAATCAGGTGAGATATCGGTTGGTATTTCTTTACAGGTAAGCATCGTTAGGAATTACTCCTCGGGGATACGAACTTTTCTATTTTTTTTTCCTTTTATTAAATTTATTATATTGAGGAATAAAATCGAGGTCCAATCAAGTTTATAATAGAGTTGGGCACTATTAACCAGCTTCCTTTCTCTCTCTGGTAGACTGCATGGCTCATTACATCCCTCTCTTTTCCCAGAATTCTCTTTCGTGACAACATCGATAAATCTGATCATGTGTTAAAAAAGGCAAAAAAGTTGCAATTGAGCATTTTTAGTAGAAAAACCTTCGTTAATTCCTAAACTTAACTCCAATTTATTCCACTAAAAAGCATCACAATTTTCAATTTTAATATATTAAAATATATAGCTATATATATATTATTTAATTAAATAATTTAATTGAAAAGATTAAAATTTATATACTTTTTTATATTTAAAAATTATAATAATAATTATTATTATTTTAATATTTTTAAAAGTATTTTCGAGACGAACTTTCCTCTTTCGATTTTTAAAAACTTCTCAACTATATACACTTCGAAAAGTACTTTTAAAACTCGAAATTCTCATTAAATCCTACGACTTAACTTTTCATTTTTGTTATGTTTTTAACCCTTCTGCCCTTCCATTAACCTTAAAAAAAATCTTTTTCCCGGTTTAATTCTTGTTAAAAAGATCTTTAACTTGGATTTTTGCCAGTCGAACGAAATTCGAGCCCTGATAAAAACCGGATAAAAATATATCTATAAATTTATTTTTCGATTTTAATATCGAATCCTACAGATATTTTAATATAGAAAAAGATGGAATATATATATATATATATATATTATTTTTTAAAATTAAATTATCGATATTAAAGTTATAGCCACTTGGTTAATAAACATGACTCAATGTTTCTCTGCTTAATTATCTTTAATTGTAAACACGGCTCGAGGGCAACTAACAACTTTTAATTATCTTCCTAAATGTTTTATATTGGAAGTCTTTCAAATTTCCTACTCCATTTTTACATCTCGATAATATCCTGTTCATTTCCCTTTGAACTCTTAAATAAAATTCACCCTCCGGCTACTAACCTTTCGTTCTAATTGCCTATCAGTTAAACCTCATCTACAACTTAAATTATTAAATATTATCCTATTTAATTATTAAATTCTTTAATCTTAAAAAATAAAAATTTTATAACGTTTAGAGTTTGTTAAAATTAAACTTACAAATTTTTAAACGTAATTCTCGTCTTTACACCGACACGAAATAGTTACTAAATGATGAAGAATATTTATAAATTATTGAAGATTGTCGCTCGAAAATATTCTAGATTTTTTTCTAAAGATAACCTTTAAGATATTCTTTCTGATAATATCGAAATTCTATTGAAATTTAACGATAAATATGAAGAAATGTTCCTCTTGATCCTCTTCCAGTGTTCAAACCTCATAGGATCAATTAAAGATTCATAAGATAATCCAACACGCTTATTTTGTATTTAAAATCCTTCATTTATTAAAGTAGATCCACTTCGATCAGAAATCTCAATGGCCTCTGTACTTGTGTGGCAGAGACCATCTAAAAAAAAAAAAAAGAAATTCCTAGCATTAAATTACAATATTTAATCAGGGAAAAAATCATGTAAATGTAAGAAAACACAGTGTACTCGATTCATAAAACTACTTTCTTATCAATTTCGAATCAAAAATTAGGCTCGGTAAGTAATTAAAGACCGAAAAAAAGGAGGGAATGTTTTATCCTTAAAGAGCTCCTTTAGATTAAAAGTGGTTGAAGTGGTTGAGAATTTTTAACAGACACTAAAAATTTATATATTTCTTTTTTAAAAAAAAAAGAAAATAAAATAGAAACTATTCTTTTCTGTTTTAAAACGGCAATCGAGAGGTATAAGGAATGTCATTATGTAAAGAAATTACATATGAGGGGGGCATTTTTTAAATTCCTCTGTAATGATTGTAGAATGTATTGTTTAAACCTTGTAAGAATAGAAAAAGTTTGATTGAATTCCTTCGAAATATATATTTTTTAATTAGAAAATTTTTACTTTTTTTGCGATTTAATCAAAACGCCGTTTCTAACGATTATGGGTTCGATAACAGTTCTTCCCCCCATAAAACAATAGAAAAAAAACACGTAATGATTATAATTGTAATTAAAGTCTGCAGGGAAAAAGGCTGGTTACGTTTTCGTTATTCCAATGGGTTCCCATGTTAGGGTCATTTAGAGCTAAGGCGATAAAGGCAACTGAATAACGGTCTTGTACGTCGTGTGATTGGGAATAGGCTACTTATTTTTTCTCTTTTTCCTTCTTTTTTTTTATTGTTCTGGTGGCATTAAGTTACTGATCGGAATCTTGTGGTTTAACTGATAACGATTTCTTATTTTTTTAATACTTTGTAGAGAGATATACCTGTAGTTAAGGTGATATATAATAAATAAAGGTGTTTGTTACCATAGCAACTTCATAAGTTGGGGTGAATGTTGGAAGAATGTTATGGTGTAGGTTGGTAAATACGCCACTTAATATCACTCTACTCTTTTTTCTAGAAGTAAAATGAAAAATTGACGTTTTTGATTTTTTTATACGGTTTCGTATCGCGTTAATACGTAAAAAACCCATGTATTTACGGTTTAAAATGCGTTATATTTAATATTTATACGGGATTTTCTAATTGATCGTTATGACAAGCGCGCATAAAACTGAAGTAAAAAGAGAAAAAAATATTTGATGTTGATGAAATTTTTAAATAAAAGATGATGTTTAATAATATCTAACGCTTCTTAGCTACTGTGAATTTCGTTGAAAGTTGACAGTGCTTAAAGGGAGAATGCAGCTAAAGCGATAACCCGCAGGTATGGATACCTCTTTAATAGTTTTTTCCACTTAATAGGATCGTTTAGGCGAAAGCTGGAAGGTCTTTAATAAGACGTTAGGATGAAAGATAGCATATAAATATCTTAGATATTTATTATTATTATTGTTAAAGTAGTAAGGAGACGAACTGGTGACCGGGTTAGTATCCTTTCGGAGCCGATAGGTGTGCAGACAATCCGGTCTACGACACTTCCAAGAAGGAACAGTTGGAGAGAACCTTCGGAGCAGCTGCCGAGTTCTTTGACAGGATTCACTGGTTTGACGAGAAAGTTCCCCCCCCCTCCCTCGAGGTATACTCGATACCAAACACGAGCGTGATCCGCATATCAGAAATTCAAATGCTGCCAGGATTTAAATTCGAATTGCAAACCCACCGCCGGTCACGTGAACGGGCGCTGATAAGCTTCTAACGAATTATAAAGAACCCCGGCATTAAACAAACGTAAGAATATCGATCAGTAAAGTCGAAAATTCGACTAAATACAAGGATGATGTCATTCTTATCGAATACATAATTATATCGAATATCGATCGGGTTCAACTTTTTAAGAATAAAAAAAAATGACCCGAAAATCAATTTTTAACAACAAAATTTTTTAATTACGTAAGAATAATTAT
Organism: Centruroides vittatus; assembly: GCF_030686945.1. Classification (NCBI taxonomy): domain Eukaryota; kingdom Metazoa; phylum Arthropoda; class Arachnida; order Scorpiones; family Buthidae; genus Centruroides; species Centruroides vittatus. The sequence continues at coordinate 3,052,294 of NW_027122227.1, read as the reverse complement.
TACAAGCACGACCAATTATCTACCCGCTTATAAATTTCGAAATTATTAATTTTAAAATAAGAAATACGTGAGAGGTATACGAAGTACAGTACAACCTTTATACGTCTTTCGCGCTATAAAAGTGCAGTTTGTCGATTGAAAAGGCAGTAACTGTAAAACAAGCGTGTTTAAAGGAAACCAAAGGATGGTCAGTTTTCTTCTCCTTACTCGCTCTACAGCCAAAGAAAGGAGGCGAGCTTCTGTGCGACTAACACACACTTAAAGTGTAATGCGATCCAGAATGGCACCCTGAAGAAAATTAGAGATCAGCCTAGCTGCAGCCAAAATAAAAAAAAAGGAGGAAACTTTGATAAGAAAGTTACTTTTTCTATCAACATATTTTGACATCTGAATCACTTTTTTGGGGGGCATAAATCGCGGCGGGTAATAAAAACCAGGAAAAAAAGATTCCCCGCCAGACATCGTACAGAATTAAAGAAACAATTGTAATTATAACACGTTGTATCGAATATTTTACATCGATACAACGCGTTAATAAGAAAGAAAAGTAATATTTAGGTCAGTAAACTATGAATAATAATTATAACGGTTAAAAAATATGTGTGTGTGTGTGTGTAGTGTGACGTCAAGCGGTTGATAAAACGGTTCGACATCTGTTGTCCATTATACGGTCTGGTGATCTAGAGACTACTCTTAAAATTGAAATTTACCACTAACAAGATGAGAATTATCAACTATTTAATTAGTGTTTTATGTTATAACCTCGTCTTTTCGTTTAACAATGGAAGGAGATTCGGTGTGATGCGGTGCAACTAGTATAACTCGGTGTCATATAGTGTAGCTTATGACAGAAACCACAGAGTGTATGACACATCAAGACTGGGCAATACACGGAAACATTCGTAAAGTGCGTAAATAACGGCGATTACAACACGACGTTTAAACGCGTTGTTACGTTTGCGTTACGCGTGTAATTTAAACTCGGAATCATTAACGAGACTATAGGAGAATGTAAGTAAGTCATGGTTCACTCACCAATCAGTGAAGTTCGGTGTAGGCCCACTGCTGGCACACACACAACATGCTCACCATCCAGACTCGACAGCACCCGTCACAGCTCAATGAAGTCTCTCCCCTAACTGCTCCGTCGGATTGATGTCTGCCGTCCACAGTGGCGGATCCGAAGCGGATGTGGAGCGTGCCATTCCACTAACCTAAAGGGGGGAGAGCGGCTTAGGGTGGAGCGGACAATAGAAGCGTTCTCGACACCACACTTTCTAAATAGATAAATTAGATTAACTGTGCTTTTTTATATACCTTTTTTAAATGTTTATTCAGCATCGATTATCGTGGAAAAAATATATATTTTTACTAGAAATTTAATCCAATATATCAACACTATAAAGTCGAAATCATTATTCAACTGTCACCTAAAGTCATTTGTTACCCCGAAGGATATGTCTTGTGGCGATATTTCTTCTCAATGAAGATTACTATTTTAAAGTTCGAGATGTGTATTAAAATGAATGAAACTCGAAGCTTCGCCGTCTTAATTAAACTTTATCCATTTCTTTCGAAATATCAGACTGGAGGGAAGATAAACATTTCCAATGATCAAACACCAAATCTCTTTTTTATTGGTCCTATTGGTTTCCTATAGACTCTGCAGTCAATTGAGATAAAGGATTTAAAACTCGGTTTATAGTATTTAAATTTTTTTTTTATGGGATTATCAAACGACGAGCGTGACTAAGTCTAACAAATGACAATGACGTCCCGCACGTTGCTAATGACAGAGAATTGATGAATGGCCGCATGCATGTAAATCGAGCACGTGACCGATAAATTGTGCATTTATTAAAAATTCATAAATGTATATTTCTGAACTCCCCCTTCCTTTCTTTTTAATTTTGAGAGGGAGTCGTACAAAGAAACCTTAGGTGGAAGGTAGCAACCATTTCTCAATAGAGAGGAGTGAGGCATCGGAGGTTGTAGAGGGGAAGCCAACAGAGGTAATTTGATTGCCAACGACCCTTAGCAGAGGAGGGAGAAATCTAGCCCACATGTAGCAATCGGGGCAATCTGCTGCTACAGATAACTCGCAGCCATTTACAATCAGACTTCATGTACGAGAAGGAATTAAAAAAAAAAGAGTAAATTACTAAGTTGCAATACGGAAGTTTACTAATATATATATATATATATATATATATACACTTGCTACAGTTAATTGAGTTTGAATTGTAAGACGAAGCGGTAAAGGAAGGATTCTATTGTTTATTAATCACTACGGAGTAGCAATGAACTCGAAAGAAAAAAGAAAATACCGATAATAATTACTGCAATTTTTATCAATTATAACCCACAATTACGTCTTATCTTTCCAGATTTCCTAGATGTATTCGGTAATAGATGCTCTTCACGGATATACAAACTGGACGAAGATGAGCCCTCCACGTAATATCCGGTCTGCAAAAGTTTTGCTAAAGTTGCATTTTCTTTCATCTTCTTTCGGGACGAAATAGGAAAAAGGAAAATAAATCAAAGGTAATAATTGTTAATTCCACTTTTCACTCGAGTTTTCAGGAGCGCCGCAATTGATAGGGAATTCAGAACAAGCACTTATAAACTGTGCTCTTGGTTGTTTGTGTTAGCCAGTTGACAAATGTTGACAGTTGTGGACAGTTGACTCATTCACAGTCGTGTTGTTGATTCACGGTTAAACTTACTAACATTTGTTTGAACAATTTCACCCAGGAAATAAATTTTTCAAAATTTAACTATTCACCTTTTTCCCTTTCCTATCAACATTTCCACAATCTTCTCCTCTTTAAAACTACATTTTCAAGACGGAGGAGGAGGAGGAGGAGGAGGAAGAGGGGAGGAAAGAAAGATTAAAATAAAATAAAACACATCCTGGGGGCTTAAATTATAATTTTTTTTTAATATATATATTTTATTACAAAGTTTTCTGTGCAGAAGTAATATTAAAATTTTGCAAACTTGCAAATCGAAGTATTATTCAAACTTATATATTCTCTCGGGCAATTTTTACGTTTCTTAAAGACTAAAAATTTGTAAATTTATCTTCTTTTTATAAAGAAGAAGAAAAAATAATAATAATAATTTTATCGAGTCATATTGTTCATTCAAACCAAAATAACGCTGAGAGGTATATTCAGAAATTAAGTGTAGTATGTAAATGAAAAAGGTTGAGTTTTAAACATTGTTTTCGCGTGTAAGTAAATAAGAATTTATATATATATAAAAATTATACATATATATATATATATTGCATTTCACCTTGAACTACACAAACAGAAAGTTAATAACCGATACACGGTAAATATCGATCTAAACCTAAATATTTTTTATTATTTATTTATATATATATAACATCCGAAAATTCAACTCCAAACTATCTCGAGAATTTCTATATTTATACAAAACATATAAATTATAAATCAATCCGTAAACTGATATGTTTGTCAGTTTAGAGTTGTTTTTTTAAAAAGTAAACTTTATTAAATTGCGTTTTTTCGTGACCTTTCACGAAAATCAATAACTCTATAACGGATAAGAAGTTATATTTCAGTTCAATTTTAAAGTAAATTTATTCGAATTTCCAAATAATAATAATAATAATAATAAACCTGGATGGCATGGACGTACAGGACAACGTTATAACTTTGCCCAATTTTAGAGGAATTACCCCCCTGTTCCTCCTGCTTGTTAGCCCATGCTGAGTATAAATTTGCATACTTTCTTGTAAAGAATTCGATTTATTAATTAATATATTTATAAAATGTTTTAATTACATCCATCAGAATTTAGTTGAAAAGAGTTTGAACATTATAAATAAAGTGTAAAATTAAATTTTACAAGCGATGAAAAACGAACGTGACAATGGAGTAAGCGACGACTCGCTACTTAATTGATTTTTTTTCTCTCCTACTTCTCTTTCTATTTTCTGCATCTGTAACTGTTACTTTTTCTATATTTTCACCTTTTTTTATGGCGAAAAGAAACGATAGAACGATTATATACGTTAGAGATAGTCCATAAATCTGTCTACACATCATCTTTTCCTTTCCCACTCGAGCATGAAGTAATTTATAATAAAAATCCTTAAAGAAAATGCATTTTCAAGTAGAAGAAGCAGAGAAAAACAATAAATGTAATTCTCGTAGTATCAAAATATTGTATGCAACATAATGGAAGATATACATATAAGTATTTTATATACGAAAGCAATCTTGGATAACAAATCAATCAAAGTACGAAGCTTAAGACGGTTTCGTTTATTTATTTTCTGCAATAAATGTGCATAAAAGTTATTGCACTTAAAATTGCCGAAAGTCGATAATCACGTGACTCGCATAGGCCGGAAAAATTCTCGATCAAATATTTATTGAGGGTTGATTTATATCGATAACTCCACTAATCGCGTTAACAATCATGTTAAACATCATTATCGGAGCAAATGACGGCCAGGAATGATAATTACAACCATAGTAACATTACCAATCCGCCTAAGGTAGTACATGAATAACCACCCGGTACCACTCAGGTAATAAATTTGGGAAACACGACGTCATTGCCCAAATATTATTAAAAAATTATTCATTTCCACCTATGATAGGATTTTTAGTAATAGGCAGTGTCCATGTTGGAGATGTAGCATAATTAACTACACCGTTATGCTTTGGAGAAGGCCGATATGGGTATAAAAATGCGTATTTACCCTAGGGGATAGGGCGACCATTAACCCCCTGCCAGGTGTGGGCTGCGTGGCTAATGAAAATACACGAACTGCTCTTCTTTGTATGTAATTTTCCTCTCTAGCAGAGAGCATCTCCATCTGTTCGCGTTAAATGCTTAGTTCTTTTACTGTTTATTTTCAATATATTATGTTATTATTTTATAAAATGCTATTATAGTTCGATTTTGCACGTTGTATATCAATAAATGTAATGATATTTTGAATTTATTTCGTAATACAGATAATAATATAAACGTTAATTAATTGATGTTGAAGTTCATTCAATGAAATTACGTGGGAATAGAATAGTTTCATTTTAGTTTATTTTTTTCCGGAAATTTTACAAAAGAAATGGACAAGAAAATATTTCTTTGTAGAATAAGTTTTCTATTCCATTAATATTTCGTCACGGATAGAATTTTGGAAGAGAGACAGACTGGATTTTGGTTTCGACTTTCTGTCGTAATTTTCACGAAGCACGCGAATCTCTGGGGAATTCGAGGGAAAAAAGAAGATTGCGGTCACGTGGTCGAGTTATCCAAAAAGCCAATTTACTGGATTCGATTTACAATCACGTGACCTGGCTGATTACCCGTGTAATCGTCGAACATCTAACTATTTTTCCCTGCTTTAAAGTATCATCCTCCCATACGTTGTTAGATTTATCGGAATTACTCCCCTATTAGTTTAGGGCGTACGTTCGAAGGAGTCGAGTCGATTTTTGGTACAAACTCGTGACGAATTGCTTCCCTCGTTAACATCTGGTTGGCTTTGATGTCTGGCTGTTTCCACCCTCTGGGCTGACTCACTTCCAAAATTTCCCTCCTGCTAGGTGAGATGAGGACGTGAGTCAGAATACACTCTGATTGACAGGTTTCGGATCCGTGATTGGATCCACCTAAGGCTTTCCAAAGCGAATTTTTTTGGCTAAATAAACGAAACGAGACAGAGGAGCGAGTCCTGCACGCAATTTACATTGTATCATGTGTAATTAGCGAATTCTTCAGCTGCCTCGAACGACAGGTAGCGCCGAGTATGCTACACACCTGCTTTGATATACATAAGAGCAACACCAACAAGAAAGTAAATTAGATGATATCCACGTGCAACTCCAGCTGAACTGCCCGAGATCCTGTCTGAAGGGGAGGCCAAATATAGGTAACACCTGTCCTTTCAACAACACCCAACCATCTGCCGAGGCGAGCAGATGTCTGAAGGTATGTGACAACGGCCACCATCTGCCGTCTCGACTTGTTTTCCCCAAATCTAACCCCCTGTCTTGCAGCTTCCTGCTCGACTCTCTCCTTCTGTTGCTTATTGTGAGAGGGACCCGACTCCCGCTACATAAAACGATGTAAAACGATTGTTGCAAGATTAGCTCCATAAAATTTACTATGAAATATTTCTTTGGTTGCACTTTTTAAAGCTAGAAAATTCTTGTTTTGCAGCCTCATAATAACTTGCCAAAATGGACTTTGATGCTAAGCTACAGCAAGGTTTTCAACGTTGCAGAACGTAGAATAATAATATCGTTAACGTCACGTAATCATATTAGGGTCAGTTAGAGACTAATGCGTAACAATATATCAACCATCTGTTACCAAAGTGGGCCGACGAGCATACCTCTATTACCTATCACCTGTCCGAGCGGGCAGATGTACCTAGTGCGGGCACCACCTGCCCAAAACACCGCCACGTGCCACAAAAGGCCCGAGGACTTGTTTATTATTGTGCTAGTTAACTGTTCAGGTTTTATTCCTTTAAGAATAAAAAAACATATGTTCTTCGTCTAAGTATTAATGTTTCAAATACGTGCTCGTTTTTATCTATCGCCCTCGATGTGTAGCCACACATCAAGGGCAATAGATAAAAACGCCCTTAATAATAAGATAAGACCCTAGATAGATAGGGCCCTAGAAAAAATAAAAGACAAAAAACAAAACAATGGGGAATGTTGGTTAACCTTCATTTAAGTAAAATCGATACTTATGCAACGTGTTTTGCAATGGAGTATCTGAAAAATTGCCACCCTGCAACAAACAACCAACGTATTTACAGGAGTCCAGAGACGAATATTTCTGATATTTGTTTACTACAAGCCGAAATCTTAGTCATATATTTAAACTTTCTGACAATAAAGGGTAAGCCAACAAGAAGATCGTACAAAGCATTTGTATGCGCGTAAGAGGGTCATGTTTAAGGAGTGGAGCCTCGTAAATCGATTAAATTGCTGTAAAATCGAGAATATCTCCGTAAATTCTCACTCGGTTGGAGTCAGTTGACGTCATTATATATTTTTAAGTTTAAAATTTATTACATACGTATTGGATCTCGAATGTTATTTTTAAATTATCGTGATTAAAAGTAGCGCCATCTGTTAATGAAGAGCGTCGATAAATCACTAGTGAAGAGCCACGCGATGTTCCTCTCCTCGGCTATTTATTAAGAAAGAAATTCACAAACACTTTCTTTTTTTTAGCGTCTGCGATTTATTTAATATATTCGGATACAATTCCTTTTTTTCCCGTCTACGGCTATCTTTCATCTTCGGTATCTTAACCTGTCTTCTTTCATTGTTTCATAACTCACAGGTGATTGATGACAAGAGTCACTTGTTGATACAGCCAACGTTTCTGTCGCTCCTCATTTTGATTTGTTCTTTCTACACCGAGCAAAACGTCCATTTGTATTATTAAGAAAAAGGGTTGAGCATACTTCATAAAAAATAAAAATAAAAATCGTATTAAAAAGGGGAGACGTTATAATAAGACACCCTTCGCTTAACCTTTAGATTTTTATAACTGCAGACCTCTTTTTTGCCTAGTTTTATTAACCGAGGTCGAAAGTTCAGGGATACTGCGGGTGACGTCACGCCAGCTCGACCAATAGCCAAGGTGCTGAATTGGTAAAACTGTCACTAAATGAAAACCGAGGGTCGACGAACTGGAGAAATCCACAACAATGGCACATGTGCGAGTGGATCGTATGACACGTCTTTGGCACCATTCCAAAAGTCACGTGACAGGTATCGATAAAGGTGACTCGGATGGGTGATACATTCATTCATTTATTAATGTAGTCGAACTTATTTCATAATTCAATAGGTAACCTATTTCTTGCCCTCCTTTACCCCCTTTTTATAAATTCGTTTGAACGTCTATAAATGGGACTATTATTTATTTACAAATTTATATTGGATTGAAGAATACAAAAGAGATTATTTTACATTGAAAAAGAATGGAATTTGTTATCCGCCCAAGTTAGTTACATCAATCTTGGTAAAGAGAATGGGGAGAAGGAAGAGAGAGGAAGAAAGCGAATATCTTTATTGATGCTGTTCCATTTATCGATGTCATGTTGTAAATACCTGGTTCACTAGGCGTGGTTTCGGTGCCACTCCGTATTTACGGCACAAATTGAATTTTTTTTTCTTTTTTTTTACCGTATTCTTTACTCCGCTTTCGATTATTTTATATTTAAATGCCTTTACATTCACTCCTTATAGAGTTTTATACGTGCCTTTATAAAATTTATCTGTTCTCTTTATGTGTATTGTGGCATGTCTAATCCCGCGTAACATTATGTGCAACTTTGTTTATTCCCTTCTGTAACGTTATCTGCATCTTTGTATATTGCAATATTTATTTCCCCTATACTGTTATCTACAATACTGCACATCCTCTTATAAAAAGTTATTTATGTTTCTCATGTAAAGCTATACACATCCTTTTTCACAAACTTAATGTTGGTCCTCGATAAAATCGCCAATGATCTTTTATATAAATTATCTCCTTTGTGCGTCATTTACATTAAATTTTATTATTATTATTATTATTCTTTACATTTAATAATATTTTATGTATTCATTATATAAAATCTTTATCCACTTCGATAATTAGTTAGATAAACTATTATAATTTACCGAAGAGGATTAAATTACCCGCAATTAGAAGAGAATAAAAAAACAAAATTTAAGTAGAATAATGATCTGTTGAACACTTTATAATTAAACTTTAATGTGCAATTAGTCTTCGAACTCATTAACATTAACAATAGGTGATTTCCAAGCAATATTTTTGCTGTCGAATGCTATTAAGAAGTTATAAAAAAACACACGAAACACTCCGCTTACCTTGAAGTATATATCAAGTTGTACGATCGACGGAACTTTGTACAATTTATTATATATATTTTACTGTTTATTTGAATACAGTATCTTCGTTTTTACGCGTTCAGTCGTAAACACAATCATTTTCGAGGGTGTAAAAAGTATTATGTGGCCATTGTTAGCGCTAGAATTGAGTAGAAGTTACGCGGACAGTCGAAGCACGAAAGGTCATTTCACAAATAAAAAAAAAAGCAGCAATGAAAATTCATTATCATCTGCAGCACGTGGTGATAATGGTCCTAATTAGGGCTTCAATTAAAAAGTGAAATTTAAACGCTTGAAAAATTGCCCGATAAAGGCCATATAACTTAGTTAAGATAATAATAATGATTGGTAATTTTTTCTACACTCGTTTACACACGTTTTTAATCTATAAATCTATAAAATAGTAACTAGTCTTCAATTATCTTTAAATGTATTTAAAAAAAATAAAAAATCGAATCGCTAGTTCTCGAGTTAAAGTTGTCGTGAATAGACAAACAGACGGAGCGGCGGTTCGTGTTGTAATTATTTACATTTAGCTACACCGATACGTGCATTAGACTTTAGGAATAATCCCGAACAAGAGTAATAAAATATTTTTCCACTCTACAAAATATGATGTAGGAAGAAAGAGGGTAATGCTGTCAGACGAATGGATAATAGAATTTTGTGTTTGATTCCTCTTTTTGTAGGAAGGAATATCTTTGCTACGGATGCTTTTGACACTAATGTAAAATTTAAAATTAGAAAATAAAAAGTACAGGAAAAAAAGGGAAAACTTGACCAAGTTTATTCAAAAGGAAAGCGCATTTTTGTATAAAATGAAGTTTGACAGCTTGTCTCGAATTTTGTCGTCTTAAAGAAGAAGGATTTTTAAAAAATTTCGTATAAAAAAAGAAAAAAAATTACATAAAATACAAATATAATATACCTGATTTATTTACTTACGACGTCGTAGCGGTTACCTTTCAAGAAAATCGTTTATGTAACTGATATTGAAACGTTCGTCGCAGCGTCAGTTCGTTGATTACTCAAAATTTGGAAAAAAAAATAATAATAAAATTCAACGGTGTAATTAAACGAAATATACAGAAGAAGCGGAAAAAATAGCATTGTATCGACCAGAAAAACGGAAAAGGAACCATACAAAATAACAATTCGCTTTACAAATATAAAAGTTGATTTACAATTCAAAATATTCTAACCGCGTTTGACAGAACATTCATTAAAATTCATGATATTACTTTACAAACATTAAGATAGAAGGAGGGGGAAAAAAAAGGAATCATAAGTACCTAAAAACTGTATATAGTCTTTTGATATTCTTATTACAAGAGGAACAAGAAGAAACCAAAAGCAAAAATAATAGCTAAAATCTTCGAAGAATTCAAATATAAATAAAATATTTTAAAATTTCAAATGTATCTAAAACGTCTTTAAATTTAAAAATCCATTTTTTATTCTCCAATTGTAATTTTAAAGCGGAGGAAAAAACAATAATAATAATATAAAAAAAGCGCATATGCCACGGTGTCATCTGTCTATTCGTCATAACCTAGACTCAAAATCAATACTTAAACTTATTTTTAATATATTTATTTCATTTTTAAAATAGAAAAACGTAGTTTATTTTTTATTTTTTTATTTTTTAAAAAAAGACCTTTCGAAATAAGAAAAATTCGACATTAAAAGAAAAGTTGAAGTTAGATTTCTTCTGTACATTAAAACTTGGAAAATATTCTAATCTAAAAATAATTTAGGTAGAATTCGAGATTTTACGAGTATGAAACAAGTTTGTAAATGCAATTTGGACTTATCCAAGATGTTACAAATGATATCATTTGGGTTCTTTTATAAGGACATAATCGTTGCTTGTAAACGTAGAAAAACATCTAAAAAAATCACAACGGCAGAATTCTTGTCTGAAGTGAAGAACAGTGATTGGTATTGAGAACACTAAATGCGAAAGTTGGATACGCCAAATGCCATTAGCAACCTGTGGACCGTCCATTAACTTAACATGTGTTGAAGACTATAAACTCCAGTTTGTAGAATGTCTTTCAATGTCATTGTGTATTACAACTGGCACTGCTTTGCTACTCGATGAGTTTCTTTCAATACTTTTACGGTCAAATAAATGCTATTTTTGCATGCAAATATTTTTTAAACGCGTGCAATTTCGTACTCTTCCCCCCCCAAATCTTAAATCATGTATAAGTTATATCGTTTCATTTTGATTTTAACAAGATGTGGCATGCAATAAAAATTCCTTAAAAAAAAATATCGGTTTTTCTGAGATCCAGCGCGTACGAACTTTCGAAATTTTACAATATACGACCTTATTCTGACACAATTGAAGAGCTAAGCCCTTATTTGTTTATGTGTCAGCCCTTCTCTTCAAACGTTGATCGCTTAATCTCATAAAATACCCTTAAACTGGGAGCGGGACAAAACAAATAAATAAGATTTTGACCCGCATCAATTGGGATTCTAAAGGATGGGCAGTTAATAGTTTCGAGTTAATTCCTCCTCTGTATTTTTTTAAAAAAATTCGAGTTCAAAACCGCAGTTATTTACTTAAAATCTGTAAAAATTGGAAAACAATTAACACATTTTTTTCCCCTTAATTTGAAAGGGGAGAATTTGTTTGCTTGTTAACTCTTTGCAAGTCAAAGCATTGGGTTAACGAAACGATTTTCGACTGTGTGTAGAAAATTACGTTAAAGATTTTAATTAAAATGATAAATAACATTTTATAGAGAATACACTTTTCCGTGTTAGTAAATCATTTATCATTTCTTATTGTAAAATTGTAATCGGCTTCTTGAACTGCTTAGCAGCAATAAATTCAGCAACGTTTACAGGTGTAATGGTCTATTAATGAAAGCCATAAATTATGCTAATTACTTTTGATACGAAGCTCTCTTATTGGTCAATTTAAATTTTTAAATATGCTCTTTCTAGTTTTGGTTTTGTTAACAATTTTTCTTGTTAATTAACACTGGCAATATTCTATTAAAATTACACATTAAAAATTTAGTTATTTCTATTGTGAAAAATATTTAACTCTTTCTTCCAGACGTAAATTATAACTGATTTTAGTATTGTTTATATAAAACATTCGTATTGGTTAATTCAAACAAATTTGAATATATGAAGCGCGTTTATTGGTTAATTTAAAACAATTGAATATATAATACGCGTTTATTGGTTAATTCAACAAATTTAAATATATAACGTGAGCTTATTGGTTAATTCAAAAATTTTAAATATATAACGTAAGCTTATTAGTTAATTCAAATAAACCTTTTAATTAGTTTATAGAATAAATATAGATATATATATTTTTGAGATATTCTTTTAAAAGTAAAGAATTTTAATTATTTTCAAGAAGAATTTATCGAAAAATTTACATTTAATTTAATCTGTTTCCTTGACATAATTATAAACAACAAAAACAATAAATTATGCTAATTACATTTTGATTTAAAACAGCATTACGTGATTGGTCCGTTCAAATATTTAAACGATTCTAATTGTATTAGAAGATAAATACTGCTTTAATTCTTTTGAAAACTTTTATAAATAGAAAATAATTTTAGTGTAAACTATATTAGTGATGTTTTGTTAAAAATAAAGGGGGAAAAAACTACATTTTGTTATATTATATAAGTAAAAAAGACTTGTTGAAGAATATGTAACAAGTCTCATTTATCCTAATCTAGAGGACAAGTAGGCGTATTGTTCAATCGTATAGCACAGTAGCTGTGTAAAGTACAGTAACGATCAGTCATTGCTCAACTAACAATGAAGAAATGCCCTAACGGCACTTCACCATCATTTAAGAAACGTGACAGACGTAAATGTCTGATATATTGGTACTTCCGGAAGCTTTGTCTCTTCTTTAACAAGTGTTGCTTCCGATAGAAATACAGAAGTAATGGAAAATGTGCGTGAATTCTTGACTTATGCAGATCGATTGTTCCTGTTCTGAAATTCCCAGAAAACAAATTTTTGAATAAAGGCTTGTATGGCTGAAAATCGATTGCGTTTAAACGAAAGATTCAAACATTCGTTATTCTCTTTTTATTTTTGAGTAATGCTAAAGTTTTCACGTGAAGCTGTGTATAGAGTTTTTTTCTTTTATTAAAGTTAAAATGTGTTGAAGAAATCAGCCGTAGAAATCCATATTGCTGATGTCTTCTAGTTGGAGATGCTTTGGCTTGAAAGGAATGGCTTTCAGAATAATATTGAAATATAAATTAAATTTCATATACTTTTTTAAACTGAAGAAATGTTCAATATTATTGTTAATTGTCTACTTGGACTTTACTTATTAATAGGACTTTATACTGGTGTTTAAGGATTGGCACAGTAATGAGAGTTAGTTCAGGAAAGAACAAAATTTCTTTATTATATCACCTGTAGTAATAATTTCTGTAGACATATTATACGTGTTTCAGGCTAGCATGCCCCTCATCAGCAGTATTACTACCAAACACTAAAAAGTAACAATAACAAAACAAATAAGTTACTGTATAACTTAAAATTGAAGAAATGTTCGTTTATAATGAGAAAAAATAGAATTTATAAGTGCAAATTGATTATTATATTTTTAATTTTAATTACTCTTATCGTTTTTTACAGATAAAGTATGTTTACCGATCAATCTTTCAAATAATTATCTTTTATGAAAATTATTTTCTTAATATTAAACTGTTATCTATGCGACAGGAAAACTGTCTGTCGATAATTGGTGACATTATGATCACTTTTACTTTATTATTATTTTTTTAATCAGATAACGGTTTGCGGTTTGAGGGAGGGGAGGTTAAATGGACTCGAGTTATAACGTTTAACTGCATTCTAGCCAATAAGGTGTCATCTTTGGTGGTGATGGATCTCATTAGCATCGACTGACCATTATCAGAAGGGAGGGACATCAACGGAAATCATCAAGGTCGTGACTCGTTCTCACGGCCAATGGGTCACCTTGTTTCGATGAGGCCTTAATAGATATCTAGACTTTTTGTACATTCGATCGATGTTAATCTTATGCAGGTGCAGCAGCAAAGAGTATCTGAGAAAGGATCAAGATTCTTAAATATCTCTTGTCATGAAAGCTCTTAGACGAAGTAGAAATGATCGTTTCGTAAAACGGTTTAAATTTTAATCAAACGAAATAGATTTTTATTTATTTTACAATGAAAATATAATTTTCTAAACCCAATTCGTGTCTATATATCCACAAATGTTCTCTACTTATCTTCTGAGAAACGTCACTAAACTGTTATTGCTACTTAATGTAATAAGAAAAGTCAACGTTTTAAGAACTTTGTTTGTCTTTCAACCAATTAAATATATTTTAAAATTATAAATTATATATTTTTTCGTAATTTTAATTTGATAAATAGGAAAATAATCAATAAAATTTTTCAAATTTAAACATATTTGCATTCGCAATGAAATAGAATTACACTTTACATATTAAATGCGTGAGGTTTTTTCCAACATCAAATAAATTTAATTTATTAATATAAACAAATTTCAAATATTAAATTCTTCCTGAACTTTTTAATTTTAGAAAATTCACTAAATCTTTCAAGGTGGGACATTAGAGATTTGTTCGATGGTTATCTACACGGATATTATATATCTTTTACCAATGAAATTTCCTAATGGTAAAATTCCAAAGCATTTTAGCAGCGAAAGAAATGAAAACCTTGTTCTCTTATCGAACACCTTAGTTCCCATTATGGACAATCTCAGGAACTCTGTGAATGACGCCTATCTCGCTGGCTGTCGATATAACTTCACCTAAATATCGACTGAACAATACAAGTAAGAAGAGGCAAATAAGAATTTGATAAAGAAATTTTTGGTATTTCATCAAATAAATAAAAAAAAATCGATTTTAAAAAATCCAAAAAATATTGTATTTTTTTCACTCGAAGTACTATATTAAAGCCCATACACGCCAAAAATACGGAAGAAATTCAATATACTTCACTTCGTCGAAGGAAAGGATTTCGGTATGTAACGCGATACAGTTTGATCAATTCAATTTATATATACATTTTGTTTTTTTTTTAACTTGTAAATCGAATGCCAAAATAATTTTTGCTTATTTTTAGTACAAAATAAAATAGTAAATTTTAAAAATTCAGATATGAGTAACATTAGACTTTATTTTTTTAAATATCGGTTCACTTTATATAAGAAAATAAAAATAATCATTTAAATAATGAATAAATAGTAGTCAAATTCTGTTGAATTTAATGGCCATTTTATTGTTTTTCCACGAAAAAGATATATCTTCAGTGTATAAAAATTCAACTTTATACCTAGAAATGTTAAATGTGTCATCGTATTTCATTGATAAACACACGAACTGTTGATCCGAGCTTAAGGGATACACATTAAAACCTGTGAAGAACGGTCGCTGACGGGAACATAAATCTGGCCTTTGTTCGCAGGTTAGTTTGTATGCATTTCCGTTAAAAAAGAGAAAAAAAAAAGGCTTCTGTTTAGAGGTGTCTGCTATTGGAGGTTCGACTATATTAACAGAATCGCACGATAATAATGCAATAAGACGAACATTAGAATCGAATTTATAGAATCCATTAGTAAATTATCATAAATAGGAATTACGAAATTATTTCTCCAGGTTAAAACTCTATCGTAATAATGTTCTAGTTTTAGAAGACGAAGAATAATCATTCCTTCCCGTTAATGGAGGGTTAGAGACGATGTTCCATAACCCAGTATTAAACACGAGTTATGAATTAAGGTTAATCTGATAAAGAATAAGCATTTGTAATCGAACCCCATAACAATTCCCAAATTAAATTTTCAGTAAAATAAAGGGAGTGTAGATTCCTTTGTGGGTTGCAGACGAATCCTATCGAGTGAAACTCGAGTCTACTTAATTACAGGCTGGTGCTTTGAATAATAATTATCTCAAGTTGTAGTAAAGTTGACATGCTTGACACTACTGATAATGAATCGACTGCCTTGAGACCGATGCACGAATTGTTGCGTGATATTTCAACCACGTGTCGTGTAGTTAAGAGAAAAATGCATCTCTCCAACTTCTATCGCTTGATTAAATTATGAAATAATCTCTTCTCCGAATTTCAAATGTCTTCTTTTATAGATTACCTTATATCCAATGCGTTACTCTTGTCACAACTCAAAAATATATATTTAAATTTTAACTAGAAACGTGCTCGAGTACCCGATTACGTCGCGTGCCCAAAACAATCGCATTCCTTTAATTAAAATCACATGATACAATTTAAAAAGTGTTTCGACTCTTCTATTGGTTAATCGAGATCGCGTGATCAAATTTTAAATTCGCTCGAGACTTTTTTTTTTTTTTTTTTTTTTTAAATAACTTCCGTTTCACAATAGGATCAAGAAAGTAAATTCGTGTTTAATAATTACAGTTGAAGATTATTAATTTACATAAGAACATTCGAAATTCGATTGGTTAAAATCGAAAAAATTGTTTAAGAAGGGGGAATAATTTAATTAATTTTACGCGATAATTATCTTGTTCGTACGATATTAATTTTAAATTAATTAAATAGAAATTATGAAATATTTAAAAGACCAAGTAACAATTCTAATCAGTGATCTTTATGGCGCATTAATTCTCGTTGATATTTATAAGTACAGAGCGTAATCCGTGATCTTAAATTAACTGCGCATTGGGGCCACGTGATCGATTCGATAATCACGCGATCTATCTTTGGCCACATGTCGTTAGTTAAATATTATTTTTATTATATACAGTAATTTTATTATTTATAATCTCTATTACTTTAACAACTCCGGCTGCTTTCTGTTATTATTATTATTATTATTATTTAATTATTTTCTTATAAATCGATTTCGTTATTTATTTTTTAAATTACAATCACGTGATACAATCACGTGATTATTTATAATTATATTTTAATATATTTTTAGACTAATTTATTGTTTTAAATTTATTAAAATTTAAATATATATAATTAAAATTTTAGTATAAAAAATAAAAGACATTTTTAAATTTGTATTTACTGCGGAACTTGTCTAAACATCACGTGACCGGATCCCTAAACATAGAGCCAATAATTTTAATTGTTATATTTAGCACTGGATCCTCTACGAATGTGTTTATACGCTTAAAATTTTATTTAAATTTATAAATTGATTTACGAGTCTTTTCAGGTTAGGATTTTAGGCAATTTTCTTAAACATAAATGCGGTCCTAGTTAAGACGTAACGAGATAGCACGTGATTAAATCTAACCAATTAGAATACGAGAAAGCTTAATTTGATTTTCTGCCTGCCATTTTCAATTTACTTAATTGCTTTAATTAAATAAATATTTCAAATTAAGATTTGTATTTTAATGTCGTGATTTTATATTAACGTTTGAACTTCTAAATAAATGTCTAATAAATGTTTGTAGTTTATCAATAGGCCAATACGAAGGAACCGAATGAAGCGTTCGGTCATAATTAACCAACAGCAGAGGAAAAACAATTGAAAATTAAAAATTTCATACGATAGGATCGATATTTTGACTTCCACTTTTGGATCCAGAGTGAAATTCGGCAGCTGTCGCGCGGAGAAAAAATACAGAATGATAGATTTAGGATACAAATACTCGACCATAAACATCACTACAATCTATTTGATCTCGTATATCAAACAAGCGAAGCTCAAGGCAAAATGCCCTATTCCACTACGGGGAAGTACAGTCGCAGTTGCTATGGTGACAAATAATACTACACGTCCCTTTCTGATGAGTTCCGACGTACCTGCAGGTTTGGAAGAAGAAATGTTTGCGTAAATCATCTCGAGTCTGAAGGACGACACTTGTTCCTCCCTCCAGCTTATCTAAGAGAGATTTTCACAGCTATCTATATTCCCTCCTTGCTTTTGATGTAGAATTATTTGCACACTTCAACATTTCCAACAGGAAATCTGTTAGGGCAACAAAAGTGATGCCCGAATTCCCTTAACAATTTCTCTTTTCTTAAGTTGCCAGCAAATTTTTTAAAAATAAAATTGAGGTTTAAAAATATTTAGATTGTGCTTTGAAATATTCGAAACACAAAAGAAACCACAAAATTCCATTACTGTACTTTATTTATTCTGATGTTTCTGAAGAGGTCCGAGATGAATTTTTGAAGGGATTTAAGCGTTTTGTGATTATAAACTGTAAGAAATTCTCAAACTTAAACGAGTTACAACTGAATTATAACGGTTCCCTTCACTTTTAGAGAAGTTTAGGCGTGTTAAAGTTAGATTAGGGCAGGAATTCGCAGGAATGACAAGAAACAATATATAAAAAAAAAAAAAAAAAAAAAAAAAGAGAGAAAGTAACTGAAGTATAACAGTAATTCTAACGTTATTCCTATGTTATAGACAAGAAGCTTTTAAAATACTTTATAAAATTACCTTATCTTTAACCTTGTGGCAACCTCTCATCCCACAGACACGCACTGATTATAGTGATTGAACGTTGAAATCAAAAGTAATAAAGAATATATTTCATGATTTTTGATTTCCGTTCTGGCTAACACTAAATCTGATAAGCGATTGCGATCTAAAGACAAAGTGAATTCCACTGTAGAGAGAGAAAGAGGGGGGAGGAAAAAGGAAAAAAATAGTATTTTTTATTCAGCACGCTTCGGGCAATCTCAAAAACCAAATCGACTTCCGTTCAATAAATGCACTTGCTACTTTTGGGTGTTGTTAGTGCACAGGTGAGCAGAAAATCATCCGATGACGTGATCGCTTGTACTATTCTTCTTAGACTTGTAGATGAATTCGATAATGCATCATCTCTATTATTAACATACGAATAGATATAGATTTAAAACTTTTAATTGTAACATTATTTCGATCAAAACTTGTTTAAAAATTAGATAAAGGAGTATTGTTTATAAACCGTAAGAGTAAATTATATATAATGCACGATAAGGTCCGACGTAGAAGATATATAGAATAGGGAATTTGTTATGTAGTAGCAAGCGTTTTGGGAATACTCGTTATTAGGATTTCTACCGTAGCGATTGCTTGTACTGTTGTAGGACGTGATACGATCCCATGATTGAATGTAAGCCGAGTTTATTACATTCTGCTAGTTATCACAGCTGCGTCATAATAATGTATTATTGTTGTTGTTGTTATTATTATTATTATTATTATAAGAAATCAACATTTTTGCTTCTAACATATTAAATACAATTACGTTTGGGATGTTGTAGAATATCTTCTCTGTAATAAATGAGAAGAATTTCAATTGTTTGTTAACGTTTGTTACAATGGAAAACACAAAAGAATTTTTGTTTTTCTTCTTGTAATGGCACATATCAATTATACTAGATGAAAGAATTGTATAGGCTTACACAATTGCTAATATAAATCATGTAATTTGTTCTATGTGATTACATTTTGTTACGTGATCGTAGCAATATAATTTCGATTTAAGTTCTTTGTATTTATATAACAGTATCAACATTTATTTTATAAGCTGATTATATAATTCGCGCGTTATCCCTTCCATTTTTGTATGTAAGAAAGCGTTATATTTAAAGTAAAATCAATTACTTCGCTATTAAATTGAAATTGTAGTAAAATCAGAGAAAAATGCACGCTAAAAAATTCACAGTTTTCTTTTATCAATCGTATAAAGTAACAAAAAATGCAGAAACAAAAAATCAATTAAGAGGAAAAGATTAGAAACAGGTGCGGATGATTGTTCTTTTATTCCTTCAACTCGGACCATGTTGATAAATGACCAAATCAACTCTTCTACTTATTGGCACGACACATCGCCAATAATACCCGTAAGATGGATAAAAGATTCTTTTCCATTACGTTAACCAACGCTACCGTCAAATATTGCTTACAATCTTCTGAAAACTTTATCAAATCTTACATTTTCCTTAAGAAGAAATCACATTGTTAAAATTTAACCTTAAAAATTATATATAAAATCCAATCATTTATACGAAATACCCAGCTTACATTTAACTTTAAAACCAGTCTAAAGTATATATATATGTATAAAAAACAAAAATAATTCCAACTGAATTAAATTTTATACTTCTCTTTCTAATCAATAAAAGTTTATTTCCTAACAAATTCTTTAGCCGGAAAAACATTAAAAAAAAAAAAAAAAAAAAATCGAAATCAATTATAAACCAATTTTGGTAGGGGGTGCCATTGGGAAATGTTCTACTTCCGGTTCAGATTGGTATTTGATGTGAATAGAATAAATTCTTAAAATTTTATTAACTCTCTTCTCGTTTATTTTCGTTATACTTTTCTTTTGGGTTGTATCAAAACTTCGAAGCTCGAAGCAATTTAAAATCTTGACGATTTCAACAAATGTATTAATTCTTCCTTCTGTTTTCTCAATTCTTAACAACGGAGTGTTTACAATTGGGAAACATCCCCCTAGAACTTATATCAATTTCTAATTTCTTACATTTATTATTTATAAAAACAGTTATAGTTTTTAAAGAATCTCGATAAATTATAATTATCGAGTAATTATAATTAATAGAGACTTTTTTTTCGGTAGAAACTTCGTAAATATCGTAATTATCACTTAAGCATTCGCGTCATGTTTATTTATAAAATAATTTAAATTAAGTTAGGTGATGATAATTAAATTCTTGTTTATTAAAAGCTTCAATTATATAAACAAGAATATATTCTCATAAAAAGATTTAAAAATTAACAATTAATTAAAATTGTTTATAAATTGTAAACATTTACGCAATTATAATTTCTATTGTAAAATAAAAATACTGTCAAACCTCTGATGAACGGTCGCTGGACGTGTTTACAGGTTATTCTGTATGGATTTCAAGAAGGAACGTTTGGCCGCCGTTTAGAGGTGGCCGTTATAGGAGGTTTGGCTGTATTACTTATTTAATGACAGTTTAACTCCCTGCTTTTATACACTTATTAGAAAAAAGACTAAATTATTTTTCTGCTCTTTTCTTTAAAAATCGATTTCCATAAAGACATACTTTATTAAAATATAGCCTATATATTTTGCGTTAATATCTTTTTATTAATACTCTTATGAGTAAGAACTAAAAAATAATGGCTTCATATTTAAGAATATTTTGTAATTTTTTTTAAGGTTATAACGTTGCAGAAATTGAAAACAATTTTGAAAATTTTCTAACTTAACAGCTATTTTTTTCCTTTTCTAATATCTCAATAATAATATTTAATAAAGGGATTTACTATCCAACTGTATCTATAATGATTACAGTCTTAATAATGCATCGTTCGATATGATTCTTATTATCTATCGATGCATGAAACGACAGCTTTTGTATATGCATATAGACTACACTATAAATATACAAGCTGTAGATTTTGATGTTGTTTAATAAACTTAATAATATTTTTATCGAATTTCTTAGTTTAGGAGCCGATTACCGAATTCGAGATATGCCATAAATCATAAAATTCTCTTCCTGTCTCTAAATACAATTCTGCAAGAGTACAAGTTTCCGATCGGGAAGTGTGGAGAGTCGTTTATATAAATCACTCTTGCAACAGCTGCTGCATCTACAGTGACAATCATATTCTCGTCGTGTTTCGGGCCAGTTCGTGCTACTTAATGCTAATTTACTTGAGTTATAATAAGAGAAGGTAAAAGCTCGCGGTTAGTTTAAAGGAATCACTATTGAAAATTTGAATGAAAGGGGTGACGTCATCTGGAGAGCACCCGCTTAACAGCATCCATTCTTCGCTTTACATTCGTTTAACCGGTAGATGATGCTCTTCAGCCAGCCGAAAAACTCTCTGTGATCCGACTAGATCATCATTCTTTTCTTTTCTTCAAAATAAACCTTATTATTGTCGTTTGCGGAATGATCTGGAGGGTTCTTCAACGCGCTCCTTTGTCCTCATTCAACATACCAAACTGCTCCGTGAAGAGCTTTTTAATTCCACATAATTCATTATATTACCTTGGCGGAAAGCCTTTATTAACGCTCTTAACATGCAACGAGTACCTTTACTAGAAAATTCTCTTCTCTGCTTTCGTCCCCGTTTTGAATTAACGCAGTAAATAGCTCTATACGCTTAAAAATGCTATACTTCTCCGATATTCATAACTGTCTTCGCAAAATTATTAAATACATTTTTGTTAATTTTACGCTAACTCAGACATAATAAACAGAAGAAAAATAATATCGAGATCTAACTGGTTATTAAGAAAATTTAACAACGTATTAATTTTTTAAAAAATATATTTAATTTTCTCTAATTTTTCTCATATTCTTTTATTAGTTTACGCGTCAGAACTACTAATAACTTCCATTGTTTGTTTCAATTCGGTAACTCATAAAATTGCATATCACTTGTAGTAAAATCCAAATAAATACCTATTATTTATAAATATATCGAGATGCCAACCGCTTATCAGCCATATATTTTTTTTTCTTCATAAAATCACGACACAAACCGAATTTTATCTTTACACAAATCTAGAAAAATATAAACCATTCTTGGCCGGTTCCTCGACAAAACTATCAAAGAACGGCATACGCATAAGAAGTAGACATCAAAGCATATCTTTTTTTTTTTTTTTTCTCTCATCGATCCCCGACTACGCATATATTTTTCATAAATCCAAACAGTAATATTACATTACATTATGGAAAAAAGTACAAAGAGATCGATCACAGAATTGCAAATAATATCAAGAACAATAAGGTAAAGGATATGCGGGTGTATAGAAAGCGGATAGAATTTATCTTGCCAAGCAGGCAGATTTCCAATACGGAATCTTATCTTGACGAATAGAACAGGAAAAATATCTACCTAAACAGTTTAATATCCGATTTCGATCTCGAGTCAGTTCGATACGTTGAAACTACCTACCAAAGCTTTGATCCAGCTGTTAAAGTTTGTCATCAATCGGATATTGTTCAACCGGTTTTCCCGTTTTTCTCTTCTAAAAACTTGCATTCCGTCTGAAAAATATGTTATTTAATGCCGCACTGACATTTTCCGTTATTCAATAAAAAATAAATGGAAAAGTATATCTATTTTCTTCCAATTTTATATACATTAATATAAATATTTTTAAAAGACAAATCGTTCTTTTCGATTATATTATAACTAAAACTTCTTCCTTACGTATAAAACGTATTATTTTTAAATAATCGGTACTTTTATACATGGTGTACAATCGGCTACACATTAATTCTCAAATAAATTATCAGAATGACAATTAATTATTATACAAAATTAAAAAAATAAATCTCTCCATCTAACAATAGTCATTTTTATATTTTTGCCCCGTTGGCATTAAGAGGGCCTTCTTTAGCAAGCCCATTATGGGCTCCGGTAGGCCTACCGTGTGGGTGGGTGGGTGGGTGGTAAAGGACGAGGTCCGACGTATAGGGACCACCCCCAAAAAATTTACGGGGTTTCTTAGACCCGTCCGTGCTTCGATCCCAGGTCCCCAGAGCGGTAAGCTACTACCTTAACCACTCGACCATACATGTATGGTCGAGTGGTTAAGGTAGTAGCTTATAACAATAGGTACAACAATAGTCAAAAGGACAAAAGATGAAGACACTTTCTCATCATTCCATAAATTTGTAATTAATTATTTGTCTATGTAAAATAATATTCCATTTAAATCTCTCGAAATTTCAACTAAAATCGTATCGTTCTCATAAAAAAATAGTGATTTTAGATTAAATTTCATAGTGTGTTCTCCCCTCTTACCTTTTATTCTTTCACATAAAAACTCAATATTAACAGGAAAAAGAAGAAGTTAACTCTACAAATTGAAAACTGGAGACGAAAAGAATATTAATGTCTACATTTGGAGTGAAAAAAGCAATATTTCACTTTAAAAAAGCCCAGTACATCTGTTATTTGCCATGGGTATCGGAAATATATTTTTTCGAATTTTTGACATTGTCACAAACAACTGTCTGTTGTAGTCGTTAACGTATTTGTGTTGTTATTTCTGTTCTCTCGCAAAAGTATCTTCTAAAAAGCTTTCTGTAAGACTTCTTATTTCTAGCCGCTTGCTCTACAATATGTGAAGTGCTTTCCTTCCAAGACTTTTCAAAAAAAAAATAAATAAATAAAATAAATAAATAAATAAATAAAACTATCGCCATACTTTATGTCAATTCTAAAGCTTTTCTCTACTGAAAATTCTTACAATATAATAATAAATTTGTTCTTATATCCGTCTTTTTAAATTTATTCAATTTTATTCTGATGTAAAATATGACAAATATCATTCCCTTAAGAAAATTTGTCGAACGATCTAAATTTTTGATCCTCTGCAACAAATTTATAACCTTTAATTCCAAATTTTTCATAGGATTTTCGCGTTTATTAATGATTCACGAGATGTATATTTATAAAAATCCCTACAAGAATAAATATGTATAATTTATTTCCTAAACAACAACTAAAATCAATATCCATTTCACAATAATTCATATCCCACTGATGGAATTAATAACTATGATTTTAATAACAATTATTAATTAATGGTTGTTTTTATCTTTTAAATTCGTAAAATACTTTCTCGTTTGTTGAGAAAATTATTATTATTTTCCATTTCAAATTGTAAACAGAAATTTTATCTTATTTAAAATATTTTACATCATAAAATATACCTGTCACCGCATCTTTCTCATCTTTCATGCTATTTTTATTATTTTATTTGTATAGATGTAAACCAAATATTTCGAGAACTTTTAGATTTCTAGATATTTTTATCCCTAAAGTTTTCATTTTTAGCAAGTTTTAACTCTATAAATTCTTTTATATCCCTTTCCATTACAAAAATCCTTTATTGCTTTTCATATAAAATGCGTGTAGTTTCACTAATATTTGCGTATTAAACTCTTTCCTTTACACTATAAAATTTAATTAAAAAGAAGAATAATGATTCTTCAGACAATTGCCAGGAAGGTGAGAAAAATCCTATAAAAATACAATATCATTTTATAGATTCTTTGACGATTTTCCTTTATACCATTGTAACTGTACTTGTTGACACCTTCCGTCTTCGACGTAATTTTCTATTTCTTCGATTCGTCTAGCTCCAATATATAAAAGCAATAAATGATATAGAAAAATGATTTAAAACTTCGTTAAACAATACAAATGTCAGAAAAAATGACTTACGACGCTGCCAACGATTTGTTAGAAGCATTCTAAGTGCAGACAAAAGAAAAGAAAGTGAAAGTAAAAGTTACACAAAAGTGAAAATAAAAGAAAAACGGACCGAACCGGTGTTGGAAGAGAAGAAGAAAAAAAGAAAGAAAAATGCAAGGAAGGGGAGTGTGTTGTCCTGAGAATAGAGAAGTTTCCAAGTAGAATTGTTTGCTGTCTTAGTGACCCCAATAAAAGAAAAAAAAAAGGAGACTACCTTTACGTGAATAACAAGTCTGTTCATTACTACTGCAAGAAAGTCGAAATTAGCTCCACAGCTTCTATTCTTGACAGAATCCACCTAAAATTGAATTCTGTAACGACTTACACAATGAAATACACGCAGAAAAGAAACACTACTTTAAAACGAAATACGCTTCCATTTTGATGTCAAAAAGAGACAGTAAAGTTTCTGTAACGTAGTCTTTAACGAAGCGCTTCTTATTACATTTGGATCGCTTAAAAATAATAAGCAGCGGCTTTCTGACCATTTATAAAAGTAACAGCCCTTCTTAATTCCTCTTAGAAGAGATGAACCGAAAAACTGCGGAACTGCCTATTCATACGTACTTCCTGTCTATGGTTCTGATTGGATTTCCTGTCGACGCGCTTCCTATGCCTCTAAAGAAATCAATAAAAGGAATATAAGAAGTAAATGGAGTATGGAAACTACTATTCCCAATAGTAGGGAAGGAAAATAAAAAATAAAAAAAGAAAAAACGATTTTGGCTTATTTCGAATAAACTAAAAGTTGGTAAAACACAGTTTGCTCCTTTCGCCTTCCTTCTTTTTTTTTATGCTGCTGCTGCTGCACCAAAAAAGGAGAAGGAAATTTCATCAACAACTTGTTCTTCCATTGACAACAATTTCCAAGTAACCCAGTAATTCTTAAATCGCATCGTTTCCTCCAGAGCATCCTCCTTTTACCGAGTAAATATTTTCTTTCCTCCTTTTTTTTTCTTTGCCAGAATTCTTTCTTTAAGCGTTTAAAATCGTTAAAGAATTAAATAAACTCAATTCGGCGGTAATAAAATTCCATCCCTACTAAATTCACTTTAATATTTATATATTTTTTCAATTTATATCGTCTAACGGGGCTAATTTACGCGCTTAAAAGCAGTTCCAAAACAGATAAATGGTGAAATCTGCTTCCAAAAAACGGCATCTCCGTGCCGCTTTCTTCGCTGCAATTTTTATAAAGTGACAGTTTACGGGCATAAATCGCAGTTTATGAATGAAATAAGCCAAGAAAATATTAACCTCTAATATTCCAAAATAGCAAAATGCAAATTTTGTAGGATTAACATGTTGAAAATGCAAATGATATATTTTACTATCCATAATTCATATAAAGCGCATGTTTACTAACTTTTCTCCATCGCTTAACTGTCATATTAATCAAACATCTTTGATTATATTAAAATAGAAAATTTTATTAAAGTTACTATATAAATTATTGTAAATAATGTCCTTTTAAATTTAATTAAGTCCAAGATTAACATTTAAAAATTAATTATGTAATTTCTTTTTTATTAATTGAATTTAAATTACAATTTTTATAAATTTTGAAAAACTGGCAACACTCTTCAACCTTACAGACGATCCGATAATAGTGACGTCATATCGTGTAATTATTATAATTTTTTTTTATAGTTCATTTATTTTTAAATATTTTATTGTATTAAAATCACAAAGATTGATGTAGAAAATAATAATTTATGTTACTAAATAATTTAAATTTAAATACAGTATATGAAACTTTTCTAGGATATTAGGAAAGTTTTTGTTTAAAAACTTTTAAATTAATACATAAATAAAGTAATAAAAAATTCTCAAAAACATCTCGAACGTTGCCAAAATTTGTAAATTTTAGCCATAAAATTCTGACGTCACATCACCTAGCAACACTTACACAAATAAAAAAAAAAGCATCGACATCGTTTTTTCAATTTATTTTTGTAAAGTTGTAATTAATATTTTAAATTACATTAAAAATTTTAATTGAAAATAATGCCATTTACTACATTTAACAAAAGTCATTTATAAAGGAATGACCTCAAAATGTGTTAAGTGTGCACGACAGCCCGGACAACAGTTTGGTGTCATCGACATCTCTCCGCTGTTATCAAGAGCAAAACGGAAACTTCCATAACTCAACCAATCACTAAGTCGCCAGAAGGAATCGCTATCCTCTCTTTATTGCCAAATACATACAGATGAGCCACAGAGTCGCGACATAACGTAAACAAACATTTATGATTATCATATTCCCATTATAAAAGCCGAAGCCATTTTTTTTTTTTTAAATTCTGGAATAAAATTTTTTTCTATAATATGGCTTCCGGTACAGAAATGACAGTTTAGGAGTACTCGTGTCAATTGACATTTTCACTAACGTGTTCCCGATCCTGTCGCGAGGAAAGATTTACAGGTTTTTCACTTTCACAACCGAAAACGGATGTAAACATTGAAACCTCCATCCAGAACGTGGGTGGTACAGATGTTTAAAAGCGAACAAGATGCTTTTTGTTCTGATTTTTAAATAACTACAACACAATCTAGATTTTCCTCAATAGATCCTAAATATAGTAATTTAATTTTTGAAATACAGTAAAAAAATAAACTGGCGGATCAGTAATTTGTTCGATAGTTTCCTGTCTTGCTGGGATAAATTGAGCTTTTTTTTTCGAAAATTGGAAAATCGAACCAGATTACTATAAAGGATTATAGGATAAAACTAGTACAATTTGAACTGAAATGAATACAAACCAGATAATCCATCGATTAGCAATGCGTGCGCCTCCTG
Source organism: Centruroides vittatus (assembly GCF_030686945.1). NCBI lineage: Eukaryota > Metazoa > Arthropoda > Arachnida > Scorpiones > Buthidae > Centruroides > Centruroides vittatus. Next base: position 3,024,349 of record NW_027122227.1, on the reverse strand, counting down.
AGAGGAAGATTTAAATCTTTAAGCTTACAGGGACATGCACGAAACAAGTTTAACACTGGACAAAACTTGGTATTGGCTAGCGATTTTAAGGTCAATGTGTCAAAATACGAACGTTTTCTCCGCAAAAAGCTTTTTCAACTCCAGCCGAAACCAATTCAAAGGTTATTCGGTCCTGGTGAAACAGATAATTTTAATAGAACGTCGGGGGAGAATATAAATTGGAGGGAAATCTGGTCTCTCGAGCGAAGGAAACGATGTAGATCTAGGATTTTGAATAATTTATTAAGCTTGTGCACGTCCCGCGATGCTCCACTCCAACCTTGTGATAAGTTCGATATCCCTAGAGTTTTCTGCATTAATTTATAAGAAAAACGGAAGTCACTCGTGTATTCTAAGGGCACTACCGGACAATTAAAGATAACGAGTAACACGGGACATTTCAAATTTATATTTTTAAAGTGGCAACTTTTTACATTGTATTTTACACGCATTCTTTTGCCGCTACTTCACTTTACTAGGAGAATCTATCAGAATTCGGATCTTGTTAGATAACGATGTAGTTAACGCTTATAGTGAAAGCGCTTTATACGGGAATTCGTTATAGGCGAACTTTTTTGTAGGATAATCGCTGATTCTCAATTAACTTGCATTACACGGAATATAATTGGAATTATAAAAACGTATTTATTGGGTTCAACCTTGCAATTTGCATCTTAAACGTCCCATAACGACATGCTAATTTCACTTTAATCTATTCTTAATTGTTACATTATTCAGAGAAATAAGTTTCTTATCGGATTTTAGATGACATAAACGGTTAGTGAAAATTTTTCTTTTCTTGATACTTATCTTCTTTTGTTTTTGCTCTTGTCTAATATCAATCATTAAGGAAAAAAATTTCAAAAAGTATTCCGAGCGCGAACTTAAGTCAATAACACTAAATTAGAGCAACATGTTTAAAACATATCATATTAAATACCCGTAATTTATTGCATAATATATAATCTCTCGTGTGTGAAAGGAATGATGCAAAAATTCCAATTGGTCATGTGATTTATTTGATAGTACACCTAAGCCTTCGATTCTTAGCTGGTCCCGCGGGATGCTTTTGTTGTTAGGGGATACGGATCACGTACGTGAAGGGATTACCATTGTCAGCTAGTATACTGAGTCGACTTGACAGTTATTTCACACTAAGACAAATGTTAGACTTCATCCTCTATCTTTAAAAGAACTGTGGTTCATCCTATACAGCACCGATAGGAGGGAGGTCCAGGTAAGGTTACTATGGCAACACATCCAATCTAAAGAGGAGGGTGCAGCGTGTTATTGCTCTTTGCACCATTATTAAGTCCATTCCTGGAAACTTGTATCGATACTTTGCCTTTTGTAGAGGCCTATTCCAACATTTTTATTTGTGGAGTTGGACTTTACCTGATCCATCAATAATGATCTGCTTTGTAAAAATGATTGTTATTTACACGGAACCGTAACCAGATTCCATCAAAACAATTTGGATAAAGTATTATTTGTGCATAAATCAAAACAATAACTTAAAATGTGTTCAATATTGTGATGCAGTAAGAAACTTTTTCTAAAAATAAACATCAAAAATTACCATATAATAAGAGATTATTTATTAAAATTTTGAACTATACATTAGGAAGAACAATGCATTTTTTAAAGATTATATTTACATACAATTAAAAAAAAATAAGTACAACATATAAATTATTATTATTTTTTTTTGTAACATTCAAGATTATGTTCAAAATATACTTTCCTTTCCCTGGATAAATATCTTAAAATTTCTCACCCTAAAACAGAAGATTAAAACACATACATGGACCAAACCATAAACAAAATTTTGCCTGCAAAATTTCTAGAAAAATAATAATTCTTTTTATAAGTATTAGACTTATATTTTGTAAACAATATATAAATAAAAACTTGAAATTTTTTTATCATCATTATAATTCAAAGCCAAACTTATAATGAAATAATAATAATAATAATAATAATAAATTTTTTAAAACTTTAGGGTCATGTTAACAATTTACAGAAAGCACTGTTGGTCTAGTATTTAAGCTCCTGAATCCAGTTTATAAGTTCAGTAAGGAGTGAAGTTTATATTGAATATATCCTACACAATTGTTTATTGCTAACATGACCCTGAATTAACTTTAGAGAAAAATAAACTTGTCTATATATATATATATATATACTGTATATGTAATATACTTTTTTTTTTCATTTGGTCCCTTAAATACAACATTTGCTTTCATTTCTTTCTACTTTCAGGTGCATTCTTAACAAGATTTTTATTAACGAGAATCGATAAGACATGAATCTGAAGAAAAGTTTATATTTAAGTAGAGATAAATAGCACCAGATGTACTCTTTTATGATTTTAAATTGTGACAGATTAATGCACAACCAGAATTCTTAATCTTCTTAAAGTTAAAAACTAATTTGTATTTGTGACAATTAACACACTTCCATAAAATCTGAAGTTAAATTAAAATCAGAATGTATTTAAAAACTGTAAAAGTGGGAAATACAAATGTCCGTTGTGCATTTTTTTTTTTTTTGGAAGAACATTAAGATGAATTCATTCATTCAAAAACTTATTTAATTGATTTAAGTATAGGAGATAAATGCTATTACACGTATCACAGGAAAAGAAAATGTTGATTTGAATATGTAAATCTGTGGCATGCATTGTCAGAAAATGGAGAACATTCAAATACATTGAAACACATTGAGTCACTCAAATGATGAACAATGTAGATTGTCTTACAAAGAAGATAAAATATAAAAACCATTCAACCAAAATTACTTTTGTGAGAATTATATAAATATGAAAAAAAATCTTGGATTGTCATGCTGCACCTAAGAGGTGCTGCATTATATTAAGATGACTTAAAAACTGTCAAAAGAAAAAAAAAAAAAGACTAAAAACTGAATCTTTATACAATGGTTTTTGGAATATTTACAAACATAATATAACCAAATTTTACCAAATCTTAATATAATATATGTACACATCACTACTAAAATGTTAAATGTTATGACCCAGCAAAACAAGCTCTGAATCTAAACTGTCACTGATGTTAGACTAGAAAATTATGAAAATTTTTTGTTTAATAAAGGAAAATTGTTTCAAAATAATAAAATAGTAAGAACAGACAAGATAAATAGGTTTAATACTCATTACTTTATAAGATAAGCTGTTATATAATCATATAATAAATAGTTTGAAATTATTTAACTAATCTACTATAATGCAGGTTTAGACTGCTTTATAACTTTACTTTTCTGAGTATATTCCTAATTATCTGCCTGAATGATTCTCAAGGCAAAAATGTGCTTGAATTTATGATGTATAATAAGTACATTATAAATTCAAGTAAAAAGTACATTCTGTAGTAAAAATATAGAAATCAAATAATATTTATAAATTACAAAATTTCGGTAATGTTTAACATCACACAGTGTATATAACTTCCAATCTTTTTTTCATAATTTATTGTTTTTTTTATTAGTAAAATTTGCTTGTTAATCAAGTAAGAAATAAGCTCTAATTTCCAATTTAATTAAATAAGCTGCATTTGATTGTCATTTATATTCTTAATTGCAATTTAATGCAAACTGTCTTGTTTTTGCTGGGCCCTAATAAACATTTAAACAAAACTAATATTAAAATTATTTGGTCCACCTCTGTCTACGTAGCTACATTTTGATGACCTCTTCTGCTGAATTCCTTCTGATTTTGCAATCCTCTCTGTGACAGTTCTGTCTTCTTCTATGTGATCTTCATCCGATGTCTGAGTATAACTTGGATTTATGTTAATGAGCTGCCTGCTCGGTGGCCTTGGCGGAGGACCCCTAGACTGAGCTTTTGGTGGAATTGGAGGAGGTTCGCATAATAATTTACGAAGAGGAGGTTGTGGAGGAAGGAATATTTCATTTTTGTGTATTATATCATTTCCTGAAACATTTAATGGAGAAGGTGGAGTAAAATTAGCTTCTTCTACATGAAGAGATGTGTTAGAATCTGGTGGCATTGGAATTTTTGATGGTGTAAGAGTATCATTACAATCAGAAGACTGTGCTTTTAATGTGACATCTAGATCTATGTCTAAATCTTCAATACCATCAAGAATTGGATCATCCAAACTTCGTGCAGGAGATGCCCTGGAAGCAGCAAGATCTTGAGAATGAAGTGAGAGACTTCTTGTTGTAGGACAAATATGAGGTGGAAGACAAGGAAGAGAATGAGATGTGGGGCGTGAATGAAATTTATGTCCTGGAGGTGGAGGAACTGGTCTATTTTTCATCTCACTTTTGGATGATTGTGAAATACCCAAATTCAATAGATATTTCTCAGATGATTTAATGTCACCAAATCCAAAACAAGGGTGATAATCAAATGTTGATGAAAAATATTTTTCAGCTTGCTGATGTGTTGGAAATATTGTATCTTGACTAAATCCATGATCCAGACAATGCATTGAACTGGATATGCCTAATTCTTTTTGTATACTTGAAAATGGAAGCTGTGAAATATTCTTTTCTTTTGATACAATTTTACTATTATTAACTGTTTCTCCAATTCTGGCATCAACTGATAATCGATTACCCATGTTCAAACAATTTTCTTTACCATTCGGATGATCAGATTTATTTTTAAGAAATTCTGGTAATTCAAAATTTATTTCTGTTCCTCTTTGATCGTCCAGCCGACTGCGTTGAGCTCTGTTCCAAACTTCTAATAAATCTGAAATTATTTTTACTGTAAATCAAAAAATTTGAATAAACATTACATTGAAATTATTTATAAAGCATTTAGGTTAGATATTTGAATATATTATAAGAAATGAGACATAATTAAAGTTTTGGATAATTGAATTGTTTAATTAATTTAACTGAAAAATAATAATTTATAACGCAGCTGCAGATTCAGGTTCAGTAACAAAAACACATGAAGTTTATAAATTGTTCCTGAAAACAATTTCACACTCACCATCAGAATTATCTTTCAAATCACCTTTATCACTACTTTCTTCAGTTTGAGTAAAAAGAAATTTATCTGGATTTGGTAATTGTGTTCTAAGTCCCATACTTTCATGAACTGATGCTCTGTTTGCAAATGGTAACTTAGTTTTATTTCTATTCAAGCTATCACTGTCAACATGAACAGAGTTCCGACGCACCAGTCCCATAAAAGAATTACTTGAAGTAGAAGTTTTCATTTCTGTTTTATCATCAGTTTGCTAATAAATAAAAATTTTAAAATTTGTAAATTATCAATGTTAGGCTATTATTTATTCAAATTAATTGTTCAGTTAATAATTAATGAAGAAATCTTCCTACAAATTAAATTAATGAAAGACATACAGATAAGTTAAAATGCAAATATAACTATTTTCAAAAACAATAATAATATACAGTACAGATTTAATTATTATACTTAAAAATTTATTTACACAGATATATTTTTAATTAATATAAAATCTGTATATTCATTAAAAATTAAAATACCAGAATCATATAAACAAATATATAGATATATATATATTTGTGAGGTTAACCGAGGGTAGGAGATGGAGGATGATTCCTATCTTCTCTACCTCTTAACGGCACAAGACCTTGAGGTCCGACCTCGGTTGTCGAAAGGATGATTAAGGCTCGAGCGGTCAATGATTAGTTACGGATTTGGGATCGTAAGATCCGGTTTACGTCAGGAACTGACACCAATCTATCAAACTTCTCGCGGATAGATACGCGTTTTTCGGAAGCATAAGATGCCGATGATGAGGGTAATGGAGGAAGAAACGCACACTCTTCTAATATTAAACAAAAATACCCGTTTATTTTGAGATTAATAGGGAATACATCAATTAACGTATTTGGAAGTATTTATATCATCGAATCGAATTATTAAACCGCGTCTCGAGTGAACGGAGAGAGAGAGTTTACAAAACATCGCGAGCAGGATAAATACCTTAGTGATCCGGAGATTTGTGATCCTGAGATTTGCACAAAGTCCAAGGAACGAGAGTTCGCTTGAAAATAAGAGTCAATGGACTGTAGATAGATGGAATGGACGGCTTCAACGGCGGGAGATGATAATCCACGGCACACACACACTTGACAGTTGTCGAAACTCTTTCTATCTCTCTCTCTCTGCGTCATCTTCGTTCGTTTTTCCTTTTATTTCGGGATCTTGGGTTCGAGATTTTGTGAAGTACGTCAAGGGTGAAGTCCTTTTTGACCAATGGTGAATTACATGATATAATTATTTTTCAACAGTTAACTCATCTTCTACAAGGAAGTATTACCGTGGGAACGATAGTTTATGATTAATTTTTACGAGAAAATTTGTCGGTGTTTTTCCGTTTTTTTGTTTCTGTGTTTGATTTAACCCTAACTGTCGAAAATCGGTTGGCAAATAAAATAAAAATTCATTATTCTTATATTCGAACCTTCACATCACCGCGGACTTTCTAAAATCAAGCTTACTCCTGACGAGCAAGCTGGATTTTTATGAAACGAATGAGTTAACGAAGTTGTTCCGGCTCTCTCTCTCTCTTTATATATATTGTACCGCGTTACAGTATTATTTCCCGTTGTGTCGGAAGTTTTTGACATGTCGCGATTACGTTGTTAACAATTCGTTGTTAATTATCTCTCTCTCTCTTTTTCTCTTTATTTAATAACACTTTATTTAATTTCTTTATTTAATTTAACACATTTAATTTCTCTTTTTTTTTTATAACACGTTTTTGACATGTTTAGTGACGCGCTTAGCGTGATATTTGTTTGTAAGAAATTACGGTTTAAAGCGGTAAAATATAGTTTATTATTATGCAAAATTTTCAAAATTAAACAAGGTTATTGGGTAAAGTTAAATTTATTGAGTTCATTATTGCGTTCCCTCTTCGGTTTCTTGGGATCCTCTTTTTGTGATTTTGGGAAGTTGGCCATTATTTCCTTCTTTAATTGGGCTGGCCTTTCGTTTAGGAATTCGACTTCGTTTAGGAAGTGGGAGGACCCAAGGTCGATCCTCTACTGGGCCTCGACTCCTCAAGGCGTAAGATGTAGTTGGTTGTTCCTCGATAGAGGGTGTAATCTCTGTTTCTTGTTCTTCCTCAGATTCGGATTCAGATGAAGACTCGAGTTGAGATTGTGCCATTTCTGCAAAGATAAATTCGTCCCATGGATCAATGGTGGAAGGGGGTTCTTCCGAAAGGGGAGGTTGTTGGATAGTCGTGGTAGTCGAAGGTTGGTTTACAAGTTCTTTCTGGTCGAATTCTTGTCGAGCAATAACATGTTTGAGACGATTGGCGTGCACTTGAATTTGTTTCTTTGTATCTATATTTTCGATGATAAAATTGACGGGACTCAATTCAGTTACAATTCGAAATGGTCCTGACCACCTAGGTGCTAATTTACGTTTTAATCCAATAGGTATGGTAACCTCGTCGAGAAATACTCGGTCGCCTACATGATATGTGGGTATTTTGTGAGTTTGTCGATGGTGTATTTGTCTTTCTTGAGCAGCTTGCTCGGCATGTTTCTGTGCTACCTGATGAGCTTCAGCCATTCGGCATCTAAGTTCTGATGCGTAGTTGTCGGTGACGTCATATTTCGTTCGAGTGGGGCTGGTTACAAGGTCAAAGGGATAGGTTGGATCTCTCCCATATAATAAAAAAAAAGGACTGTCGTTGGTAGATGCATGAATGGTTGTGTTATAGGCAAAAAGGGCATAGGGGATCCATTCATCCCAGTTTCGCTGATCCTTAGCGACGTAATGGGCGAGGATGTCGATTAAGGTTTTATTGAATCTTTCTACTACTCCATTGCATGCAGGGTGATATGCTGTAGTAAGAAGTCGTTTGATTTGTAACAATTCGCACACCTCTTTAAACATTTTAGATATCAAATTAGGTGCTCGATCAGTAAGTAGTTGAACGGGAGTTGAGTGTCTTAAGATGATATGAGTAACGAAAGCCTTGGCTATAGTCTGGCTTCGAGTATCTGCTAAAGGTATAGCTTCGGCATAACGGCTGAAATGGTCTATAAAGACGAGTATATATTTGTTCCCTTTGGTAGTAATAGGTAAAGGACCTATGATATCCATAGCAGTTCGTTCAAATAATCGTGTTAAAGGAGGAAATAATTGTAATTCCGCCTCTTGTCGCTTGTCCTTTCTTTTTTGTATAGCGCAACGTTGACAGCTTTGACAATAAATTTTGATATCTTGTTTCATAGTAGGCCAGTAAAACAATGACTGGAGTTTTTGTTGCATCTTCTGAGATCCTAAATGACCTCCTATAGGTGTATCGTGATGGATACGTAGAATGTAAGGGATCAGTATAGATGGGATAACTAATTGATTTACGAATCTTCCTTGTGGGGAAGGAAATTCATGATATAACACTCCTTCTTCGTCGAGGAAATAGCGTTGTATGTCTTTTGCGTCATCTCCGTCTTCTAGACGTTGAATAATAAGTTTCCATTTCTCCTCTCGTCTTTGGAATTCCCCGATTTGTGATTTTGAATAAATGGGGTCAACATCGTTGACTGTAGAAATATGTCGGACAGGGATTCTGCTTAACGCGTCTGCGTTTTTATGACAACTTCCTGCCTTATGTTTAATATCGAAATTAAATTCTTGTAAGAAAATGATCCATCGGGCTATTCGCGAGTTTGTTGAAGAGTCCTTGTTGCTAATTAACCATCTCAATGGTCGATGATCTGTAATTATTGTGAACTTTCTCCCATATAGGTATGGTTTGAAGTATTTTGTAGCCCAAACTACAGCTAAGCACTCTTTCTCAGTTGTGCTGTAATTCTTTTCGGGTTTTCGGAGTATCCTACTAATATAGGCTATAGGTTTTTCTCCATTTTCATCCTCCTGGGATAAAACTGCTCCTATCGCTTCGTTCGAAGCATCTGTCGAAAGTATAAATGGAGTCGCAAAATCAGGAGATTTTAAAAGCGGAGCTGAAGTGACTATTTCCTTTAGCCTTTCGAAACTACGTTCCTGTTCTTCTCCCCATTGAAACTTGGTATCCTTCTTCAGTAGATCAGTCAGTGGTTTTGCTATTTTAGCGTATGAATCGATATGTCGTCTATAATATCCCGTTAATCCTAGGAAAGACTTAATGTCGTGTACATTTGTTGGCCGGGGAAACTGTAAAACGCATTTGATTTTATCTGGATCTGGTCTGATCCCTTCCTCCGAGACGTCGTGTCCGAGGAATTTTATCTGTCGCTGAAGGAAGTGACATTTTTTTGGTTTTAGTTTTAGTCCTGCATCTGCGAGTCTTTGGAAAATCTGTTCTAGACGAATCAAGTGAGTTTGGAAGTCTGGACTGAAGGTCAGTATGTCATCCATATAGACCAGACAAATTTTTCCTTTCAGACCGTGTAGTATAAAATCGGCAGCCCGTTGCCAAGACGCGGGGGCTCCGGAAAGTCCCATTGCCATACGATTCCATTGGTAATGACCGTCCGGTGTTGAGAATGCGGATTTTTCCTTGTCTCGTAACCCCAACTGCCAGAAACCAGACAGGGTATCCATGGTAGAAAAGTATTTCGCTTGCCCGATTAGGCTAAGTGCTTCTTGCACGAGTGGTAAGGGATAAGGATCTGTCTTTGTTATTTTATTTAATTTCCTATAGTCTACAACGAGACGCCATGTTTGATCACGTTTTTTCACCAGGAGAGCGGGAGCAGACCAAGGTGATTTCGAATGTTCAATGATACCTTGGTCTAAAAGTCCGTCGATGATTTTATTCATTTGTTCCCGTTGAGCATAAGGGATTCGATAAGGTGGCTGATATATGGGTGTAGCGTCTCCGGTGCGTATTTCGTGTTCCACGATCGGGCAGTATCCCAAATCATAGTCGTTGACGGCAAATACATGTTTATATTTATATAATAAGTCTAATAAAGGTTTCTTTTTGTCCTTTCCTATGTTGGACCAATCGAATAACTGTCCAAATTCTTGCTTGTTTAGAATTGAGGTAGAGGGTTGGGCGTTAGTGATTGGGTTGATGTTCGGAGGTTCTGTTTCTTCTACTGCCTCATGGAAAGTTCCAATGCAGTCCCCTTTTGATAATTTTTTTGGTTGAGTAGATAAGTTCGCTATTCGAACTGGGACTTGACCGTCCCTTGTCGTTTTAACTACAGAATCGACTCCCACTACATCTTCTCGATTGTTTATTTCTGTTTCTATAATTCCTATTTCACCCTTCCGTTTTATTCCGGAGATCCTTGCTGTGACAAAAATCTCTGATCTGGGAGGAATATTACAATCTGTCAATAATAATACTTGTCGGATTAGTCCCTCCTTGATGGGGTTCGTTGAAACGAGAGGTGTTGTTTTCTCATTTTGTGTGGGTGATGTAGAAACAACTTGGATTGGTTTACCTCTGCGATTTCGTTTTTCGCGTTTCCGGTTTGGCGTTATCCTTTCTACTCCTGCCTTCCGGAAATCGATTTCCTCTCCTCCTCGAAATAATAGTTTTTTCCGTGCCAAATCTATAGTGAGGCCTTGAGCTTTGATTATGTCTCGTCCCAACAGGCCATCGAACGGATAAGGTATTTGATCTTCTACCACGTAACATAAGTACGAAAAATGCAAGGGTCCTATTAAGAAGCGGAATTCCATGGCTCCATATGTTCTGATTCCGTGTCCTGTGACGCTTTGAAATAATACCTTTCTTTCCCTCTGTTCGAATTTGTGTTTAGTCGCTCGTTGAGCGAAGGATCGAGATAAAAGGGTTACCGTGGAACCTGTATCTATGGCCAGTCGAGCCGGGTAGTCATTGATAGAACAACATAAGCTAGGTTCAAAGTTTTTGGCCACTATTCCTACTCCTACTCGAGGTTTACATTCTCTGTGCCTACCGTTGCTGTTTGTAGTTTGTGAATTCGTCCGGGAGGAGAATGAGGAACCTTGTCCAACATTCCTGCAGTTTCCGCCATTTCTTCGCCAGCTCATTTTGTTAATTCTCCCTTGCGGTAGGGGTCGAGATTGAGATGGAGTCTGTCGTGACTGAAATTGGGTTGTTTGTTCGCTTGAGCTATTGTGGTCTTCCCGTCGGGTTTGTTGCCTTCCGCCTCGTGTACCTCCACCATAAAAATTGGGTCGAACATAACCGCGTCCTTCTGATGGGGATGAGTAATGTTGTCTCCCTCTATTCGCCGATTGTATTCCTCTCCGCCGCCGATTTTCCTCCTTGTATTTTAGATCATTCAATTGTTTTTGTAAATGCGCTATCGTTGCGGTTAGATTGCTATTTGTGTGTTCCGGATTATTAATCGTTCTAATTATTCCTCGAGGGGTTTCTGTTAATTGGAGCACCGTCTCTTCCCAAATGGCCGCTTTGACTGCATTTTGAAATGTTTCAGGATTTTTAGACATTACGGTACGTTTTATTTTGTCATTAAGACCGTTTACAAATTGGACGAGTAGTCTCTCGTCTCGTTCTTTAGCCTGACATCGCTTGATTATTTCCGTTTCCCGCGCGTCGGCCCCTGTCTGTTCGAGTATCGTTTCTGAAACTAGGCCTTGCAGCCGAACCGCGTATGTTTGTACATCCTCATCGCGTTTTTGTATACATGCATAGAATTTTTGCAGTCTAAGTGCATATGGCTCCTTTTCAAATCTCCGCGTCATCTGCTGTTTGAACTCATCATACGTGTCGATCGCTCGCATTCGCTCATCTTTCCACGCGAAATCTCTTGCTATGCCTGTCAGTTTTAGCTTCGCAACTCCGAGACATTGCGCTTTTGTCCATCCTGTCAGTTTTGCTATTTCATCTAGCGAGTCAAAGAAGTCCCTTATACGCAACCCTGATGTGTCTCCTGAAAATGTGGGAGTTAGGGGAATCATTCCCGACATTCCGGAGAATGCGCTTCCTCCTGGATTACCGTCTCCAGTTGTCTCCATTCTCGATTCTTAGAATCGCCGGAAAAGATGTATGGGGGTGAGATGTCGGAACGAATCGAAACAGATCCCACTTCTGACCACCAGTGTGAGGTTAACCGAGGGTAGGAGATGGAGGATGATTCCTATCTTCTCTACCTCTTAACGGCACAAGACCTTGAGGTCCGACCTCGGTTGTCGAAAGGATGATTAAGGCTCGAGCGGTCAATGATTAGTTACGGATTTGGGATCGTAAGATCCGGTTTACGTCAGGAACTGACACCAATCTATCAAACTTCTCGCGGATAGATACGCGTTTTTCGGAAGCATAAGATGCCGATGATGAGGGTAATGGAGGAAGAAACGCACACTCTTCTAATATTAAACAAAAATACCCGTTTATTTTGAGATTAATAGGGAATACATCAATTAACGTATTTGGAAGTATTTATATCATCGAATCGAATTATTAAACCGCGTCTCGAGTGAACGGAGAGAGAGAGTTTACAAAACATCGCGAGCAGGATAAATACCTTAGTGATCCGGAGATTTGTGATCCTGAGATTTGCACAAAGTCCAAGGAACGAGAGTTCGCTTGAAAATAAAAGTCAATGGACTGTAGATAGATGGGATGGACGGCTTCAACGGCGGGAGATGATAATCCACGACACACACACACTTGACAGTTGTCGAAACTCTTTCTACTCTCTCTCTCTCTGCGTCATCTTCGTTCGTTTTTCCTTTTATTTCGGGATCTTGGGTTCGAGATTTTGTGAAATACGTGGAAGTCCTTTTTGACCAATGGTGAATTACATGATATAATTATTTTTCAACAGTTAACTCATCTTCTACAAGGAAGTATTACCGTGGGAACGATAGTTTATGATTAATTTTTTACGAGAAAATTTGTCGGTGTTTTTCCGTTTTTTGTTTCTGTGTTTGATTTAACCCTAACTGTCGAAAATCGGTTGGCAAATAAAATAAAAATTCATTATTCTTATATTCGAACCTTCACATATTTATATAAATATTACATATATACTAGAGAATACATATATAAAATATATATTCTCTAGTATATAACATTGTAACATTCTCAAATATACACTGTTGCAAAAACATTGACACACTTTAAAGCCAAATCAAAAAGTAATCAATAGTGATTAAATTGGTAGAAAAAACATGGAATGGTAGTAAAAAAAATTTTATTACAATATCGTAACATAAGAAACTGCTCATTGAGGAACAGTTTCATATTATTAAGTTGAAAAGCCATTTCTGACATTGAATCAGTTTGCATTAATTGCCAGACTAGGTTTGGCAATTAATGAATTCAGACTAATCTGCAATATCAATGCCATGCAATTTAAATTTAGTATCTAAATTTGTCTCAATTTTTATTATATATTCATTAATTATCCAGTATAATGAATAACTTTTAATCATTAGTTGATATGCAAATAAATTTTCTCAGATAACAAACTTTTCATTTAATGATTTTTACTTAAATAATTTTTAAAAATCATCTTTTTCATAAAACAAAAAGATAATTAATTAAAATATAGCATCAATTGTTTATTTGAATTTACGATATTATAATATTTATTTCCTTTTTAATCCAGAAGGATTTTTTATGCAAATTCTAAATCAATATTATACAAAATAATTAGTCTTTTATTATGCAATATTATTTCATGAAATATTTTACTTGCTTTATAATTTATTTTATGATAAATCTATGAAATGAAATAAAATCTATAATAACCAGTAGGAAAATAATTTTTCAATGTCAAATTATTTAAATGAAGCAAAATTTTTAAAATAAAATTTAAAAAGTATTATGTATATTAACATATGTGATAAATAGCATTTAACAGCATTTTTCCCTTTCAGTTCTATACTAATTAAATAAAAATTTCTGTGCAGTATTCAAAGGAAAATATTTATTTAGTATACTGTTAAGGATCTTGATGACATTTTAAATATAAACAAACTATTGTTTGTTACATAAAATTGTGTGAAAATACTAATATAATAATAATTCAATTTGTTACACAATTTGCAGTGCTGAATAGCATATTTAATATCTCTAATGCAAAAAATACAAATAACTCTTATAATACACTAATTAAAATACATGGTTAAGTATAGAAAAAAATTGGTAATTAAAATACTTTTATCTATCTTGAGGAAACCGTGTTTTGTATTTTCTTTTCTTTTCTTTTCTTTCGAAGACGCAATGTAGTGACGTAAACTTAAACACTGGGCGAATTTTTCATCCTTTTTATTCGGTTGGTCGAATAAAAAGGATGAAAAAGGACCAACCGAATAAAAAGGATGAAAAATTCGCCCAGTGTTTAAGTTTACGTCACTACATTGTGTCTTCGAAAGAAAAGAAAAGAAAAGAAAATACTTTTATAAAGTATGGTTCATTATAAGGATCTTAAGTACGAGACTAATATAAATTTAAGCAACTTGTAAAGATATGTGAATTAGAACTTTAAAATTGATCCTCAGTTTAGAACATTTCTAAAATAAAATGTAATTTAGTAAACAACAACCAACCAAACAAACATTTTAATAAGGAATAATCAATTTATAATAAATATGCTTTTCAGCACTGCATATCATGTAACTGACTGAATTATTATTTTGCATATTTCAATGCATAAATATTTTAATGAAAAATGGTGTTATTTTAATATATTTAGCTATTTGTAATTAATAATGTATAAATGTTATCATAAGTATTATTGCCATTTTTAGTTCTGCTGTTTAACTATACTATTTAATAACATTTTCATATTCAATTGTCTATTATTAACTGTTGTACTTGATAACTGATGGAGTATGAAACACAAAAATTTATAAAATGAAATAAAACTGATGTTGTAAGATAATTAATTATATAAATGCTTTGAAAATTGTTCTAAATATGATTCAATTCAAACATAATAAATACCAAAGTCTTCTGAAGTACCTTACAAATAAAATAAAAGTTCCATATATTTGAATTTTTATAAATAGATATGACTAAAAATATGAATAAATTTAATCATCTCGTGTCATCATTAAAATGGGAATTTGAACATTCACGTTTACAAGTGAATCAATTTAAACTCTAAAATAAAAAACAACACGATAATATAATTGTTCAATACAAACAGAATACTGTGCATCATACTTTATTATCACAGAGTTAGATCTTACAATTTATTTTTTATGATCTAATTTTATTTAAATTAATTCAATTGCTTCAGAAACTAATTTAAATTATACTTGGAATATCTTTCCTGGAATTAATTTTAATATAATTTTATATTCATTAAAAATTTTCTGTGTTTTCAATTTATATGTAACATTATTCAATAAGTTCACAAACACAAATTAGTTACAGAACATTTGATATATTAATAATAATAGGATATATACCTGAACTCTTTTTGTCTTGTGACAATCTAAATCAACTGTACCAAGTTCATCAAAATGTATCTGACTTTTACCCTTCATGACAGCTTCAAATATTTGATTAGTAATTTCCTCTAAATCTGATGAAAGTTGAGAGTTTCTAGAAAGAATAGCATTTGTTCGAACTTTGTCTTGACCAGCAAGACCCCATTCTGAAAATTATTAAATATTAGTTAAACATTATATACTTCATTAAATATTTAAAATTAAAAATAAAACTATTAAACATATTAAAATTTATAAATTCTGAAATATAATTACAATATGAGCAAATTGTTTCAAATGTAACTTTAACTATAAATATTGATATTCAATGAAAATCATTTAAGTTGATGTAATTATACTCCTCATATAATGATATAAAATTTATTATATTGATATATTTTTCATCAATTATCTAAAAGCAATTTCAGAAATTTAATTCCGTTAGAATTTTTTATTTTTAAATAAATAGATATCTTTTTTAATTTTGAATTATATTAAGGTTACAGGAAATATTTTAAAAAATGACTAAAGACAAAACATAGAAAACAACAGATTTAGAAAGTTTTTCAAAAAATTTAGAAAGTAAACTATCTTTATAAACTAGTAACTGTGGCGACTCATACAAATTAATCAGCTAATTGATCAACTTTAAAACTAATAACTGCAAACATAATATAAGTTACAGATCCAATATGCCAAATTTTCAAAATATTTTTTCTTTATGTTTGTTTATATGCTTTTGTCACTTTTAAAGATATTCATTCATCCAGAAATAATAAATAAAACTAGGAATACCATGCAACTTTGTCATATCTCAATAGAATTGAGACAGAACATTGCAATTTTGTAATTAGAAAATTTTAAATTAGTATTAATACACACTAATTATCTTTTGCTCCAACTTGAGTGCTGATATGTGTTTGAATGTGTATGCAAGGGTATGCATGTATGTTTGATCAGAAGAAAACAGTTGCTGGCCACAGATAAGCAATCATTTCACTTGCTGGGCATACACAGGCAATCCTTACATTTGTTGCCATCAGTTGCTTTGTTCTTGCATTTTGGGACCCATTTTGCATGCTGATTTTTCAGGTACAAGAAATGTTGTTTCTTTTTCTTTTTTGTCATATGAATTCCATTAGGTATGCTCATTCACATCAGAGTGAACATTTAGACCCTACTGTATTTCAAAAATGAAGACTTGGACACCATTTTATATCACATTTTTGATTTCTCATTGCAATTAATGGAAATTGCAAAGTTTAATCAAATTCAATTTACCAAATTTTGAGAATAAACACAATTCTGTAAGCCACATTGAAGAGGCTTCACTAATGCTCTGCCTCAACAAAGATGTTCTTAAACACAGTACCAAACAATTATCTGGCAAGCTTGGCACCAAAAATGGTTTGAATTTCTGGATTTTACAATTTTCAGACATAGGCTAAATATATACTTAAAATAAACAATGGAAAGTAAAGTACAAAATTGTATCTTTACAGATACAAATTAAAATACTTCTAAAATAGGGCCTGTTTGATCATTATTAATCCTCTTAAAATATACAATACCATATGTAGTGCAATATTTAGGAAAAAAATTAAATGAACAGAAGTAAAAAACACAGTGTAAGTGGTATCATATGACATGTATACCATGGAAACCAAAACAAAGAAGCTATGCAGCAAACTATAGCTGTACCACAGTCTGGCACAATTGCAAACCATAGAAAAGCTTTTCAAAAAATAAAAACTGAACTTTTCAAGAAAAGATTGGTTTAGCAGAATATATTTAATACATATAATTTTTCATTAAGTATATTCTGCTATAAAAATTTTCATGGCAAATATTTAACATTTTTATTAAAGTTCAGCAAATAGCTTTAAATATCAAATCTATATATATATATAATCGAGACGAGTTGATAATAATAATAATAAACTCGCCCAGGAAATAAGGCATCTGTGGAGGATGGATAAGGTGCTTATTGTACCTGTTGTTCTCTCCTCTACAGATGTCATACCACACACACTACACAAAAGCCTGGGCACATTACAATTGAATAGAAACACATACATCACACTACAGAAGGCCACTATATTGAATACATGTCATATTGTGAGAAAATTCCTGAATACAGACACACACACTGATACACTTCTTTAATTTCTGTTTTGGTTACTATGCCTTGACTTTGGTCCGGCATAGTACACAGCCACCGGTGTTAACCGAGTATATCTCACTTAACCCAACAAAATAATAATAATAATCAGTGCAGAGCCCAAATGGTTAGGGGTTGAAAGTTGAAATTTGGTACACAGTTAGGGTACGTCACGAGAATGTACACTAAGAAAAGATTTTTCGAAACTCCCCCCACAGGGGAGAGAGAGAGGATTAAGTCTTATCCTGAAGAGCTCGGCTTCTATTATACTATTTTAGATGCGGTTTTTTGCGTTTTTGATTGCGTTTTAATAGGGTACATACACTAAGAAGAGATTTTTCAAAATTATCTCTGCGAGGGAGAGGTTGTTAACACTTCCCCCCTCGAGGGAAGTGTTAACAATGAAAGTGTCAACAACGAAAGTGTTAACAATAGAAGTGTTAAGAGAAAGCAGCGTGCAAGATTTACAGGCGCAGATGCGGTTTTTTGCGTTTTTGCAGAAAATCGAACATATTTTAGACCCATCTAAAAATTCTCTAATTAGTCTGGAAACAAGAGGACCTAATTCTTGCATTCTGTGAAAACAGGTAAGATTGGCTATAATGTAATCATCTTAATCTTCGCTATCATTACTTTTTGCCCGAGTAACGCCGGGCTTATCCGCTAGTTTATTATATCTATATATATAATCGAGACGAGTTGATAATAACAATAATAATCAGTGCACAGCCGAAACAGTTAGGAGTTGAAAGTTAAATTTGGTACACAGTTAGGGTACGTCACGAGAACGCACACTAAGAAGGGATTTTTCGAAATTCTTCCCCACGGGGGAGAGGGACAGGATTAAGGCTTAACTAAATACATTACAGAGATGAGTTGATGATAATAAAAATCAGCGCAGAGCCAAAACAGTTAAGTGTTGAAAGTTGAAATTTGACACACAGTTAGGTTACATCACGAGAACGCACACTAAGAAGGGATTTTTCGAAATACCTCCTTATGGAGGAGAGGGACAGGATTAAGGCTTAACACTTCCATCAACAATGGAAGTGTTAAGTAACAATGGTAATGTCAACAATGGAAGTGTTACGTAACAATGGAATTGTTAAGAGAAAGCCACACAATTAAAAGTACCAAAGTGTTAAGTAACAATGAAAGGTCAACAATGGAAGTGTTAAGTAACAATTGAGAACAAGAGAAAGCAATGTGCAAGATTTACGGGCTCTGGAAAAAAATAAAAAATAAAAAGAGTAATATGTTAGAACATATTCGATTTTCAAATTTAAACAGATTAGTTCGGTTTTTCTCGACTTTTCTTCTTTAGAACATTCGATGAAAATCGAACGATATAATCAGAACACGTCATGAAAATCAAACAATATTAGAACATTCGATTTTCAAATTCGACCTTTCTTTAGAAATACTTAGTTTGTTGATGAAATTAATCTTTTTCTTTTGTGACTATAACTTAATCTTAATAATCGCTATTGTTACTTTTGCCCAAGCAACGCCAGGCCTACCTGCTAGTTGTTTGATATATTCTAAACACCCAGAAACAAAAGTAATTTAATCAAATTAATAGCAAATTACTATTAATTTGATATTTAAATCATTCAAACATTTTATATTTTCAGATAATTATTGAAAAATTATATTCAAACATAAATCACATTTAAAAAAGTAGCTATTCAGGATATAATTATACATATTGTGAGTTTCAATTAATCAATGTAAACTGAGATACCCTAGAAAAACTTGGATAACATAGAATGTTTGGTATAAACTGGTCGACAAAATACAAGAATATTGTTATAAAATCTAGAAATATAGAAAATACAGAAGATACGAAAACATCTTCACTTCTGCCCTTTCCAACCACCAGGAACTAACAAATGGTCTTTCTTTGCAGAGATCACCTTTTATTGTAAGCTACAAACTCTGCTACAATATGCAAAAACAGTTTAAAAATGTTCACTGATGATAAGCCATAAAAACTTGTAATATACTTGTCAACCATATGAAGATTGTAAATAACATTTTTTTTCATTTTTAAAAGTCACTTGTATTGTCTCAAGAAGTCACTAGACTAACTAAAAGCACTTCATGTCAAAATCACATAGAAAAAATAAGTGTCATTCAGTGTTATAAAGAGTTTATTATGTCAAAAGACAGTTGCATCTTCTTTATTTTTCTAAGTCACTAGACTAAATTCTTGTAGAGCCACTTTTGAATATCACACATTATCTGGAAAAAACTTATGAAACAAACTGTATCGTACTGTGTTCTCTTGTCTTTATTGATGAAGTGCAGAGGACTCCACAAGTCACTTTGTATAATACAAAACCTCAGTTACAAGCTCTTAGTAATTGTGACTACTGCATATAAAAAACATCTTAAAAGAAGGTAAATGATATTTAAATTAATCAATAGATGTACACTGTGGCATTCAATAAGCATCAAGTACTAAACTTTTCATAAAATAATTATTATTGCCTTATTGTCCTTATTTCAATTCTTAATATATTTGTGAACTATTAATAATTAATGTCTAAGTTGACAAATATATTAAGAATTTTCATAAAATATTTTACTTTTTTAGAATTTTAGACTTTTCTGGTAACAAAGTTAAATATTTCATGTCAGTGAATAAATAAGTAAGGCCAACGTAACTTTATTACATTAGGTACACACATACTTTAAACAGCTAGTTTTTATTCTAAACATTTTATGATAGCAGAATATTGGATGATTAATTTATATTTCAATGTATTAAACACACAAATAACTTATTAATTAAATGTTTTTACCTGCAAAATCTTCTTTGGTTTGTAAAATAACCCGTTCACTATCTAAAACTGTGATAGGGACACTAAAGGGAAGTTGCTTTTGTGTGCTTGCCTAAAATACATAAATTAATTATTAATGAAACTATCATATCATATTATATCATATATATATATATATAAAATAAAAATGGGATTATTTAATTCAACTATTTGCATTTGAAACTGCATAATTTTTAATAATATAATTAGAAATTCAAACAAATATTTTATATGTACAATACAGTAATACCCCGAACTTACGCAATAGGTGGGACCAAGTGATAACCGCATAAGTTGAATTCGCGTAAGTCGAGGTATAATTTCGCATATAAATACATACAAATTATTTTTAATTGGGGCCGGAGACTAAAGAAAACAATAATTTAGAAAAAATGTTTAATAAAATCTTAGATAATACACACATATAACAAATTATATTATTAAAATCGTAAACCGAAGTTATTTTGATGTAGAAGGCTTCATAAAATCTAACAAATTTGTCTGATGGCTCAAAAAATTTTTTTTCTCTCGCAAAATTTCCTCGTAGCATACTAATAATTTTTTTATTTCTCGTTTTGTAGAAGAAATGCGCTTCTGCGTCGGAGTCTATATTTTCTAAAATTTGTAACCACTTTTCATTTTTGTATCAAAGTCTTTCATAATGTTATCTTTACATTCCAAAGATAAAGTTTTTCTTTTCTTGTTTGATGCAGAAGAATCAGTTCCACTTCGTTTGGATGACATAGTAGAGTCTCTCAAGTCTCCGTGGATATAACAAACACAGAAATAAATAACACAAAATAAATTGTAGCTATGCGTTGATTCTGTGCGACATGTCTGAACATAAAAGCTGAGCAATAGTGTGGGGAGAGTGAGTAATCAAGAGTTGCGTGGCGCTCAAACAAAAGATGAATCGACGAGATTTGAAAATCGCGTAACTCCGGGTTCGCATAAGTCTAAATATTACTGTACATACATTATTTAAAAGCATTACATTATACTTCCAAAAATTTTCCAGTATGGTATCCCAGACCCATTTTGCCTGGGATATTTCAAAGCCCTAAGTAAGACATTCCACAATTTGTTAAAGCCACTTCACTCCTACTATAGATGATCCTTATACCCTCAACTCTATTCCAATTTTATAAATGAATAGAGTAATAACTAATGAGAATACAGTATTACATTTGCAAGTTATGAAATTGAATATTAAATGTCAATTTATTGTTTCTAGAAATATTACAGCATCACACATCATATACTTTTTAGTGCAATGCCACTAATCATAGTAATGGTTCTACAGTTATGATTGTTTTAAAATATTATTATTATTATTATTGATTCTTTTATCATTTTCTCTTCTTTTGAGTTGTTGAGGAAAAACATTTTGTTTTAGCAAAACAGCCGAATCCATTTTTTTAAAATTAATTTAATTACTCCTAGTCATAATCATTAAAAAACTGGGTTATAAGAAGAATAAATATTTTAAAAACATTTTTCAAAACAATGAGCCATTTGTATTATTGGCTAACACAATCAAATCTACTTGATCGAAAGATTGACATGCTAATATTCCTAAAGCTGATATTTTCACACAGGACAATTATTATGTTTTCAATAAATAAGGAACAATACAAATGAATAAGAAGGAAATATAAATTGTTTGATAAATGCATTCCAATGTCTGCAAGTCATAATGTTGGTCTTTATGATTTTACTTGTAAAACAATGCTTTCATGGTGTATATTGCATGAAATGATATATATATTATCAGTAACAACTTGAAATTCCTTATAAATGTTTCACCTAAAATGCCAAAAAAATAAGTTTAACTATGTAATTAACATAACTATTAATGTAATGCTTACTGTTTTGATTAGTGATTAAACTCAATTTAAGCAAAATCGATGTGCAAATTTCATTACATCGTCTATCTTGTTCAAACTTTCCATTAAATTTAAATTTACTTTACTAAGATAAATTTAAATTCAAAATGCCAGTCTTTATACAGTTATTTTAAATAATATACTGTATATTTGATGAATGCTAAAATGCTTTTAAATCTCAATTTTAATATTGAGAAATAAAAAAATTTTTAAACAGCAAAAAAATATTTTATAAAACTAAATTTAAAAGTGTCTATGCAATCAATCATTTTGATTATTGAATTTCACTTGTTTCTCAATGAAAATAAATAGCTGATATCTTTAGTTATTTACATAATTGCAAAATACTATAATTTCATTATTTGCATCAGTATCATTATCATGTTTAAATTGCTAAAATTAGCTTTAAGATAATGCAAGTTAATATTTCAATAAACCTTTTTGAATTCATTTTTAAGAAAAGATGACAAGAAGACTGTTACATAATTCATGAATTGGTTAAGTCTCTGATTCATTAAAAATTGTAAAGAAGCTAAAAAAACTTCTCGATAGATAAAAGTTTTTTTGAAATGAACAGTGTTTTATCATTATTAATAAATTATATTTTAAGAATTAAAAATGTTTTATGCAGAAAATAAAATAAAAAGTAAAAGATGTAAGCATATTCCTTGACTCATTTGGTTCATTGATATCAACAAAGAAATATAAAATGCTAAAAGTTCTAGGAGATTAAATTTTTTAATACTATAAAATGTTTTAAAAGATGAAATTTCTCATATCTTCAGATAACAATAAATATAATATATTTGAACAAAAGAACAGATTAATTATTCCATTAATCAAAATTCTAAAAATAATCAAAGACAGGTGAAAATCTCACCTAGTTTTGATTATTTTTAGAATTTTGTAAAGATCCAACAATTTTAATGTTTGTTCAAACTGTTAATCTGCTGTTTTATTTAGACCATTATTTTCTTTCATTTGATTAAATTATTTTTAATGTGATCTGTTGATGAAAGTTTTAGTCTCAAAAAACATTTTATAGTATTAAAAATTTAAACTTTTAGCATTTCATGCTTGTCAAAAGATGTAAGAACTGAGCTGTTTACCAAAAGAACAACTTTAAGTGAAAATAAAAACTGATAAATTTTATATTTGCTGTTTTTTTATGCAATAATTTTATCATTATCATACTATTATCATTCAAACTATTAAAAAATATGTTAAAAAACCTTTTAAACCTTCCTAAATTATATAATCTGCAGGATTATGAATTTTTTATTTACTAGTTTGTACACGGTTTTCCATTAAGAGCAATAGAACTTTAAATTATCACAGGCACCTTAGTTCTTTTTCGATTGTGAAGAGGTAATTTACAGTTCCTCAACATGTTGAAGTTATTAAAACTTATTATCAAAATTCAACCAATGTTTCATGTACTTTGTTTGATTTATGATAACATAACTGACTAATAGAACTCATGACATGTCATTTAGTAAAAAAAAATTTGAAAAAATTGGATTAATTGCTGGGGCACACACTCCAGCAAGAAGTTCAGTGACAGAATTATTTTAAGAAATGCAGCTTTTAACTGGCCACTAAAATCTAGCAACTGAACTCCATTAGATTACTTTTTATGGGGTCACATTAAATCCCTTATTTATTCCAAAAAATCATAACAATCTGTTGACAACCTTAAAGTGAATATCATTTGTGTTATTGATGAGATACCAGCCTGATTTATGTACCAGAGTAAATTGAAAATTGGATAAATTGTATTCACTCTATCAAATGCAATCATGAGGCCATTTAAATGAAATTTTTTTTTTTTATGTGTAATGTCACTAAATATATTATAAAATAAAACAATTAGCACCATATTATCTTTTGATAATATTGAAATAAAGTGACAACTACTGTCACTTTATTTCAATTCAAACTTCAATCACTATTATTAAAAAACAGTGTAGTGTTTCCTTTTGAACAGTACTTATAAGAAAATATTACTACTTGATAATGTTCATATTCTACATATGTATAGATCAGTGATGATCAACTGATGGCCTCTCAACCATCCACCACTAAACAGTTTCATATGGCCTCTATTAACCATGAAACTCTGCCGTTATAAACAGCTAATATTCTATAGTTGCAATTAATCAATGGCCAGCTTCATATTATATATATATATAATATATATATATATATATATATATATATATACCATTTATGCTAAAAAAATGTCAAAATAATCTTAATCCAGAAAGCAATAATTCCAATTTAATCTGTTCTGTAGCAGTGATCAAAAATGAAACCTTTAGATTTTGAATTTTGCCATTAGATAAAACTACTTTTAAATTAATCTACTTATCAATCCTGAGAAAGACAATATCACAAGACTTTCTGCTTTTAAAGTAGTTACCCTTCAGATCTGAATTTCCAAATTTTGATAGATAATAATAATAGTCTCATCAAAAATAATATAAATTGGTAATATTTTAAAATTATTTTGTCTTGTGCTTGTTACAAAATCATTAACTGCTGGTTTAATTTCATCCAAAACTAAGTAGTAATTAATGACTTGTTAATTATAAATGTTTGGATTCAGTTGTCTATATATTTGTATTTATTGTAAAATAATTATTAAATTTTGAATATAGTGATTTCAAAATCATCATCTCTTATTCTCATTCCTAAGATAACCATTTATAGCATACAAAATTTGAACTTCTTGTCCCAATAACATATTTACTAATTTCTGATCCTCAGCCATTTCAAAGTTGGCCATTACTGCTTTACAGCGGCGACCTTAATCATTGCGAGGCTCCGGGAAGAAGATCTTTGCGAGGCCCTTGTCCTTTGTGCAAAATATGTGAATGGAAAATAGATATTTCTGATGATTGACAAGAAATGCAAAAGTTATAAATAAATAAGTTTAGAGTTTTAAAATATTATATTAGAAGATTTATAAAAGTTAACAATCATAAAGACGACAAATTATTAATGATGATAAACTAAGGTACATAAATGCCTTAAAAGATATACGTAGGGATTTAAAAATGATGTTTGTGGCTTATAACTAATAGCTAAGGATAAAATAAAAAGTTTTAAATATCAACTTTTTTCTAATCGAGTTGTTGCGCGAGGCCCCTGCAAGAGTGAGGCCCCGGGCGAATGCCCTACTCACCACTCCCAAAGGCCGCCACTGCTGCTATAGACAATTCCCAAAACAGCAAGAGAGAAAAATAATAAAGCCAAACAATTGCCAAATTATATTGAGCTACTGTATCATTATTAATTAAATGCCCAATATATTTCAGGAATTGTTTGGCTTTAATATATAACTATTAGGTTTAGATGTTTATATGAGAATAAAAAGTTTATAAATAAAGATTAAGAATCCAAAAACAAGATTATATTTACAACTTTAAAATTTTCATATAAAATTGATTAAATTAAAAATAAAACTTCATTTAGATGTTTAAATTTTACTGATTTGTATAATCATAAAATCATATTAACGACATAAAACTGGAATTTACTTTATTTTTAACAGAAATGGACAGTATAAATTTAACTATATTTTCTTAATGAGTTTTGATATTACTTTTGATGCTTTTGATGTTCCTGAAAGAATATCAATTCTGAAAGTTATCATACATATTTACAGCAACTTAGAAAAATCTTTTATTCTTATGTATTTTGCTTATTTGAATATTTTTGAACAAATCAATTCTGTATGTTGAATTTCTAAAAGTTAAAATTATAATAATAAAAATTTTTTTATTAAAATAAATTTATTTTTGATCCACTTCTGTTGCACTTTTACTTACTTGACTTTTCATGTGCATTATTCATAATTTTATCCAAAACTTTAAAGAGGGTACAAAAACTCCAATTTAAATGCCATTATGTAAGAGATTCAATAGTATTTTTACTTTAAATAATTCTTTGAATAATAAATAAGTCATTATTATTTTTAAGAATTTAATCTCCTTTACTACTTATTATTATAAATAATAAAAAATTATAAGTAGTGTAAAATAAAATCAAAAAGTAATCTTGAATTAGGATCAAAACTTCAAAATTATTTCATACAGAATAAGATAAAATTACTTTCTGAATTTTTTTAGTTTATAATTCTTCAAAATAAGGGGGAGAAAATTCTTAAAAATAATACTGACTCATTTATTATTCAAAGTAAAAATATTATTGAATTTCTTAAATAGTTTAAACAAAATTTTGTTTAGACTAGTTTATACGAGGGTAATCCCAAAAGTAAGGTCTCCTATTTTTTTAAAAATACAAAGAAACGTTTATTTTTAATAATGCTCATATCATTTTAAAGATTGGACATTTATCTATTTTTTACATAATCACCATTTCGGTCAATGCATTTCTGTAGGCGCTGTGGCAACTTTTGTATGCCCATGTCACACCAGCTCACCGCCATGTCATGGGACCCATCTTGCACACACCTTTCGATATTGCAACTTTTCTGTAAAAATCCTATGATTGGTGCATTGGGAAACCCCAAGAACCAAAATGCAGAGATCATTCAGTGTGATTCGCTGATCTTCACGCATGGTTTGTTTAACCTTCTCGACTGTCTTGTCGGAAATTGACAGTCTCCCACATCTTTCTTTGTCGTGAATTTCAGTACAATCAGCTGCAAACTCCCTACACCACTTGAAGATGTTTTTGACATCTATGCATGACTCACCATACACTTCTGTCAATTGGCGATGAATTTCAATTGGTTTAACACAACATGGCGATGAGCTGGTGTGACATGGGCAAACAAAAATGCATCAACCGAAATGGCAATTATGTAGAAAAATAGATGAACATTCAAGCTTTAAAATGATATGAACATTATTGAAAATAAACGTTTCTTTTTTGTATTTTTAAAAAAATATGAGACCTTACTTTTGAGATTACCCTTGTATTTATGAAAAATTAATAGATTAAAATTTTTAAAAATTAATTATAAATCTAAAATATAAATTAAAATTGATTACATACAATGTGCATTACGACTTGATCGATTTTATATCCATGTTTCTGAAGAATTGGCTTGATAACCTCACTACATAATTTATCTGGTTTTGCTCGAACACCAATGGTCTTTTTATTAGGTAATTCTAAACAAAAGAGAATAACTTGCTCCACTTTAACCTCTTTACACCCTAAAGTTGATACATCAGCAGTTTGATCAAGTAGCTGTAAAAAAAAATGAAATAAATAAAATCATTATTAAATAGAAGAATTAAAGCATATATAAACTATGTTATTATTATATACATCCACATATATATAAATATTATATATTTATACATATATATAGAAAATAAAATTAAAGTATGTTCAATCTCTATGTATTATGCCATTCTTTTTCAGACAGTTTTTAATATTTCTTCATTGATTTTAAATTATATTACTACTACAGAAAATTTTATGAATTAATCATATAATAGACAATCTTTGAAATTTCATATTTTTAACTTAATATTATATCAAGTAATCATGTATTTGAAATATGATAAATGAGAATTTAAAGTAATTTATTGATATCAGGATAATATATAAGCTTTGATTTTATATGATTAATTTAAATTCATGTCTTCCATATGATACCAACAACAAAGTTCAGCTTAATATTATGCTTATTTTATATTAATCAAATTTTGTAATTTTTTTATTTAAATGAACACTGTAAATCAATAAATTAATTTAGAGAAAGTTATCTACGTAAATGGTGAAAATACATAAAGTATTGATAATCAAAATATAAGTTAGAAATTTATTTTACGCAAGTTTCAGAAATAGAGATTAACATTACAAATAGAAACTTAGTGATAGGTTTCATCTTAAATTTAAAAATAAGATTATTCTGGAAAGAAATGTAAAACAATTTTTGGCATATATTTAGCCAAAAAATGTCTTATTAATTATGACAGGTGACTGCTGACCTGTTCTGATCCTACTATATATGCCTCAAGGGCTGTGTAAGCAAGACCACGACGTTCCAGAATCCTTTGCAGCATTTCACCAATTGTTTCACCTGTTTGAGTCTTCACAACAGCAGTAGAGGAATCAGACAAAATCACGCGACATAAAAAGTATCCATCTTTTCCACCTTGGCCAGGGAACAATGCCAATTCAGCAGAGTTCAAAGACTACCAAAATGAAATAGTTCCAATTCAAAAGAGAGACAGGTTTAAAAATTTATAAGAAAAATGTAAAGAGGATTATAATTTTCAGCATAGTTAGTTAGTTAGTTACTTTATTAATCCCTCCATTCATTAACTATGTACGATATATTTTTACATTACCTCTCTAGATGGTATGTGTTTTGATATTAGTCCTAATTCGCTTCCTGTTAACGAAGAATGGCTATCTGTCATATCAGAACGTGTAGAACTTGCATCTTCATTTTTGATAAGGTCTTTCTTTTTCTTTTTAGATGATTTTCTTAAGTCCGAATTTCGATCTCCAAATTTAGCAGTTACAATTTTTACATCTGCAGTTTTAGTTTTGCTCACTGAAATGAATTAAATATTTATTTTCAATTTAATAACTGAAATAAACTTGAAGCTTAATTTTCATATTAATTTCAAATACAGATATAAATATGAAAATCAGCTCTTAAGAGAGAAGCCATAGAAGTCATGACTGTTCTTTTATTAAGATTAACACTTTGTTTTCGTTTTGTGTTTTAAATAATATAATCAATTTAAAATGTTTTTTGTACTATTATCTTTCAACCACTTTAGTCCAATCCCTGTGAAATTTTATAGATTAATAAAAATATAACAAATGTTCTTACATCTATGCCAAGGTATTAATGACTTCCTTTTTTTATCTTCTCCTTCTTCCTTCTTTTCTTTTCCTTTTTGTTTAACTCTTACTTTATCCTTAGTGTCTTCTTCTGGTCCTTCATCTGGTTGATAAGGTAATGGTTGTCCTTGCATTTCTTTCATCATACAGTCTTTAAACATTTGAGATTTCAAAAATCTTTGATAGCAGTCAAATTTCATTAGATTGAATATCTGTTGTAAAAATATATTTATTTCACTTTCTATATCATTCCTAAGAATTCATAAAATTCTATATAAAATTTGCATAATTACTAATTAGAAAATATATTTAAATAATAAAGCATTTGAAATTAACTAATTATCTAATTAATTTTTATATTATTAATAAAAATTATGTATATGTTTCAAATTATAAATATTTACTACTTTACACCAATATCTGAAAAAAAATATGTCATGTCCAAGTTTATCGAATTATAAGAATCAATAATTAAATACAATGAATACATTGTAACCACTGAAATTTGATAAACCATTTTTATTCCAGATAAAATTTATTAATTTGGCAATTTGGTTAAATTAATATGATAATGTATTCAAACTAGAGCTGGATTCCATTTGGATCATCATAAGGCTAATTAAGAAATAATTAAACAAACAACCACTCACAATGTCTGTGCTTTCTGATACTACTGAGCATGCCTAATAGAATTTAGGCTTAAGGGTCAAAAATAAAAACAGCATTGCATGCACCTAATGGAAAATAGGTGCAAAAAATGAACAAAGCAATCGATGGCAATTACTTTGTTCTCGAATCGCCTATCTGTGTCAGCAAGTGCAAGGATCATGATTCCTGTGATTGGATTGCCTCTTCTATGCCTAACAGGTGCAGGGATTCTCTCTTTCCAGCTTCATCTCAATTCTATCATGATATGACAGTCACATGATGCCCTAGTTTACTGTTGTATGAGACCTAAGGTTGGCAGTGTAACCAATAAGTCATCTATACAGTAAGCAGGATTTGTGGGTTAAAGTGGGTTCAAGCGGGTTCAAGCTCTGCTTTAGGTTGATCTTTTTACCAAAATCTTGTAAATAAATTTAACAATTATAAATTAAATTAAACAAGAAACTACTAACTTAAGTGTCCATTTTTAAACCAAATTATGTTGTTTAATTATTCACGTATTCTGAACCAATTACAGTGTGTAGATGATGAAAACAAACAAAAACGAATGTTTAACTGGCATTCAAGTTTGTATAATGTGTATATATATTATGTATAACATCAGGAATATAACCAAAAGTTTCTGAGTGTGTGTCACCCACATTGCTGAGACCTGCTGATATTTATGTATGATAACATAGGTAGGTAGGCTACCATAAGAGGATCACTAGCAATACATTATTGTGTAAAGAGCTGCCATATCAGTACAGCAGCTCCTTACATGTCATATGCAAACCAGTTATACACACGACAATGCTCAATAAAAAAAACTTGAAAAAGAATATTAAGTTTTATTCTTGTTTACCTCATGTAGCCTAGTGTTTGAGTCTGATGATCACTGGATGAAACAGAAAACAGGCACAACTGCTTGCGACAATTTTTTTAATATTGTTTACTTTTAAATTTGTATAGGGCAGCAAGTAGGAGCTGGCAGATGGTGAGTGGTGGTAGTATTAATATTAGTGTAGGATATGCCAACCTTTGCCTTCCTGCATGGTTACAACCCTGAATATTAATGCTTTGATTTTACATATTCAATTGTTAGTTACATTTAGTATTTGTTCTACTTCTTTTCTAAATTAAATGGTAAATCTGATAATAGTATGTTAATACAGTTGAAAATGTTCATTTTATATTAAGAATAATTAAATAAACTGCTTATTATATCTTTACATCTATTTTTGATGCAATTCTCTCACCCACAAAAAAATTAGTTCTCTCTTCTCCAGTTTCTAACAGAACATGGAAACATCAAACCTCTTACCCCTTTTTACTGATTTTATCAACTCAGCAATGACATTGAAATACTGCTTGTAACCAATTAATACAGCATTTTGGGATATCTGCACTTTTTCTTTTTTATATACTTGTATCCTTAAACAAGCTTGCAATTGTTTTTAGTGTTATAACTCCATGGAATGATATATTTTTATGATACCATACCATAGACAGCTGGATGGCTGAGAGGTCAAGGTGGCAGCCTACTGCTCTGGGGGACCCAGGATTGAATCCAGAGGAATCGAAAATTCCCCAGGAATTTTTCGGCGGTGGTCCGTTCAAATATGTCGGGCTCTGTCCCTCCCCATCCAGCTGCCCCACTGTGGGCCTGGCCGAACCCATAATGGGCTTGCTAATGAAGGTCCTCTTAGTGCCCACAGGGCAGAAAGAGTTAAAGAAAGAAAAAAAAGATACAATACCATACCATTATATCTGCATGTACAGTACATTATATTGTTACAAATTAATTCTAAACCATAACTCAATATTAAGTAATCAGTGACATTTATGTAAGTAATTTTCTTGTATTCAAATATTAAATTAACTTAAAATATTTGAAATGTTTATGATTCCTGATAATGAATAAATTATTTTGTAGCAGATAATAATTCTCTGAAAAATATAAATGTTTTTTATAAAACTTTCATTTTAAATAATGCCTACATGAACATTTGAAATTCTCTATAATTGTAAGAATTAAAAATAAATGAAAAATTAAATTATTTCTCCTAATTACTTTATAGCAACCTATATAATCTATTATTATTTAACAGAAAATATGTAGTATGTTGTAGGCCAAAAGTTTCTGGCCTAACTATGTTTTAGATGTTATAGATATAAAATAATGATGTCATTTTGTAATATAGTCTCCTTGCAGTTCAACACACTTATTAAATCTTGGAATTAGCATTTTAATACCCTTAAAAAATAGTCTAGAGTTTAGTCTACAGAATGCTCATAAACTGCCTCATGCAACTCTTCATCACTTTTTTGTAAAATAATGATAGTATTAGATAGCACCATCTTTATGTGGACTAATAAAAACTGTTTTATTAGTCCACATAAAAATGGTGTCATCTAATACTATCCTTATTTTATTTCTAGCATGTCTAAAATATAGTTAGGCCGGAAACTTTTGGCATCTACCTCATAATTAATGAAACTGACATGCATAGATTAACATTAACAACTTTTTCATTAAATCTTGTAACCTGAAAACATTTTACAATCTGATAATATTTAAAAGAGTAATAATGCATTAATGTTATTTAATTAGACTAATCCACAAAGATGTTTTGATTAAACGTAATACTATTCCAATTATGTAAATATTGCAAGATAATCCAAAATGTCCTCTTGTGTTGTTTGTGTTTATAAAATTTTATTAATACATTGAGTAAATACATCAATCTAACATCATATTTCATATATCATTTTTATCTATCATATTAAAAACATTTTAAAAGAACAACAAAAATAATATATAGTACTAATATTCAAAATTTAATTTAAAGTTTTTAAATTTGTTTAATCAAAACTTTCATTTATCCCTCTTTCTAATTAAAAAATTCTTATTCTCCATTTATTATTGTAACATGGAAAAATTTAGACTCAAAAATATAATTCATTGTTTCTATTTTACATTTAAATAATAAGGATCACAGAATAATACCATTTTTATATTCCATTAACCTTCATTTGCTTTCATAATAATGAATAAGCATGGATTTAAGTAGATTCTATCTTTCTATTTGATTGATTTGTATAATTTATGTTATTTAGAAGGGTTGAATTAACTTATCTATTAAAACAAAAAGATAGAATCTACTTAAATTATTATTGATTAGCATCAAGAAGAAAGAACCTCAAATGAGTTAAACCAACATTCAAAAAAGTTTGAGGACCTCTTTAATTTAATTAAACAATTACATTTCTAATCATGGAATGATATGCAGCTAAGATTCAAATCTCATTACAGAATATACTTAAATAAATATATAATATATAAATAGCAAGACATAGATTTACTTGTGTTTGAGCTGGAATGAAAAGATCACGTGTCGGATTTTCCAAGCCTTCTTGAGCTACCTGACGAGCATGACTATCTACATTTACTGGTTCTGATGCGCCAATACATAAATGATTCTTAAAAATTTCATTAGCCATTTGTTTCATCTATAATATTAAAGAATTATAATGTGTAATTACAATTTGTTTTAATTAAAACAAGATTATAAGATGTATAATCTAACCTCATTTTGATCAGTAAGTTGATTATATTGTTCACAAGACATCCAAAACATAATATTTTCTTGACTAAATTCCAGTTTTAGAAATTCCTGAAATTCATAATAATAAATACTTTAATATATAACTTTTATAAAATATATAAATAATTATTTTTTAATAAATTATTTATATTTACATATATATTTATTACATAAATTACATATACAGTCAAACCTGTTTTTATGCGGGGGATAGGGACCGCATTAAAAAAAACGCATTAAAAAAAATCTCACGAAACTTCACGAATGGCTGTAAATAATAGTTTTCGCAACACAATTAAAAAAATAATTTTTTTTATGTGGTCAACAGGGACCGCATAAAAAAAGTCTCACATAGAAAATAACTCAAAACCGTACGAAATAGAATTTATTGACAACAGATGTCAGCACTTGACTGCATCGTCTGGTCTATCGTCTGTTTTACATATTTTTGTCCAGGTGGAGTTTTGTTGACTTAAAAAGTAAATTATTTCATTTTTCGCATATTCATGCAATAATATTACTATAATAACTGCATTTATGCTATAATAAGTTTATTTAGCTATAATAAGTCAACGTGAGACATGACGAATCGCACGAGACTAGTCGCCAACTATACCGCACAAATTAAAAATTCGCATTAAAAAAATCGCACAAATAAAAATCGCACATAAAAAGAGCGCATAAAAACAGGTTTGACTGTATATTTACATAAATTTATATATAATTATACACTTGAATAAATTTTAATTTATTCAAGTGTATAATTTAAAATTAAATCATTCTTCAATGTTTTATTAAAATTACATTAGTTATTAATTGAGTTGTTAGAATAATCCAGCACTCCATATAAACATGTTGTCTTTTTAATGATAATCTAACATTGCAATAATTTAAGTAAATTCATAAAAAAATCTAGGAAAAAATTATGCAAATTTTAAATTTATATTTTTCACTCCATTTATGAATGGACTGTTACATTATACTACTTAAATACTCCTAGATAAAGCAATTCAAAATATAATTACTTAGGAAAATAATATTCTAAGAAATCCAAAAATTTTATGTAATATGTCAAGTTCTCAAGTATAGTAGCGAGGTTGAAGCCGAAGTTTTAAATGTGAAAACGTATACGTCAGACATTCAGTGCTGCTTTCCTGTAAGCCTAGAAGTTTGACAATGGCATTTGGAATGTTGAGCATGATTCCACTGACTTTCCAAACACCATTGTCAAACTTCTAGGCTTACAAGAAAGCAGCACTGAATGTCCGACATACACATTTTCGCGTTTAAAACTTTGGCCTCAACCTCGCTAGTATTTAAAAAAAGCATAACAATTATATTTTAAAAACTTCAAAGTGTCTTTCCATTTTATCACTGCAGTTCAACCCTCTATTTTGAATATCTAGTTTATCAAAATCAAATTATTAGTTATGTATATATTTGTGTATGCATGTCTGTATACAAATTTTCACTATTAATTTTACTTCATACTATCAGAATAAACTATACTTGATACACACCCAATTTTCAAAACTATTATATTTTATTTTTAAAACTTAATGTTAATTAAAATAGATGTTCTAACTTTGTACTTATCAAGTAAGAAGTATAAAAAGTTATCAAGACTATATTATTTTATCTATAATAATTCATTTTTAGCAAAAGTTTCTGGATAGTTAATTTATGTATTCACTAAGAGAATGATATATATAGAGTGTAAAATCCATTTGTTCAGATATGTGAATAAAATGTGTTGGTGAATGTTGAATCAATGCTCCAAGTTTCGTATACTGTACATATGCTTGAAAGGACCTTTGTCACCACATGGTGACAATCTGGACCTCCACTGCCACACAATCTACATTGCTAGTCCTCATTTCTTGGTCTGCCCAGTCACCTCTTTAAACTTTTTCTTTGTGGTCACGTCAAAAATTGTGTATATGCTACAAAAGTGCCAGACATGAGAGCCTAGCATATAAAAATCATGGATGCCATTAACAGCATGACTCCTAACATGCCGGCTTCGTCATGGGCTAAAATCAAGTTCAGAGCAAGTACATTAGGAGCCTATGTACAATGTACTTGATTTAATTCTTCATTTCCCAAAATTAATCCACAAGACTAGGTATGTACTACTAACATATGACTACAAAATTAGTACAAGTTAGATCACATAAATTTAGAAATATGTACCAAAATATCTAAATTGTATTTATCTGCAGTAGAATTTTGTACAATTTTCTGATCTGACTATATTATTTTTTAGAATTCTGTGGACTCATGCATGAAACCTGTAACCCATATTTTGTCAAATTTCACCCTCTTGCCATTTATAAACTAGTTTTCACATCATCTTCCTTCAACAAAATCACAGATTGTGTATATAGTGTCCAAGCTGACCAATAGATATCAGACACATTCAGAGATTTACAGTACTGCACTTCTGTGCATGATTCCTGTAAGCCACAACTCAGCATAAAAGGCAAATAGCAAATGCAGTCATTTGTAAAAAACTACAAATAATTTAAATTTTGGTGATTTATTAAATAACTTGGAATCAGGAATCAAGTGGACTTTATTAGTTTCATTTGAGCCTATTTTGTGAAAAACAAGATAAGAGGCCTAACAGGATTCCTGCAAATAAATAATATATTGTGAGAGCATTCATCGATAACATTAGATCATGGTGTTGCTACCTTATTGAACTGTAAGATATATCTTAATAGTCCACTGATACTAACAAGTAGTTATTGTTCAAAGTATGCCTAATGATTTATCTGTGAATGACACATTAATGCCTTCTTAATTTTCGGTAGTTAAATGAGTAACAATACCATTTACAATCATGAAAAGTTTAAGACCCTAGCATTTTGCCATCCATACTATATTTTTGTACTGTTCCTATAAGCTTCACTTAACCTAGGCCTGGGTTGTTACATTGTAAAAATATTTTTTACCCTTTTATATTTAGGTCCAGAGTGTTATTTGTCCAATTTGTATCAGTTAGAACAGTGATTCTCAAAGTGGGGGTCGTGAAAAATATTTGGGGGGGGTCGCTGAAAAATTGATTCTAGATCAATTTTTTTCAAATATTTTATAAATTTACTATGGATTCATGTTTAGAAATAATAGAAATAAAAACTATATAAAATAATTTTTACTTAAATAAATTGCACATATAAATAATAATAAAAATATAAATATTTAAATACGAGCCTAACCCCCTCCCTCTGGAATGTTTTTCGACACATACTCATTCTTCGGGGGTCCTTTGAAATTTTTAAGTGCAGAAGGGGGGTCGCGGTCCAAAAAGTTTGAGAAACACTGAGTTAGAAGATATAGATTCCAATGAATATGAAACTGAGTTGTCGATTAAAGCACCATTTGAACCAACACTTAATGTGTGCACAGAAATAAGTAGGTCTGTTCTATAATGTTTATGTCATTAACAGCATTATTTAATGTATACCTGTAATAATCACAGTACATTGTTTTCTTGACAGATGGTAGTAGGCCTATCCTAAATGAAACTGAAGGACTACATCAGGCAGATGGTGGATAAGACAAGGAAGATAGAACTAGGCCTATGTTAGAGAAACATTAATAAATGTTGAAGATAATGTTTAGGTCTACTGTTGTGACACCAGTTCCTATTTTGTCATGTAGATCCCGAAGAATCTAAACCACAACAAAGAAGAGGGAAGAGAAGGCAAAATCTTTCTAAATTGGCAAGAAACATAAAAGCCCGCAAGTGACTTCATGGCAAAAGTACATTGGGCACAGAAATAAAATATATCCTTTTGAAGCTGAAGGATATATTTTAAGATCATAAAATGCTTTTTTGACTTGCCATCTATAATTTCAGAAAGACAGTTTCCTGGGACATGCAAGTTGTTCCAAAACAGATGATGAACACTGAGAATCTAAATGCCAAAAAGTGTCTTTTGAATATGTGTTGTCTAATGGATGTCATTAGAGTTTGCAAACAGGGATTAGCCATATAAACAGTCTAGAAACTGGATAATAATGTTGAAGAATAAAAAACAAAGAAAAAAACAATGCTCCAGCAAAAACAAATCTATTTAATTAACCTGATGATGATAAATGTTTTTGATAACTTTAGTTATCATTTTTGCTGGAGTTTTTGGTTTTTCCATTTTTTTTTTTGTTCAACAGGGATTAGCCAGCATTCTGGGAATTAAACCCTTCAGAAATGTGTGTGTTGCATCAATAATGCAGAAAATAAATTCCCTAGAAGACAAATGTGGAAAACATAATAAGAGGTCTAACAGGATTCCTGCAAATAAAAAATATATTGTGAGAGCATTCATCAACAAAATTTTTTCCAGAATTAAATCAATACAAAGTATACAGCCGTTTATGTTAAAGATTGCACAATAGCAGTGGAAGAATCAGTGTCCTTCCGAACATTTTCTGATATTTTCACCACAGAGTTTAACTTGCATTTCAGTTGCCCTAGCTTATATGCTTACATGCATATAAGCTAGGGTGACTGAAATGAATAATGGGTAATGAATATAAGGTAAAGATTCAGGCAGTTAATATAGTAGAAGAAAAAACACTTAGAGAATGAACATGACTTCCACTTAAAGAAGGCTGAGGCTGACCAAGACACAATGAAAGATGACTTTCTTAAATCTTCTGAAGGAAGTGACACTTGGCAATTGTCTTTGATCTCCAACATGCATTACCTACTCACATAAACACTAGTTTAATGTTTTACAGTAGACAGCTGTGGATAATCTCTATGTTTTACATCATAAAACCATTCATACATGCATATGTGATCAGAAGACCAAGCCAGCAGAGGTTCCAAGGAAATCATATCCTGTCTGAACAACTTATATGAATACCAAAATCAAAGATACTGGTGATGGGAATTTCTAGCAGTTAATTGCATGTTCTGATTCTTGTGGAGGCTAAAACAAGAATGTAGTCCCATTCTGGTGTTACCTTGTTCACATCAAGAAAACATCTGGTTCTATGGAACATAAGTTTCCTTCACCAGTTTACACATTTCTTTATTGTGATAAAGATTTCAGAGTCACTGAGCGAAAGAAAAAAGAATGCCTGCAGTGTTCTGGAACATACACATGGAATATTCTGGAACACACACATGTTCCAGAATATTAGTACAAACTTGTGAAATCAGAAAGAAAAGTTCCATCAGAATATTACAGCAGATACACTTTGTGTTTGTACAGAAAATGCAAAGTGTACTGAGCTTAAAAAGAAAAGACATTCATGGGTAACCTGACCAACTGCAGAAAGCTACAAGAATAAAAGTTTTCAAAGCAAACACCAAGGACAATACTCATTAGGTACACTCACAATACACTACTATATTCCATGCACAAATGCTATGTGCTACCTGTTGAAGTAATGGCATAATGGTACGTCTATTTCATGCTATATCACTGTCGCAGTAATTCAGTGAATGTAATATATATTTTTTTGTAACAATTATATTTATTTCTTCTTTGAAATCGTGTTTTGTTGATTGTTTGACTAGGAACCCAAAGTTGAGTTTTAATTAAACACTTGGCTTTATTTCCATCTTTATTTAGTTGATTTAGTTCAACTAAATAAAGATGGAAATAAAGCCAAGTGTTTAATTAAAACTCAACTTTGGGTTCATAGTCCAACAATTATATTTAGATAATTATTTTGTTAATTTTTTCCAATGGATGGCACTACATGTAAAACCAGCAATCAAATGTAGAGAGAAATTAATCAATGATTTGGGTGAGATGTACAACATCAGTTAGAAGTTTGTTAATGTTATGCTATGAAACTTGCAGTTGCTATGAAACTTGGCTAGTTTCATAGTAATTGATCAAATGGCCTAGAAGTGTATAGCAAACAAACAAGCAAATATCCTCATTTATATATATCTAGATAAAATGAAAAATATTTACATCTCCTCTGATCAATAGTATAAATGAACTATATTTCATATGTTCATTAGACAAGTTATTTTCTTGAGCTCCAACTGAGTAAAAATAAACAGAGTTAAATGTAATACAGGGTGAGTTAAAAGTCTCTTGCACCCTTTTCATTCCTAAAGTACAGTAGAGCATCGATAAGTGGAACCAATTGGGGACTGGGGTCCTTCCAGTTAATGATTTGTTCCAGTTTCCGACTTTGTACAAAAAAATACATTAACCTGTCCGATGTTCAAATTTTTCTCCGTTGCGTATCGCTTCTTGTTAAATTTTCGTCGATTTTAAGCCTAACGAAAATTTTTATAATAATCATCGAGGCTATCGTATCGTTAAAAATTATTTCTGCATTTTGTACAAACAAAATAAATATATTAAAGAATATAAAAAACATGAAAATTATACTTTAGAAGTAAATTTAGTATC
Source organism: Centruroides vittatus (assembly GCF_030686945.1). Classification (NCBI taxonomy): domain Eukaryota; kingdom Metazoa; phylum Arthropoda; class Arachnida; order Scorpiones; family Buthidae; genus Centruroides; species Centruroides vittatus. The sequence goes on along the minus strand of NW_027122227.1, from coordinate 2,984,598 downwards.
AAAAACATTCGATTCAGCACGACACAGTCCGACTGAAAATCGTTCCACTTTCCGGCCATTCCACTTACCAACGTTCCACTTATCGACGCTCTACTGTACTGAAGATATTTTGTTAATGTAGTAATGTAGAAGTCATGTATGGAAAATTGGATAGATCTTTTGACCTTGAAAATCATTTTCAAAGTCACTTATGTTGATGAGCAGAGGTAATGTGAAAGTTCCAATGACAAAGTTAAAAAGCCCCATTTAATTAGTTTAAAATCATTTTATAGCTTAAAATATATACAGTTAGGTCTGCATAATTTGCAATTTTAAATTTATGAGGGAAAAAAGTGTTTGTTTTATGTGACAAATGAATCAGCATCAACACACAAAAATAAACTGATAGCATATGGAAGAGCAGTCTACTTGACTTCAACTACAAACGTTTGTAATTGTAGACACTATTTATAAACAATGTTACCAGATTTCTGATGCACATAGCTAACTACTTACAGAGGGTGGTGATATTACTCAGGGAAAGTATATGGAAAGTACAATATACTAATATTCTACTTTATAGGTCCAAAGATCAATAAACATCTCCAACTGAGATCACATTCAATATTGAATTGAGTCTCAGCATCAGCCTTTCCCATAGCTCAAAACTGTCTCTAATTTGAGGATTCTAATTGGTTTCAATAAGGGACCAATCAAGATGTGAGGATGGGGTTCTGAAACCAATCAGAATGTTCAATCGAGGAACAAATTCTATAGAAAAAAACAATGTCTCAAAAACATAGGAAGCTTTTCTGATCAGTTCTAACCAATACATTCCCAATAAGAATCCTGCAAGGACTAATCCAGGCAACCTGTTGGATTAATTGCATTCTTGAAAACTACTAATTCTCTGCCTTCATTAACTTCCTCCTCTTCAATGGATTCTACTTTCTGTATACACAACTCTGACCCAGACTATCCATTCCCCTTCAAGAAACTGATTGACATGAGAATGTCAAGCTGATTGAGTCAGGAACATTGATTAATTCCCAAGTTTTTTATTTTAAAAAGTGCAGAAACTCCTCTGTAATAAATGGCATTCTACCAAAAATGAGTCATCTTTCCTCCTAAACACACTCACCACATACATCACCTTCACTGCTTGTGCTGTGCAGGAAAAACCTATTTCAAACTCAAAAACCAAATTACTAGTCATTTGTTTTGATATCAGCTGCAATAGGATATCAAGTGACCTCACAGAATATTTCAGACAGAAACAGCGAAATTGCATTAAATATCAAAAATATAAGTAATACTAATTAAATTTTGTTTAATCAAAGATGGGCTAAGACCTGATAGACTGTAATTATCAGACCATCTAATAGGAGACTAAAATTCTGTTTTGTTCATCCAATTATTATTTAAAAAACATAACACAAAACTTTACTTCAGTACCGTGTTTATTAACTTAAAAAAGTTATTTAATAACAACATTTGCCATTTATACTGTCAAAAGTGTGTTGTGAGATTGACAAATTCTCGTAACACACTTTTATTTCTAAATTGAAATAATTTAACACCTTCCTATTAACAAACACACCCTTAACACCTTACTAATATTAATTATTGTTTTCATGTATACTCCTTATTAAATTAATTTCAAAATTAATTACATTTTTTGTATTATTTAAAATTTTACTGTTAATTTTTTTAGTTTAATAAATACAAATGATATTTATGAAGCTAATAGAAAAAGTAGTACTATTTGTGATTCAAAAGAGTTTAATCATACAAATATACCTCAATTGTGTCCAGTCGAAAGATTCCAGGATCACTTTTAAAACAAACGCACAAATTTTCAAATAATTTTCAAGCACAAATTTATCATTAATTAAATGCAGAATAATAGCAAAACAAAATAGTTTTTGATAAATTCAGAGATCTAATTTCAATGGCTGAAAGTCGTAGACTATTAACAGTCATTAACTAATATTTCAATGTAATTTTGGTGAAAATATTTAATCAATAAAGCATATTTCTACGCCAACGAATTTTTAAATTCATAGTTATATCTTTATCAATATTACTAATGTATTTCTATTATTTAATGTTTTTTTTTCATATAGCTTTTAAAATAACTAATATTTATTTAAAATATAAATCAGAATGGTAAATATAAAATTATCAGTAACTTTCTTTATTCTAAACACTTCTCAGATAATTTTACTCACTGTGAAAGTATAAAGTCCTATTGGATCTTCCAAAAGTTTATCAAAGCCAGCTGCCCAACTTCCGACTCTTCCAACATCAACTGGTCTTTCATTATTGCAACTACTTCTTCGAATTGATGCAGTATCACTGGCTCGATCAAGGCCAAGCATACTACTTGAAGTTGATAACTTTCCATTTGCTAATTCTCCATCAGATACAGTACCAGCCTGAAAGAGTTTTCAATTTCAATTGGCAATGTCAAGATAGTAACAATAAATAATAATTTAAATCATATCAAAAATGGATGGAAAAATACAGCAATGAGTTGCTTAATATTCCCAGCAAAAAATACTCAAGTTTAAGAAATACTAAGACATATTAGCAGGAAGTTAAAATTGTGTGTGGTATCATCTGTTAATGAGATGTTATTGAAAAATAACTTTTATATTATTAATTATCACAAAATGGTAAAAAAAATTTAATTTTAAAGGCGGAGATGAGTTCCTAAAAATATAGTAAATGCCAATGATAAGTTTTAGTCTGATCCCACTCAAGATATGGCACATGGTCTCTATTTTCCCTCAGTCTTTAACCACCAACATTTACTAGGATCAATGTCCCTTATATACAAATTACCATATCAAATTTTATTTCTTAATCTTTCTCCCATCCTAAGATATTAAACAAAATAGATGTAAACATACACACCCCAGGTATGTTTTTTGAATCTATGGGATCAGGGGGATCTCAAAATGTTGAGATTCCAAAAACCTGGAGAATCAAATGTGACACAATACAGTTGTACCTTGTACTTTGAATGACTCTAACTTTGCAAATTCCAGTTTGAACTGCACATGGAGTGAAAAAATGCACTCAGTACATAAATGCCATCTGTTGTGCCTCCAAGTTCTCTCTCACTTGTGTTACACTCATATGTTTTCAATGCTTTTCACATTTGTTGCATATATTATGTGTTATTCATTGATTTTTAACAATCTCTTCCTGCAATTTTTCTTTGTCGACAGTTTTTAAGGGCCCCATACATTTTATATCCTTTAATTCAAAATTTCCCAAATGGAACATTTTAAACCACATTTTTTGTCATGTTCAAAGTTTAGGACCATCTTCCCCATACACATTACAATTTTTTTTTGTTTACTGTTTGTATGGTGTTGCATCCTTTCCAAAAGTCATAAAGCATAATATGCCTGATAGGCTTTTTAGCTGAAGATATTTGAACTTGATTTTATTCAAACAAAATATGAAGTTTAAAATAAGCTTCTAAACAAAGAATAAAGTTTCTCATTAGTAATAATGTGTTAAATTTCACAACTGTTATAATTAAATCACATATCTGTGTTAATTAACAACAGCTGCTAAAAATACACATAACTTTGTGTTCAACTCAATATAGCCTTTACTTATTAACCACAGCATGGAGAAGAGTGTGGAGGCAATGAAAGCCTAAGAGAAATGATGTAATATTAGTGATTGAAGTAAAAAAGAACTTATTGTGAAGCATAAAAGTAATACAGTACATGTATGGCAGATCTGGCAATCATGTTTAAGATGTGAAAGTTGATATACCAGTAAATGTAATTTTCATTTTATTACACATTATTTGCATATTTTATTCATGTTTTAATTTATTATTTATAACATTTAATTGGGTTATTATTACTTTAAATTAAGTGTATTTGCTATTTAAGTTTATCAAAATGAGTATTGTTTAGGGTTTGGAAACTGATTACTTTGCTTTTCATGATTTTTAATGGGGAAAAACTGATTTAAACTTCAAGTGATTCCAAGTTCAAACACCTCCTAAAATGATTTAAATTTAAAACATAGGTTTCCCTGTGCTTTGCCATGTCATGTTTTAATAGACAGGCAAGTGTCATCAGAATTATTGATATAAACTGTTTACTTAGATCAATGCCTTCTTAATAATAATATTTTAGCTAAGACAATATTTTCTGAAAGAATAAACTTAATTATTATTAATATAGATTAGAATATTTTAAATTTCATAAACCTAAAATTTCTCTTCAATAATTACCAAACACAAATTCTGAAGTTAATTAAAAATATATTACTTTTCAATCTTAAACTGATTATGATGATAATACTTCATTTGTTATATTTATTAAAAATTAATTTCAATAGATAGTACCTCGTGTGGACTTTGATGCAGACTTCTCTTTCTGCCAAGATGTCTACGAAGGGACGATGTTCTTGCCCATTTTTTAGCAGTTTCCAGTCCTCGTTCCACCTTTTAAATTAAAATAAGAAATTAACATAAATGATTTCTTAGTTATTTTACTAAATATTCAGTTTTCTTATATTAATTTATATGTTAGAAAAAGTTTAATCATCACCATTACAATGTTTATATTTTAATTATTGTGGAGATGATTATAAATTCCTGCCACATGCTGTTTATCATTTAAACAGGAGAGGGGAGGAATTTATTTTTGCTTTACATCCCATACTTAATTTGCAAATATCATTAATTGTCCTGTCTGTAGAATATTTGATATGAAGGAGATTCAGTTTAGTCGAAATTTCTACTCAATTTACTTGCCTAACATATAACAACTAAAAAATAAATAATAAATAATACATCTTGGTAAATAATTCAAAGTTTCTTGACACTTGTTGCATAGTTAATAGATAAAATAACAGGTTATACTTATAACAAGGAAAAAAAAAATTATTTATGCATAAAATTAAATTTTAAAATTATTTTTCATATTTTTCGAAAAGAAACGTAATCAAATTTCATTATGAAAAGCTTCTTTGTTTACATAATTAAAACAACATATTCAAAATTTTCATATTATAAAATTTATTATATTATATTAATTTATTACTTGAATAATTTATCCTGAAATTAAGTTTGCTTTTGTTAAAAAATAACAAATTTAAAGTCTTAAATCAGAAAAATAATCTATTTAAAAAGGGGAAAAAAATTAAATCAATGTTTCTTTGCTGGAATCAGATGAGCCGCCATCTTGGAACCACAGGTAACATTAACCGTAATATAATATAATTAAATTTCATGTTTATCAATGAAATATTTTCTTAAATATTTTTCATTAAATGGTGATAATTATCATGTATGAAATATCTCTCAGATACAGAATTTAAATGCATATACAGATGCAGAATCTTCATTAGATTCTGTATCTGTATTTAAATTCTGAGAGCCAAAACTGTTCCAATTTTGAAGAAAAATAATGCTTTCGGATACCTCGATTTTTGGTTTTCTGAATTAAGCAATTAAAATTTCCGTGAATTTTAATATGCCAATAATAATAAGTTTATAAATTTTATTTACATTTAATAATATTAATGATAATACATACTGCATTATTATTATATTGCAGAGTCTATCTTTTGAAAAATAAATATGATATAATTTGAATTTTGAAATTAGTTCTAATATTAGAAATGCTTATACTGTATTAAAATGCTAACTAACCACAAAATCAGAATTTTATCTGTGTTGAATAATTTACTAAGTATGATTTGCATATGTATGAGTTAATCCAATATATGGTAAACTGGATACAATATTCTCCTAAATAAGTATAGTTAAATTCTTTGTTAAAATAAGTTTAATTTTTCTTTAAAATTTTAATTATTTCATTATTTCTTTTTTAACACTTCATGATTAAATTCTTAAACATATTTTTATCATATATTTAAATATATAATTTGTTCGAGACTGCATAATATTCAATATAAGCAACTTACTAGAACACCTTGTGAACTTGCAGCCCAATTTTTATTACTTCCAAACGTTTTTGTTCATATTGTGTTCCCTTTTTCTTGAGAAAGTTCATTGAATACAAACGAAAACGTTTGGAAGTAATAAAAATTGGGATGCAAGTTCACAAGGTGTTCTAGTAAGTTGTTTATATTAGATATATAATAGGTAATATGTAGAAAGAGGCACTTAAATATAAAAACATTTGAATAATTTAAATCAAATTATGGCAAATATCATTATAGCAGGTATTTTCATTATCTGTCATATAACATTCATATGGATGAATGAAAACATAGTCATACTTTTTAAACAATTCCCAAATATCTAACTGACTTTTCATAAGCTTTAATTGATAAAATAAAAACTCAAAATACAAATTTGAAGAAAAGCTTGAATATTACAAACCGATTATATAATTGAGTGAAAGTAAATGACTGTATTTCATAGGTATCCACACAATTCAGTGCAATCAAAGTGAATGATTTTATTTATTAGCATAATAAAGAACATTATAAGAATTTTTCATTATCATGTTTGATATTTCCAAAACGTGTAATAAGTACCACTTACATATCTACTTGAATTGAAAACTAGTAATACATGTAGCAAGTAAAGTTTTACACAAGCAATTCCAATAAACTAAATATCAATGTTTAAATATATATATTGATTTACCATTTTTTCAAATAAATTGTTATGATAATAGCAATTGTAAGAAGAAATTGACAAAACTGACTGAAAACAACTGTTAAAAGGAAGTATATTGATTTAATATCTGATGCAAGTCTATAATCATCTAAGTGAGCTATTATTATCTATTACTTTTTAAAAGTCAATTTTTAGATAGATTTCAATTATTTGAATCAGAACCATAAGTTTTTCTTTTTAAATATTTAACCTGAATAAACTTATATTTGATACTTGCAAAACTTTATTATAATTATACCACTGCTGATGTAAAAACAAATATTTTGTTCATGTAATTCAAGAATCAACATTAAATATGAGTACAAATTTAGGGACAGAACACATTATTTACTTTATGATAAAATATAAAAAAGAATTAAAATAGTAACTAATTAATAAACCAAATTTTACAAAATTAATCTAATAATAATGAATAAGTGCTAGAATATTCAGCAATTCCAGTTGAATTACTAAGAAGCTAAATCTGTTAGAATATATTATAATTATTATTCAGGTAATTACTCATATTACAAAAATTACAGAAGATACTTTTCAACAGCTTTATAAATAAATCTATTTACTTATTTGTTTCAATATTCAAACATATTGCTGTTTTTTGTTAATATATTCTCACGAAAAAAAAAATTATTTGAAATATCTGGCAAAGTTTTATGTTAAAAGCATCCTTTACAGAATAAATTTTTATATATAATTTTCTTTAAAAATTTCTAAAATGCAAGTAAATTATTCTAATAAAAATTTATTTTACAGATAGATAGAATAGATTTACAATATTAAAATGTAATTTAAAATCTTTTTGAACAATAAATTTTCAACTTATTTTTGGTCAGCTCTGAAATTTTACATACTTGTCCTTGATACAATCATTTTGTGCTGAAATATATATATTATATTTTATAATGATAACAATGTTTAATGCAATGGACCATATATTCATATTTTAAGTTTAACATTAAGCTCCAATAATTCTGAAAATGTTTATAAAAAATTTTGATTTGCAATAGGATTGTATTTGTAATCCTCAAACATAATTTTATGCCAAATTTTTCAGGATAATTCAAAATTATTAAATAATAATTCATTTTAAATTTTAATTAATCATTAAATTTATCACAAGATGGTAATATTGCTTACTTTTAATGTTAAATTTGTCAAAAATGCCTAATAAGTTTTAAAAATAAACAATTAAAATTCCATTATTTAATACTTTTATAATTAAATTTTTAATCAACTTGATTCAGTTTTATTCAATACTACCTAGCTAACCCGACCATGCGTTGTTGTGGCTCAAAATGTATCTGTTATAAATGTATAACACTTCCCCCGTGGGGGAATTTCAAAAAATCCCTTCTTAGTGTACATTCTCTTGACAAACCCTATTAAAACGCAATCAAAAACGCATCTAAAATAGTATAATAAAAGCCGAGTTCTTCACAGTAAGCCTTAATCCTGTCCCTCTGGGAAATATCAAAAAATCCCTTTTCAGTGTATATTCTGTTGACGTAACCTATTAAAACTGCATGTAAAATAGTATAATAGAAGCCAAGTTCTTCACGGTAAGCCTTAATCCTGTCCATCTCCCCCCAATGGGGGGAATTTCGACATGTATATTATATAAAAACAGGTGCATATTCAAATGCAATGTTGTGTCAAAATTTCAAAGGAATCGGTAGGAACAAATGAACATTATATTTTATTTATATAGATAGATAGAAAATGATCTGCTTTAGTCCATTCTCACAGAAAAGCAAACTTAGGTCGTCAGAGTTAGCGCCGTCTGTTGGACATAAAAGTCTTAATCCATATATAAATATATTTTTGGAAGGGGGGAAATGGTGGTCTTCACATATGCCACAAACCTTCGCAGGAGTGTATTAAACAACTTCCCAAAGTTTCATGGCAATCGGATAAATGGTGTAGTAATGCATGAAGGACAAACAGATATACATTCGTTTTTATATAATATAGATTATATAAATAAATATCTACTTGTACTGCATTCCTATTCAGTATAATTCTAACAAAAAACATAATAGCAGTAAATAGTTTTCTATGAAATGTATCAAACTAGATTTAAAACATTGTTTAGAATATAATTAATTGCACTTATTTTTGATTTTGAAAATTTAAAATTTTTTTTTATTTTGGCATATTTTTAAATATCTGTTATATATGTTATAGACTAAGTAATTAATACAGGCATTATTCATAATGCCCAATCGTTATGAATAATGCCCGTAATGACAAACAAAATCAGACACTGTAATAAATTTCAGGTTTTTTTTAAATCATAATTTATCAGATTGACCAGCCACTATGAATTCTGCTATCACCTGGTCAGGCAAAATGATGATAATGTTTTGAGGAATCATCATCCACATACACTAGCCAATCAGCACTCACGTCTGAGTTGTGCTTGCGTATTGCACAGTGGCGTAGCAAGGGGGGGCAAGGGTGTATCATGTACCTAGCGCCACTCACAGAGGGGTGCCCAAATGGTCTCCAAGACAAACTATATGTGGTTCTGGAGGGAGAGGGGGTGCCAATAAAGTGTCATGCCCCGGGCACCAGTTATGTTTGCTAGGCCACTGGTATTGCATTTAGTATCAAATTTTAAATTCAAGCAACCAATAGTTAATTATTATACCTTTGTGTCCTTTTTAACTCTATTTAAAATTTATTTTGTATACTAGTACTTTCTATATATTAATAGGACTTATTATACTGGAATCCAGTACTATCCAGTATAATAAGTCCTATTAATATATAGAAAGTACTAGTATACAAAATAAATTTTAAATAAACCAATAGTTAATCTGGTGCAAAATTTAATTTTACTTTTGCCTCTTAAAGTAGTGTTTTCTTCTTTGAAAAAAGTAACAATCATGGAGCAATCATTAAGTGACATGAATAACCACTTCAACAACCAATTAAATGAGTTAACAGCAGCAAAAGCTCAAAACATTCAAATTTTTATAAAATCAGTGTATTTCACAATGATACAAAAAGTGAGAGAGTCAAAAATCAAAGTAACTTCAAAGTTACCAGAAGAATATCAGCATTTATGTAGCTATGATGTTGTGTCTATCAGAGAAGTAGAAAAATTAATTGTGCATGTAAAAGAAGATAATTTGATTAAATATTATGTTCACACTGAAGAAATATTTCAGATATTGCACAATGACCATATTGCTATTGACCATTGCAGCAGAATCCATATGGAAAAATAATTAAGTACGAAATATAAAAATATTACAAGGGATATGAGATATGATTATAATTTACTTGAACTCCTGTTTTTTCTGATAAATTTCAATAATGTTCCTAAGAAAGGCTCAGCAATTAAATTAATTTTAAGTAAGGAAATGAACTCAAGATGTCAGGTTGACCTTATACATATACAGTCACAAGCTGATGAGCAATATAAATTTATACTCGTGTACCGAGACCATCTGACTAAATTCGTTCAACTATAACTGCTAAATACCAAAAGAGCTGAAGATGTAGCCTATGTTCTTATAGACATTTTTACAATTTTCAGTGCATCAAGTATTCTACAAAGTGATAGTGACAGAGAATTTGCCAATACAGGTACTCCTCACTTTATGACCTATCTGTTTAACGACCACTCGCACTTACGGCCAATCCAGTTTCGACCTGCAATTCAGGGAATCCCCTTTCTCAGCTTGAGTGTTGATCAGTGGCGAATGGTGACATGCGCACTAAGTGTACTATAATAGTCTTATAGTACTATAATAGGCTAATAGCATACTATAATAGTCTTTTTATGAATACATTTGAAGTTTGTTGCATAATTTGTATAATTTTACGACGATCCTATATTCGCGGCGCAAGTTCCTCGCTTATCGACCAATTTGCTTAACGACGTAGTTGTCGGAACAGAACTCGATCGTAAAGTGAGAAGTACCTGTAACGTCATCAAAGAATTGCGTAGTATGCAGCCTGAGTTAAAACTAGTGCATGGAAAGTCCAAGCACTCACAAAGTCAGGGTTCAGTAGAAAAATGTAATCAAGACATAGAAAATGTGCTTAGTTCTCGGTTGGAGACTAAACACTAACATGTTTTGTACAACTGATGAAAAACCGAGCACATCATACTGATATAAACTGAAGCTTCAATGATGTCATGTTTGGAGCAAAGTTAAAGTTGGACTAAAGAATTTTATACCTAATGAATTGTTGACCAACATTAATACAGAAGATTTAGAGACACTTTAAAACTAACAACAATAAACTTTTTATATAACAAAACTGATATTCCGGAAGTTTCCTTTAATAATAATCAACTTTTAAAAGATCTCATGTCATTTTTACAAATACTTTGAAATAATTCACAAAAAATAAATAATTCTTAATAAAAAAAAGTGGAGATTTTTAAAAAAAATCAAATTGCTCAATGGCAGCTATATTCATAATGTCTGGTCAATTTAAAAAAATTAGTCAATATTTATCAGGCTGCACAGCCATTTTAGTCATTATAAATAATGCCCTATTAATCACTTGGTCCATAACATATTTAAAAATATAGTATATAACAAATTTGAAAGAGAGATAGGTAATACTGATATTACAAAAACCTTTGTTTTATAATTTATATTATAAAACTGAAGTGAAAAAAACTGAAAAATTAAAATATAAAATAATATTCTGAAATTATTTTCAATTACAGTGGAGTTTCATACTTCGAATTTAATTCATTCCAGGAGGCCATTTGAACTCTGAATCATTCAGTGTCCAAATCAATTTTCTCCATAGACCCACCACAAGTGTACCATTTTTATGCTCTTCATTCTTCACCTTAATCATCAAAATTACAACCTTCCTCCTAGGCTTCCTTGTGTCCACACACTTCTGGATGAAATGGTCAATAAGTAAAGGCTTTATTGAGTTGGACAGAAAGTATTTTGATATTTTAGCAGCTGTTGTTAATTAACACAGATGTGTGATTTAATTATAACAGTTGTGAAATTTAACACATTATTGCTAATGAGAAATCTTATTCTTTGTTTAGAAGCTTATTTTAAACTTTTAACTTCACATTTTGTTTGAATAAAATCAAGTTGAAATATCTTCAGATAAAAAAAGCATATCAGGCCTATTATGCTTTATGACTTTTGGAAAGGATACAATACCATACAAACAGTAAAAAGAAATTGTAATGTGTATGGAGAAGATGGTCATAAACTTTGAACATGACAAAAAACATGGTTTAAAAAGTTCTATTCAGGAAATTTTGAACTAAAGGATACAAAACATATAGGGCATCCAAAAGTTGCTGACAAAGAAAAACTGTAGGAAAAAAATCATTAAAAATTGATGAACAACACACAATAAATATACTAAATACACCAAAAATAAAGTGAAAAAAAATCAAAAACATGCAAGTGTAACAAAGAGTGAGAGTGAGAGCTACTTGAGGACAACAGATTGCATTTACACTTCAAGTGCATTTTTTGCTGTGTATGCAGTAGTTAGAACTCTGAAGCTAATTATTGTTGAATGTAATGTTCAAAGTAAGAGGTATCACTATATTTAATTTATATACAGACAAATCCATTTATCCACCATGATCTAGATGAACTGAAATTAGTAGGGTATTAGAACTAAAGTCTAAAATTCCATACTGAAAATATATTTAAATGATTAAAATAAACTTGCATGCTTTACTGACTTGAAAACAGTAAGAATAATAAAATTACTCAGTACCTATAAGCAATATGTGTTTCTATCCTTGCAATTATGAGATTGCTATATAGGTACTGTACATACATTTTAAGATTGTAAATAGTGTTTCAATTGCATAATTTTTTCCACAAAATGCATACAGACTTAAAAAGAAATGACCATTCAAACCAATCCAGATAAACAGGATTTGATTGTAGTTTGATGTAAATGTAATATACTTATTTAACGTAATGAAAGACTATTGATGATGCTCATAAGTCAAAAACTGATAAAGACACAAAGGTATTATGTTACCCTAGGTATACAAAATGGCGACTTGTCTCCGACTCCAGCATACAGAAGCGAGAAACAGTGGGGACGCACGTTTTCTAAATCTAACCTATTGTAATAATTTAGTTGCTAATTATTATGATAATTTATCAGAATAGGTTAGGTTTATAAAACGTGCATCCCCACCGTTTCCTCACATCTGTATGCTGGAGTCAGAGACAAGCCGCCATTTTGTATACCTAGGGTAACATTAACCGACACGAATATCAATGTTTACTGTTAAAAACTGTAAAATATAATAAGGATACTTTTCTATAAACTTTATAAAGGAATAAACATCTCATTTTAAAAATCAAAAATAGAGATTAATTAATTAATCTTTTGAAATGTAAAAGCAACCAGACTGGCAATAACTAATGTATAATAGAAAAATATTAAAAATTTCATGTATAAAAACTAGAGGAAAAAATCAAATTTATATACAATATATTAAACAAACATTTGATTGTGAAGTACCAAATTCTATTATTATAGATGATAAAAAATATTATCAATTAGCAAACATTTTTGGTTCTTCTAATAAAATGAAAATAATATACAGTCATCAATACTTTTCAATTAAAATTTATATGAGAAAAAATCATAAAAAATAATATGATAGATAAGAAGTAAATTATACGTAAATATCTAGATTGGTACAAATTAGGATTAAGACCAATATAAGATAAAAATATAATTTCTCTTCTTTCTAGAATTTTATTAATATATCAAATTTTTCTTTATTAACACGTTGACTGCCACGTGACTTTTTAGGATTCTGTTGTAAAACGCCAACTTAATTTAATTATATTATATTATTAAAAACTCTAATCAGAGTATATAGTAATAATCAAATAGCATATAGAATGTGTTTTTCTTAAAATAAAGGTATTACGAATTATCTCGCAGTTGGCTTATGTAACAGAAAGCTCTTCGCTAAAGCCAAACTACGAGTTAATTCGTGCACAGACACGATTCGTCCTGTCACTTCGCTACAGCCAATCGGAGATGTGCGTCTAAATTCATTAGTAATAAATCGGATATAGAGGCGAGCACATCACATTCACGTCTTTTTTGAAAGTGTTATTTTTTATTTATTTTTATAATCAAATTATAAATATCTCAAAATGGATAAGAAAAGACCACTGACTAAAAAATAACTTGATTACTACACTAATCTAAGTGATTCAGAATCTGACAAAATTTTTGGTGAGGATGGGGGAGTTTATTTGGCAGCGAAATGGTCCTGTTACTGTATGTAAATGGAAAGACAAACGAAAAGTCCTTACCATTTCAAACATGCACGTTGTTGAAATGGTAGAGGTGTTCAATCGCAATGGAAAATGTTCGATGAAACCGAATATAATTCGAGATTATAATCATGGAATGTCTGGCATTGACGATCAGATCAAATGCTATCGTACTACACAGCTCTAAGAAAGACTATTAGATGGCCCAAAAAGGTTGCATTACATATTATAGAAATATATATACATAATGCGCACAAACTCTTTCAAAAAGCAACTTCTTCTAAAATAAAACTTATAAAGTTTAGAGAAGCATTCGTCAAAGCGTTGATTGGAGAAGAGATTCAACCAGTTTCAAAAAAAATTAAATTGCAGAAGCTCCACTATTTACAGAGTATCCCATCTACTCAGAAAAAACAACATCTGACAAAGCCATGTCGAATTTGTACCAAAGCTAAAAAACGGCGAGAAACGCGTTATTTCTGTCCAATCTGTCTTGAGAAGCCAGCCCTTTGCGTAGAAGATTGTTTTAAAAATTATCACAAACAATAAAAATATTGTTTTGCTTTCGATTTTGAATTAACATTTTATAATATTTTCTGTTCGTTTAAATTTATATTTCTGTTTTATAAATTATCACTAACAATAAAAATATTGTTTTGCTTTCGATTTTGAATAAACTTTTTATGATTATATTTTCTGTTCATTTATTAATAAATGTTCTGTTCATGTAAGCCAAACTTGATTTTTTGTTCTTGCCCCTGAAGCTATCTATTCATATTTACACTGATATACTACGAATTACATCGTAGCTGCACAAATATGGCAAGGAAACAAACTACGATATAACTCGTAGGTGGCGTCCTAGGCAGAAACGGTAACTACGAGTCATCTCGTAGATGGCAGTCAACGTGTTAACAGATAATTGGAATAAAAGAATTAGATGGTAATTCATATAATAAAATTTTCAACAAAACTAATATTTCATTTATGAAAATATATCTTTTATATTAAATGAAAGCATTATATTACCAAAGTAATAATTCTCATTATTGTTATTAATAATATTCAGTTTAGTATGTAATAAATATTTTAAAATGTAATTTTTCCATAAGACTGGTAATCCTCATATCAAGTCAGTCATATTGCAAACAGAAAAGATAATCGATTGTTCCACTAGAAGTTTAAGCTTAAATCAATACATAATTCTCGCTATTCTGTATCTTCAGTAGTTAATAACTACTCAATGAAAATGTTCCTTTAGTTATTAAATATACTGTTAAACAAATTTCATTAAACAAAATCAAAGTTACATTACTGTATATGATCATATTTCTATAATTTAGTGCATACTTATCTAAAATTAAATATGGTAAATAGAAAGAATATAAGATACTTATATTTAGTAATGAAAATTATATATTTGTTTCCATTATTTATAATTTCTAGAATTATTTTAACTTCTGTTTCTCTCCTATTTGTATTCCATTCAGAGAATTTCTCTAAATCATTATTATTATAATATTTTAGAGAAATTCTGAGTAGAAAATATCATCATCATCATAATATTAAAGATAATAATGCTATAACTTTATGCATTCTTGATACTCTAAGGTTACAAAAATTCAAAAATTAATTCCTAAAAAAAAAAAAAAAAATTCAACAACATTTAAAACTGCATATGTGGCACCATCTATTATGTTATTTTATTAATAAAAACTTATATTTTTAATTATTATGAAATGGCAAAAAGCTTAATTTCAAGGGTAGGGATGGGTTTCATAAAAAATTATAAATGCTAATAATGAAGAAAATCATCGTTAAGTCCAACCCTACCCCAGATATGACGAATGACTCTCTTTAACTCCATCTTTTCACCAAAATTTAACAGCATCAATCCCTCTAATACTCAAACCTTTTTCAAGGAGGTTTGTGTATTAGAGAATTTCAGAAGTGTTATTAAGCTTCAATGAAGATGAACAAAATCATGCCCCACAAACACACTAACATCCATACATAAAGAAAAAACCCAAAGTTTTTTTGCAATTCTTGACATTTTAAGATCATCTGAGTCTAAAAATATAAAAATCTTCAGGGGGATTATTTTTTGACTGATTGTCAGGAAAGAAAAATAAAGACTAAAAAAGTGGTCGTTTTTATAACAAACGTTTTGTCATATAATTAAAATGTGCAAAAAATATAATCGAATCTAAGGAGTTGAACACAACTAACTGGTCTGTGACTAATAACTAACTGAAAAGGCAAAATTTTAAAGTAACCAAGTATGGTTATATTAGAATTAAATATGTCTGGAAGAGGAGTTTGGTTTGGAGGATTGGGTAGTGTAACTGGAAATGCATCTGCACGATAAGAGGGAGTTGTGGGTTTATGCCCTGCTCTACGCCGATTCTTTTCTTCCAGAATATCTTAAATTATTTAATAATAATTATGATTATTAAAATTAATAAGAGATTGTGCCTAATGGCTTCCTCTAGTGACAAATTATTTAGAAATTAATTAAAAATAATTGAAAAAAGTAGTCTGATTTAATATGGTAGTCATTTGACTTATTTCTAATGTATTGGGTTTTGAGATGTTCGTATAGGCAAACTTTTGAATAGGCTAGTCAGTTGGTTCTGGATACTTAAACTTATTCAATATACAACTTAAACCTACATTCATTGATATGAAAGGTTTAGAATATTTATTTAATCTTTTGGTATACTTGTAATACTCAAATCTGTTAATATGAAGTATTTAATAATAATACAGCTTTATTTTATTTATGTAAGAAAGCAAAGTGCTACTAAATTTATTTTAAAATATAAAATAAAAATTTCATTCAAAATTTAAATGTTTAATAAATTAAAATGCTTAATTTATAACTTTTTTCTCTTTTAATCAAAACAGAAGATTAGTCATTCTCAAAATATTCTGAGCATAATAATTATCCTTAGTTATTTATTCAGTACTTTAAATGAATTTAAGTTCTTCGATAACCAGTTTTAACAAAATGAATGATGATCTTTCACACATTAGATCTAGTCTACTTTTAAAACCAAATAAAGATGATAACTTATTTATTTCAAAGATTAATATTAAATTAAATAAACAAATAAGAATGTTTACAGGAAGAAATGATAAATTGTTTCTATCAAAATATACATCTCATCATTTTGAGAGAATAATATTCAATGTTTAATTCCTTGTTCTATATATATATATATATATATATATATATATATAATAAATCATGTAATATGTAATAATTTGAATTATTATTAAGAAGAAAGAAAATTGATTTTTTTCAGTTTGTTAAATTTTAGAGTTTTAATTAATGCTTTAAAAGAATTATATAATCTAAACACAAAGTGCTAAACAAACTGAAAAAATCAATTTTCTTTCTCCTTAATAATAATTCAAATTATTACATAATGTAGTTTTAAACTGATCTTTTATTTCAAATAACCAGAACGGCATCATAATAACTGCAGCAAGATACTTACCTATAATACCAATTTAAATATTCAACTGCTAAAATTATAATATTTAAATAATTGTACTTATTTAAGAATAAATTTCAAATCAGCAAAACCTTTCAAAATAAAAAAAAAGAAAAAAACATCCTTTTAAATCATATAATTTGATAAATAATATAAACAAAGAATTAAGTAATTGAATAATTTCCTTGCAAAAAAATTAAATAACTTTTAATAATAATTTTAAATAACTATTTATCATAGAAAAATTTCTGTTCTTTCAATTTCATAATTGAAATCAAAAATTATAAGCATTTAAAAATATCTCAAGTATTGTAGATAAATGATAAACTGTATTGCGCATCATCATCATTAAAAATTTATTCTCAATCAACTGCAGTGGTTATGACTGTTTTCATTTAGTCAATATTTTTATAGATTCTTCTGTTAAAAAAAAATTATTATTTTATATATCTAATGTTTATACGTTGAAAATTAGTTAATTCTATCTTCATTTCATATCTGATTTTTTATCACATGAGATCAATTTTCCAGAATAAAAAAGAGAGATAATGAATTAATAGCTATTTATTGCTTTTATACAAAAATAATTTTACATTATTCCCTCTCTAATCATATTAATTGATATTACATAAATAATTTGTATAATACATGAACGAGTTAAGGATAATGATATTATATCATGTCAAAATTCTGATGTTGGTAAATCAAATAATAGTAGTGTATAACACAGAAAACAACTCTTAATTTACAAGATAAATCATGTTTACCATCTATACTTCTTCACGAAACAAATTTGGTTTTTATATAAGTCAATTAGCAAAGTATTTTTTAAAATGTCATAGAATAAAAGAATATATTACAAAACAATATTAAATGAAATCTTATAATATTAAATGAAAAAAAGGAAAAAAAATATATTTTCACATCCCATTCTATCAAGTAAAAAAATTATATATCTAAAAAAAATGTAAATAAAATAGATTAAAACTGAAAACCATTACTGAATTTTTTTATATAAAATTAAATGTTTGTGAAGATTTACGTATTTTGCTTCAAACATATTTTGATAAATAACATTAATAAAATTTGACAATATGTATTCAAATTCGATTTACCACTCTTCTAGTCATTTAAGTTTGAAGAAATCTTATTACAAAACAAAATTAGAAAATAAAAATCTTCAAAAAAGTCTCTACGTTCTGTTTAAAGTTTATGAAAATAATCTTAAATGTATACGTTCTAAATAATAGGGTAGAATTTAATTAAAAACTTCTTTTCTCGTCTTACAAGTCAGAATCCGTATACTTACAAAATTTATAAAAGTGACCAAAAAATAGTTTATAAATACTTCGTCAAAGACGAGAACATAAATATCCAATTAAAAATGTTTTTAAGTAAGCTTCATAATAAAATTGCCTTCAAATATAAATATCATTTGAATTAAATGATATCATGTCTAACAGATTATGACAAAATTATAAAAAGAAAGATTATAATTAATCTTTATATCTTCTAATTACAAGAAATTAACAGGTGACCAAAAAAATATCATTACTAGCTATAAATTAAATTTTTGTCACAGAATATGTATTTAATGTTTACACAACACTGGTAATTCTCATAGAATGAAATTTTAATAACTAGTAATAATTGTATTTTTCAATTCTCTAAGTTTAATATTGTTTAAAATATATATTTATACATTAAAATTTGAATAATAAAGTATGACATCATGGACAAAATTTTAGATAAACAAAAGTCAACATATAATCAATAATACTTTGTACATTAAAAAGTTAATTGGATTTCATAAATCTAAACTTCAATAAATAATTAAGAAGCTGAATAAAATAAATTAATAGTGTTGTTTCCATTAGATTTATTATTATACAAATATTAGTTATTATAAATGTAATATTCTGCCATTCTAAATGTCACCGTAAACAAAACATAACTGGTTTAAAATTAGCATTTTGATATTTTAAAGCGTATTTTAAAAGGAAGCTTTTTAATCTAAATTGTTTAAAAAATACTTCCCAAAATTCTAATCCTATCCAATAAAAAAAAACATTAATTAATTAATACAGAACATTAGCCTTCAATTCTATGCCAAATCATAAATGATCATGGTGCATTAATTCTTTAATAAATTATTTGCAAAATTAATTTTGTCAAAATTCAAATTCTGTGAAAAATGGTTAATACATCATTAATATAAATATCCATAAAATAACATATCAATCACATCATCTAATGTACTGTAATACTTAAATCAATAAAAAAAATCATCTAACAACTGAATGCAATCGGAATATTATTATCATTATTATTAAACATCGTATGATATTTTGGAAGCAAAAGATTATTACGTTTAAAATCATTTTTTGTAGAAACTATCGCTATTAATTTATTCGTACGTCATACAAGATATCTGACGTCATTTAGCGAAGCGTTGGTTTTCAAGACAAAATGGTAAAGAAGCATTTCGAAATTCTCGTTCAGAAAGTCCATACGAACGGAGGGGAGGAGGAAAGGAAATCTTCAAACGCCATATTGAATTTTAAAAATATAAATAACGACATTTTTTGCGCTTTGTACGAATAATTTTATTAAACTACTGAAAAATACATCTTAAATCCCGTTCCGAGCGAGTATTTTTCTGTAAAAACTGCAGTCTCTGATTAAAGAGAACAAAATAATTTGTCAGAAAAAAACGTTATTCTTTTAAATGAGAAAAGCGATTAAATAAAACAATTTAGAAACCATAAGTTGTATTTTAGGCTTAGTTTCGTCATAAAAGCAGCAGCAGTCTAGACAATTCCAACTGAAAACTTTAACAACTTATTAACCAGAACTGGCTCTAAAACATTAGACCAGACCAATATAATTCATCAATACAGATTAGTAAAATTTATTTTATTAACTGAAAATGTAATATCAACAAAGTATAAATTTGGACGACTTACCAGAGTTCTTTCACAACGATACCTTCTTCGAAATGGCAGACAGACGTTAGATATCACGAAAGAAGCGTACATATAACTTTATATCTCCATAAAAAATCGTAAAAAAAAAAAAGGAAGAATAGCGAGTAGATTACATCTATTCATTCTTATCACTGAAGGTGGAAAGAGAACTCTTTTCAAGTCGTCCTCCTTACGGACAAAACTTTATTTCCGACCCAAATGCCAAAGTTTTCGTAAATTGCAAAACGATATCATCTCTAGAATAATGCAAGTAAGTGGGACTGGAAACTGCCATTGCGCTTTCATAATAAAGACTAAACAAAACAGAAATCACTCCACTTTGTCTCTATACTTAACCTACTCTGACAACTCGGTTTCATTACTTTTCAAAGATGATTAATTGCCATTTTAGATGAAGTGTTCTTCGCGTAGACAATATACCGACGTCAAAATCCGCGATACTTATCTATAATTTCGCTTTAACGATCTATTCAACTGAGAAAATTAATATTCGTGTCAATAGCGTGGCTATTGTTAGAGGCAGGATGCGGATAAATTTATACAGGATTGACAAAATTGGGTAAAAGAGTTTCAGAAAGAGAAGATACAAAACTGGAGCCTATCAGCATTCTTGCCGTCGTTTTCGGATAATTACTATAACCACCCTAAACTTAAATAGATGTAAGGAGCCCGGATAATTACCTAGACTGGGTCAGTGCGAGGAAGTGAGCAATCGCGAGTGGGCGATTTATTTTCTTCCCATGATCGTACACACTAACCTATTGCTATACTTTACCTCACCTATCCTTTTTTTTCCTACTCACTTTTTCTTTTATCCTTTCCCTACAAAGCACGCATCAGAAATCTACTGAAATTAGCATAGTTAACAAACAGAATCAATTTTTAATCTGATGTTTAGTTCCAAATAACTAATTAATTATTTTAGATAATAATGTTCTAATTTTAACGAATATGAGCACTGAACGGTAAAGAGAGATGCCGAGATTCTGTACGAGAAACACGTGTAAAATTCTTACAGTTGAGTAATAAATCGCGAATCAAAAATTTAAATCTTAAAGCCGTTGGAGTTATATAAAAATATTTTCTATTTAATATAAGAAATGTTTGTTGTTAATATTAAAAACTCAATAACGAGTCGTTTCGCTCATCCACCACGTCAAAATCGATATCCGTCGACAAACAAGCTTATCTTTCCCTATTTACAAAACTGCCGGATACATGTATAATTCAGAAATTACAGTACAGTCTTTCCAAAAGATTTTTGCATTAGCGTAAAAAGTTTGACTTTCTTGCAATACATAAAAGTAGCTACATACGTTAGTTCAACGTCTGGTAACCGTAGACTAAACGATGCCAACAACCATTCACTAAGTGACGAGATAATATACATTAGTGGGATTTAAACCACTAAAAACTAATTTTTAGTTTCCCAATAATATAAATCATAATATAACTTTATTTTATATACAGTTCATACTTTTGTTAGCATTTCGATTTCATAAATTACAGACAAAAATTTAAAACGGTTTTTAACAATACAAAAATTAACACAACTACGTTAACACGAGTTCTTATAATACTGTAATCGAATAGGTTACGCCAATTTTTTCGTCACAACTTTCTCTGATAGAAGCACATATTCCATTTCTATTTCGCTCATGATACTGTATAAAGAATCTATTTCATTGTAGGCAGCTTATTGGTTACATCCAGACACTACAAACGATCTTCGAGTACCGTTACAGATACGAAAATCTCTTTAAAACGGACTGTACTTTGATGTTGAATTTGTGAACTCGTAAAGAATCCAACATCCAACGTTATCAAAAACGTAAACGCCGCCGGTAGATACATAGTGTTTTTCGAGACATGATACCAATTATTTAAGGGGTCCATAACCGAGAACAACCTATTAGAAAACCGATCCGTTCGACCTCTTTTGTAGTCACAGCAAACATCCGGGTAGAAGAATTATGCTTCCACCTCTCCCACAACAAGAGAGAGATTCACTTTCTTTGATAACGGTATAATTTCACTCTAACTTGACCCGTGTTGACTTATGGAGGCGAGTAATTAGAAGGCTTTAAGCCGTTTCTACGTACGAACAGATACAATTCAGTTATCCGGTCTCTCGGGAGCCAATATACGTAATATTTTTATTCTAGACAGTACAATTTCTAAATTCGTCATTTCTGTTTCATGCTACGAAGATAAAAAAAATAAAAAAAAATCTGTGTAAACAAGAGGAGAAACTGAAACCAATCAAATTTATTCTCCGCTTTGCCACGATGTCAACTCCTGCGGCAAAAACTCAGACAGAAAAAAAAATCGAAAATTGCAGTTGAAAATTAATGTTTTTCTTTTCTAGTCTGATAACGACATTTCAGATGATAAAAATATACACATATTTTATATATACATATTTTTCTAATGAACATATTTATAAAATCTAAATGTTTTATATCAATATATGGTATATATTCACTACCATTACGAGTTAAATATTTTTCTTTATATTTGTAATGTTCCTTTCTATCCTCTTCATTAATCACAGATGAAACTAACTTGATGGAATTCTTCGACTCAAGATAAATATGCGAAACCTACACGTAAGTAAATACCCCATCTGTGAAGTACCCACCCTAAATCACAAAATAGATAAGAAAAATTCCATTCGAAAAGATTACGTTTCTGCTAGATAATACGACATAATGTTTAAATTCTATCTACGGTAAACCAGTCGAGTAACTTCCTAAAGGATAGGAATGGATTTTGACGTCTCCGCTACAAACAAATTATAAGAGGTGAAAGGTGTCTCCTTTCAAACAGGTCCCTCTCGGCTAATTATAACA
The DNA here is from genome assembly GCF_030686945.1 of Centruroides vittatus. Classification (NCBI taxonomy): domain Eukaryota; kingdom Metazoa; phylum Arthropoda; class Arachnida; order Scorpiones; family Buthidae; genus Centruroides; species Centruroides vittatus. Next base: position 2,961,324 of record NW_027122227.1, on the reverse strand, counting down.
AAATAATCATCCATACAGAGTGACGTAACACGATGTCTTTCAAAAGATCCCTCCCTAAAACAGTCAACTCCGCCCAATATTTTTCGGTTATATTTCCACGACATTCCCAGACCATGATGATACGATTATCGTAAAGTTCGCCCGTTAAATTCAATCAAATTTATTTTTGTTCGGGCAATCGACACTCCTTTTAATGACCGAAAACAATTAAGCTTTCTTATGCAAGAATAGGTCAATTAACTTGGTCAAACTACTTAACCCGGGTCTGTCTACATCTTTCAAATATACAAGCACACGACATCCCAGAAATAATTAACAGAATAAAAATCTTAAATGAGTCAAAACAAAGACCTAAAAAAAAAAATAATAATAATCAATTTTTGAAGAAAAAGAAAATTGATCAAGAACTGAATTATTGAATAAAACTTTTATTCACTTAATCGATCGAAATGGACTTTTATTATATATATTATATCTCTCTTTTTTTTTTCTTCTGACAGAGAAAAAAAATATAGTTGAAGGGCATCTTATAGTAATAGTAAATAACTCTGTTAAATAAGTATAAAGTCCTTTAAGTAAAAACAGTCAGTCTAAAATAAAATAATTGGGGGCAGATAGAAGGATAAATAAAATCCCAATCTTTCAAGTTACCCAATTCTACGAATGATAAAGGAAAAAAAAAAAAATCTACGAGGAGCGTTTGTAAATCTCGATCAACCTGCTTAACAACAGGTTATCATTGAGAGGAAAACCGTTGGAACATCCGGTTCTCCCAAGCGTTGGGGCCTTTCACACCTGGTTGGATCTCTTAAACAACTTTACACACCGAAGAACTCGGAATACTTCCAATTTCGAAACTCAAATTAAAAGCCACAAAGGAGCGAGACCACAAAGTTTCCTTAATAAAAATGGATTATGTCATCTTCGTATGTGATTCAACTTATAATTTTAATTAAGTGAGTTGAGTCTGTCGATCGTCCTTCCTTTTATTACGACTTTTCTTTCAGATTATAAATACGTGATATTACGAAAGTTGACTCTGTTCAGATCAGGCAATTCAATATTACTTTATATTCCTCACGCATTTGTACAAAATAGAAGAATAAACCGATTTTGTAACTTCTTTTCAATCAAAACGGCTTTTGAAAATTCACTTTAAGAGGTATGAAAAAAAATTTTTTCTTTCCCCCTTCGGTTTCTTTTCTATAATGGGAATTTTCGTTGCAGATTAGAATTTAACTGGAGGCGACACAACCTGAGCCCCTTAACTTCAAGTTTAAAGTAATTCAGTAGAGGAAGCCTTTTCTTATTTTATTTTTCTGATAACGATGACCTTCTAACTGACTATCTTTGTCTGTCGCGACTTCTAAAAGTATAAAACCAAAAGGAGTTTCAAACATGTGTAACTCATTAATGACAACACTATAAGCCATCTGTTAACTGTAAAGCATGAAATGACTTAAAAATAGAGAACTCTTACCCAATCCATAAAGTTATCCGTGAAGATTATCGATAACCAGGGGCCCAGAGGAGCTCTGGAAAATGGAATCACAGAAAGAGGCATTATTCCTATCAAAACCTACGCAGACCATGTGCTTTACACCTACTTTAGTATGGTAGGTGTCGGAAGATACAAGGGCGACTCTCGGACGGTCATCAATCCGTGACTTAATCTCCTGTCACGTGTTTCCTGATCGGAAACACTGGGGAGCACCTGTCAATAGTGTTAACTTCAGGGTAGCTAGTATACCTGTGACCCAGTTGGCATTACACTGAACGGATAAGTTTTGATTGATAATGCCGTGCAGGTCGAGAATGATACGTTAAAAGTCGTAGTAAATCTGAATGCTTGATTATTTAAGAGAAGAATTTAATCTGTAAAGACTGTAATCTTATATTCTTAGAATAATCAGTTTAAAGAGCTTACTAGCTTTACAGCTAGGTGACTAACTGTAACACTTCCTTTTCTTTATAGTAAGATTCGTTTGACGAAACATCGATGATTTTTCACTTATTTAGCAACAAATAAAAATATATTTGTATTTTTAGAATCAAGTTTACAGTCGGATATCCCTGTCTGTTAAATTTACAAGTGACATCAAGAGAATTAAATTATAGAAAAGCTTGCTCGCGTAAACACACACAATCTATAAAACAGTTAACTACTAAGCGTCTGCTATAATTGATGCTAAAAAGTTACTTTAAAAAGGGACAAACTAATAAGAAATAACCAAAAACTCACCATCTTGGAACAGCTCTAGAATAAAGTAAATCGCTAGAGGAAGTGCACATTACGTCTACGGAAGCGAAGCCATCCGGGTAATCGTAATTAGAGAGATGATTGGACGAAAGTGTAAGTCTCAGCCAGAACATTGACCTTACGTCACGAGTGGGTGTCTTTTAATTTGTCTGCTCATTTGGGACGTCTATCATTCTCCAATAGAAAAAAAAAATTACTAAATTTAGGGCATAAGCTGTCGTTAAAATAATGGTAAAAATCAAAGCTCTCAAGGCCTGGTTGAGTGTATTATAAATATATATATATATATTTTTCTTTTTTTTAATATCTGTTCCTATCGGATCCTGAGCTTGTTTATACAGATCCACCTCCAGTTGCCATAGCAATCTAACCTATTTGACGTCAATGCCGGAGTTATTCAGGTGACTACGCGCAATATTAAAGTCGCTAAAGCTTAAAGTTACAGATGCAAAACGAAAGAAAACTAAAATAAAAACTGTAATATAGGTTTCGATTTTCAGTTCTAAGTTGAAACTCCGTTTACCTTCTTTAGCAGACATGTAACAAAAAGAATAAAAATAAGCAAGAGTGCAATCGCAGATTTAAATAACCAACGTAATTTAATTTTCTTTATAAACAATAATAATAAAATAGGTATTATACATTAAGCAAATATTACTTTAAAGATGAATGGTTAGTTTGCTCAGATTGCAAACGACATTCTAGTTGCATGCATTAATTTTAACTGAATGCCATATAGCTAAACTTTACTATTAAAAATCGAGAAATAGTAAACAGCACTGTAAATATCTTAGGCTCCATTCTATGAAAATAGATACAGTATATATCAGTGAAACAACGATCCTTAACGCGAAGACGTCGCAACTCCTCTCCAAATGATTTATTTCAAATAAAGCTCTTGGCAAATACGAGAATTTGATACGCCACTTATTCACAAGTACAATTCAGAACATCAAAGGATAACAAATACTTTAAGAATAATATTACAGTATATCCCAGAAAACTCTTGAAATGTTGCCGAAAACTTTGATTATACAGATAAAACTATTAAAGTGCCCGGAGAAAAATCCGTTCGAGTAGAAACGCACAATAAGCACACCGCGTAATTTAAGTATTTCGAAGTTCTGATTAATTATTGCATTAATTATCCAGAACATAAACAAATCTTCAGAGTAACCTAATGACTCGTACAGTCGTAGGATCGTAGTTCTATATTTATAGAGCCGTAGAGTTTCAAATGAACATAGGCTAATAAATCGCCTTTCGTCCAAGCATAGACGAAAACCAGCTGTATAAGCAATCTTATATAAAGAGCTGAAAACATGCTAAAGAGTTTGTCTAACTGATGTTGTGAAATAAAATATATTACTTCGCCTTCATAAACATGTGTCGATAAATGAGAAAAGATTTATGCAAAACATTTCTCTTATTCTTTAAATAAGGCAAATAATTGTTTAATGCAAGATTCCGGTCGTTAGTTTCGTTAATTTATCCTTCATAATACTCAAATTAGTAAGAATCCCATTTTCTCTTTGTTGCGGCAACTCATTCGTGCTTAATTGCTTTTCAGTTGTATGTATAACTATGCAAATTAACTGCTGTTGATTGTAGACATCAAAAATAGAAAATTTATTTATTTACTTGTCACTGCGGAGAAATGTTGCATCGAATAATTCTACGCTTTAACATAATTAGAAATTTACTTAAAAAAATAAATAAATAAATATTTTAAAAGAATGCTAAACTTCATGGTGAACAACAGTAGAATCTTGTAAATAGCATTCCAAATCTGCTAAGGAATTTTCCTATTGGCTAGATTTATCTATAAAACCTTTTATATATATTTATGAAAGCTTCTACCCGAGAAAAAAAGAAGCTAAAAATGCTTCGTCTTTCTACCTAAACTCTAAGGCAGTTGCAGTTTAAACGTTTTTCCCCCTCCCCTTATTTATTATATTTTAATTCTATTGCAGTTTCCGTCTAAAATACAATTTATATAATATCAAAAATTGGGATCGATTTCAGAGACGATAAATTAAAAAACTAAATTAACCGAAGGCAATGCGGATTTAATTATAATTATATATATAATTTTAAGTGCATTTGCAGCTTAATTTTTTTTTTAGTTTATTATTATTGAATACATAAGATTCTACGGCTGAAGCATATTAGTCACAATAATTCATTTTTAAAATATTTATAAACTAAACAGTCGTTCATTATGAGAATTTTTACCTCTACACATCGGAGACGAGCAGCAAAGACACACTTTCAGGATTACAAAACATATTAATGGAAAATTCATTATTCTATAAATTTAATAGAATTCAGAAAGATTAAATTTTTAAAATCCCATTTCGTATTTTTTTTTTCGTTTATTACGTTAAATCTCTATATTCTTTCGATTAACGAACGTTATTCAAATAGCATCTCTTTAAATTTTAAAGCGGTGATGAAAATGCCGCACAGATTTATGGTTCGAGAATCACCTGCAGAGCGAAGCAACAGGTGTTATCGCGCGAGAGAGAAGATAGGAATGAAAATTCTCTTACCTTATATCCGGCATCAGACTCGGAATCGTCGTCCTGAATGGGAGGATGAACATCTTGACTCCCTCCATCTTCATCTTTATTGGAGAAGTTTTTTACCAATTCGGTCATGTTCTCTCGTCTGCAACCTGTGGGTGCAGCCAAACCGTACACCTTCGGACTGAGCTTGTACTTGAGGACGTCGGAGGTGACCGATTGCCTGTTGGAGGGAGGTCGATCCGTCGCCAGTTGTAAGAACTTCTGCGCCGTCTGACGGAGTTTGCTCGCGTTGCACTGCGCGTCTAGCCTCTCTGTATTGTACGAATTGTTGGCCCTATGTAGACCAACTGGATCCGGCATGGCACGCACCGTTAAGCGGTCCAATTTACCATCGTCGGCCGCGTTGCTACTCGTCGCAACGTTGGTATCGTGAGACAGTGCGAACATCCGAAGAGAACAATCGTAATTTGGTAGTGATAATACTTGTCTGTCTAAGCTGTTCATGCTGTATGGATGCGAATGATCCATATCCACTACAAAGACTCTATCGCTATGATTACCTAATATTAAAAAAAGAAGAAAAAAATATATATTAGAACTTAAAGTATCATTTAAACTAATTAATATTTCTTTTAATAGTTTGGCAAGATGTTTAAATATATACTAAACTTATTTATATAAATAGCAATAAAGATAATACACGCTTAATAATATCCAAGATTTAAGCATTAAATACACATAAACAGAACTTCCTTCCTCTACGTATGCTGTATGCGTAGGATGTTACATTCACGTCCTGAAGTGATAAAGTAATAATCGCAATAAATTCTCTTTCACTATGTTTAGATTAAGAGTGTAAAGCGTAGGAGTACGATTAGTTTACCTCTAGAGTATCTAATTTTAAAATCATTACGCATGAAAACTCGCATTGCGAATTAAAAAAACAGAAATGAAAGAAGGAGGAACTCAAAACAATGCATTTGAACAAAAAAAAAATTGCAGTTAATTTACGATATTCAATCCTATTAAAGCGTGACGACAGTGTTTAAATCCTCAAACACAGATGCCGACAATTTGACGACGCGCCGAAGAATTAATTTAATGTTTACGATGTGATGCATCCAATAAAATATTTCACGAATTTTATATACTTATAATAAAAAATACATTAAGCACGAAAAATCGATCGGTTTATTTGACATTGGTAACAAAAGCGAGCGTCGGGAAGAAGGAAGGAAAATTTCATTTTTAAATTATATCAATTTTGATTGATCGACCGATCGGAAAAGCCTCTGGGATTTAACAAACATTTATATCAATTTCCGATTGATTAATTCAAAAGTGGATGTATCAGCGTCACTAAGTTTTCGTTTAACACCAGTAGATGGCATTTTGCTGCGTAAGTTTAAGAAATGACGTAAACAGAATTCGAATTTTAAATTTTGCCGTAGAAAAATGGTCTGATATAGAACAAAAAAAAAAAAAAAAAAAAAAACACCGTATTACTTTAAAGGTTAGCTTAAATCACAGATTTTGTTACTAATAATAGTGTGGATCTGCGATAAACGTCAAAATGACGAAAATTAATGTTTATGTTATCCCCTTCGTGTAAAAATGTTAAAATTATAGTAATTTTTCCCTCTAAAGAATTTCGAAGGGTGAGAAAAAAATTTACTTAGCCTTACAGAATTCGCTTAGTTTCGTGTTTTGATTTTAAGAGGTAAAAAAAAATGAGTGAAATGAACCGAAAAGGGTTTATCCCAGCAATGGTAATTCCTTAAAATATTCGAAAATAATAGATTTTATCAGTACGATCAATGCGTTTACTAAACCATAACTCTTACGCTTCGTTACCTGGTTAATGCTACGTAAAATTCCAGAAAAAACTAAACAAGAAAACTTTATTTTACGCTGCAAAGTGCTAAAATATGGAGAAAGTAACGCGTAAGAAAAAAAAGCATAGGGGAATAGATGAATTCGTAGCTTGTACCAAAGAGCAATTTTCATTTGATATCTCTGTCCTTTATGTAATTTACAAGTTATTTTGAACATAAGAGAGGATGAAAATGAAACAGAAAATACATTTTAAACTCAATTCGATATCGGATATCTTACAGAAGTTTTAAGACATTTTCTACCTACTCGATTTGAGAATTTTAATATAGCGTATAAAATTATATTTGTAGATCAAATAAAAAAAAAAAAAATTCGAAAATGTAATCGGATCTTTTAAAAAAAATTCTTTTTCTTAAATTACATTTTCAATTCTCCCATGTTAAATCTGAAAAGTTCGTACGAAGTTGAAAGCGTTCTTAAAATCAATTTTATATTTAGAATAAATTATTTAAAACAAAATTATCGGTATAAAAACAATAATATGTTCAAAAGTGAGTACTTTAGTGAAAAAATTTAATTATTAATCATAAACTTCAAAACATGAAAGAGTTTTATTCTAAATGATATCAACATTTTTTCATACAGCTATCATTCCTTTACTTTTTATCCTTTAATAACGCAAAGCTGTAGTTTAAAATTTAAATATTTTTTTTTATACAATAAAAACATAATTTAAAACGTTTAAAATATTTGTGTACTTCTCTATTAATTTTTTTTTTCTTTTAGGAGAGAATTGATTTGGTTCATATGAAGCCATAAACAAGACATCTTTCTTATTAATTTTTTAACAATTTATATTCAAATCAAACATTTTGGAATAAGCTATTATAAGAGGAATATATTCAAACAGCTTCTGCATAGATTAAGACTCTTTTTCATTAGCAGATTTAGTCAGTGTCTGCATTAATGAAAGTTATATAATACTTACCTGCTGTTTATATCATATCATATTCCATGTGTTTAAAATTATTTTTGTAACAAGATAGGAAGGTTTAATATGCTTATATATTCTGTTATCATCAATTTAACTGTTTACTTTTCTCCTCTCTCTCATTTTTATACTGAATGTAATAATAATAACTAAAATAAAACTTTTATCGGCATTTACTTTTTAAAGCATGACAAACTAAGAAACTTATTTTTAGCAAAAGATACAATTTAAAAAAAGTATCTGTATGAAAAGATGATAATACTTAAATCTCTAAATTACTGATATTTTTTTTTTTCATTTGCTTGATGTAAAAAATCAATAGCCAAAAATAATTTTAATGATTACCCATATTCCTTAAATGATAGTTATAATCAGTTTAAACTTTTATTAAATAAAATAATCTTTGAAACTTTTTAGTTATTAATCATTGGAGTTATAAATAGATACATAAAAATAGATATTGATAAACGTCCTTCTGCCCTTCTGATTGAATAAAGAAAAAAAAAAGTCATTATTATATTCAGTTTCAGATCAAGAAAAAGAATCGAGGAAGTTTAAAGATCAAATTGAGGACATTCATATATTAATTAGGAAGAAAAACATAAAGTATATAATTTATAAATCATAGAATGTACAGTAATTATACGAGGGCTGTTCGGAAAGTTTGCGGCCTTGCCTATATGCGGCGCTGCAATCAATTTAATTTTTGGCGGGAATTATTCAGCCATCTTTGCTAAAGATACAATACCAATTTCCGCTTGATTTGTCGTAAAGTTTTGCCACGACAGCTTAGCAGATAGTCAGTGTGCAAGTGCTTTGTCAAAAATGGAGAAGACGGAGACTCGTGCGGTCATAAAATACCTGACAAAAAAAGGGCTGACTCCATCTCAAATCAAAGCTGACATGGATGAAGTTTTGGGAGAGTCTGCTCCTTCGTACACCACCATGAAAAAACTGGACAGCCCTTTTTAAATCTGGCAGAGAGAGTGTGGAAGATGACCCTTGCAGCGGACGGCCATCAACTGCTGTCACTGAAGAAAATATTGACAAAGTTCATGATTTGGTGTTAGCAGATCGCCGTTTTGAAAATGCGTGAGATAGCTGAGACAACAGGCATCTCTGTCGACCGAGTACACCACATCTTAACCGAAAATTTTGGTAATGACGAAGGTCACAGCAAGGTGGGTGCCGCATCTGCTGACCGCAGAGCAAAAACGTGTTCGCACTTTGATGTCAAAGGAGTGTTTGGACTTCTAACAGAAAAATCCACAGGATTTCTTGTGTCGGTTTGTGACTACTGACGAAATGTGGATCCACTACTACACTCCTGAAACAAAAGAACAGTCAAAGCAATGGAAACACCACAATTCGCCACCACCAAAGAAGGCAAAGACAGTTTCCATCAGCAGGGAAAGTCGATGGCCTCGGTTTTTTGGGATACTAAAGGCATCATCTTTTATTGACTACCTAGAAAAAGGAAAGACCACACTTGAAAAAGAAAAAGATTCTGTTCCACCACAATAATGCACCCGCACATTCTGCCAAAATCACCAAACAAAAGATAAACGAACTTCGCTTCCAATTAGTTCCACATCTACCGTACTCACCTGATTTGGCCCCAGTGACTTCCACCTTTTTCCAAACCTAAGAAAATTCTTGGCTGGAAAGAGATTCCACTCAAATGACAAAGTCATCTCTGAAGTGAATGAGTATTTTGCACACCTTGACAAATCGACCTATTGTGATGGCATAAAAAAGCTAGAACATCGCTGGAATAAGTGCATTGCTAACAAAGGAGACTACATTGAAAAATAAAAAAGTTTTAACATTATTTTGTTTGTTGTTCTATTTGAGGCCATGAACTTTCCGAACAGCCCTCGTTTAAATTATCATCATCTGATAATTGATATGTATCATTGTTGTAGTAGATGAAAATTACGTTTGCTACAATAAATTGCGTATTTCATATTTCTGATAATAATAAATAACATAGATTCATATTTGTAAGAGTTATGGAAATATTAATTGATTTAATATATATAATTATACAAAAGTTTACTTATAATAATAAAAATTATACTGATGACCGAGATCAACTTTGTGTCTATTTGAATGACAAAATTTAATAAAGAACTTTAATTAATAGAAAATTAAATTTTAGTATCAGAGGCAGTTGTATCAATCATATTGTCCACCTTTTGAAACTAATATAGTTTATAATTACTGTGTGTAATTGAAAATATTTTACTGAGAAAAGTATAGACAACCTTAATCATTACACAAGAAAGTAAAAATTGCAAATATAGATATTATAAACTTAAGACAATTTACGTTGAATAATCTAAAAAAGTTTAGCTCATTTATTTTAATAAAACCAGTCATACTCAATAGAAGAGATCAAAACAGTCAGTTTATGAAATATCTTTTGACATAATTTATTAGTTAAAGCAGTACAATAGGAATTTTTTTTTGTATTAAAACATATTCAATAAATAAACATATGAATAAAATATGACACCAATTGTCTATAAATATCCAGAATTATTTTTAAACTTAACATTTCAACTAATATAATTCATATAACTATGATAATCAAAAAGACATCTCAAATATAAAAAATAAATTTTGAAAAAACCATTAAAACAAGATTTTTTTTCAGGAAAAAAATATATTCATATCATTAGTATATACATTTTAAAGTATTATATTTTCATGCATATACCCCACAGAAAATTGCTAAAATGAGAATAAAGCTTTTACATAAACCACCCACCATGTTCTCCTGGCTCAATAAGCAAAAGAATATGGTGGGTAGATTATGTATAGGTGGAAAAGTGAGGTAGGCAGATTATGAATTTGCACCTATGAACAAGGTGCGAGTTCATAATTAACCAATATTCCATTCAAATCATCTTTAAACACAAATAATACATGAATTTTAGATACTAAAATATAAAACACATCAGTTAAATTGAAATTTAAAGAAATGCATCAACTTTAAAATTCCTAATTCTTGAATAATGAAGGTAAAAATACTTTTACAATATAGTATAGGTAATCCATATATTCACTAGTTCGACACATCCAGTAATCAACACTAGTTGTCTCCTGGATATTAGAAACACTGCTGCTAATTCTCACTAGTTCAAACTTCTGTTCCCACTAAATTCAGTGGAAATCTAACTTTACAGCACTAATTTCTGGTGACAGCAATGCACTCAGATGACAAAATGGCAAAAGACAATTATAAATTATTTTAAAAGGATTGATGATTAATTTGCTAACTCTACAATACAACAACATATGATCTGTAAATGTTTTCAACTAATACACTGTACTGATATCATACAAATAAACAAATATTTTCTTTCCTAATGACTAAACGATTGAATTCCCTTACTTCCAATGCTCCAAAAATCTCCTTAATCTGACACCATGCCAGTCCCATATATGTTGAATCACTGAGATTGTACCGTATTTATGTTTTTTACAGTTTTATTTAGTTTAAATAGTTATTTAGTTTTACTTAGTACAAATATGTAAAAATATTTATATCATTTACAAATTTAATTCTTATTACATTCTCAACTATTCTCAGTCAAATGTTTATTAAAAGTAATACTTAAAGATAATTAATAAAGCTTTGTTTTACTATTGTTTGTATAAATATAAAATTTTGATTTATTGAAAAATACTGTAACAATGAAACTATGATTATCAAGTTTTAACTATACAAATGTAATCTGAATAAATAATTATTACTGTATTTCCTCGATTCTAAGATGCATCGAGATTTTGAAATCAAGTTTTAAAATATCTTTAGAGGAAAAAATTTTTATATAATCAATTTTGTTAAATGTTATTGAGTAACAATTAGAAAAGCAATAGAAATGCCTTGAAATATTGTAAATAATATTTAGCAGCTCCATTTTCTATGTTCTTATGCATATACAATAACTTTTTTTTATCACACTGCATCATAATATCATCTTAAACATTTTAAATATTGGAAAGTTTAAATTAAAGGCTTGTTATCAGTAAACCTCAATTAAATTGTTGTGATAATTCAGCATTAGCAGTTTATCCAAAAACGCCTATTATTAAAGTATAATGAATCTTGTCATCTACTTAACAATGAGTGCTAATTATTGTTTTGGACAGTGAATGTAAGATGCCTTTAATTGTAAGAAACACCTCTATTTTTGACAAGCAGAAATGAGTAAAAAAGAGCATCTTAGAATTGAGAAAGTATAGCATATTAAAATAAAGAAACAAAAAATTAAAGATAAAAATTATACAGGGTGGGCCAACAAAAACGAAACAGCAGAGTTAACAGATAACACATTATCAGCCTTAATTTTATGATCAATTATTTTTTCCTTGCACGATTTCCGAGATGTCTCCCTCGATAATAAAATCGACCTGTCCAAGCGATTTGCTTAAGTACAAATCCAATTATCCAAAAACTCTGCCGTTTCATTTTTGTTGGCCCACCCTGTATAATACCTAAATACAGAATTTTTTAAAGCAGGTTTGAATAAAAATTTAAAACTTTAAAAGCATTTTTAAAAGGAAAAATCAAAATATAATCTAATTTCGTTAATTACATAAAATTCAACTTTATTTCTCAAAAGCAACTTACTATTCATTTTGATATATTAATCAAATTTCCACATTCTTTTTTTTTTAACAAATTGAAAATGAAGATTTATTGAATAAATGGAAATATGTAATAGTAAAATAATACGTAAGAACATGTAATAAACATTAATATAATTTGTTCAGAAATTTTAAATTACTTCTAGAACTTTATCAGAACTGTAAAACATTTGTATTACATAAAATTTATATAGAATTGAGGTAATTTAAGAAATGAACAAGGATTTTATTGATTGATTTGAGAGTAATTTTTCATATATATTATTTGATAATGATTATATTTATTTAGAAAACAATTCACATGATTTTTTTATCAATAACAATTGTTATATTCATTTAATAAGATAGAATTAATACACTTAATAAAATATAATAAGCTTATAAAGAATAATAATTAATTTACATAAATTAATTGGATAAAAGTATTAAAATAATAAATGATTTTCAGATAATCCATTAATTATTTGCAAGAAAATTAATATGCAATATAAAAACATCTTACACAGGTTTTTTGAAATAAATTATATATATTTTTTATATAATTATATTTAAATACAGGTTATAAATCATACTCCTAATGCATAAGATTTCAATGTAAAACTTCTCATAGTTATAATATCACTTTTTATTTATAAAAATGTCAATATCGATCTAACTGTTAAGAAAGATTAAATATGCTGGAATCTGTTATGTGAAATTATTTCAAAAATATATATTTAATCATAAGTAATTAAGATTACTTTAACCTGTAACAATACTTTCATCTAAAGAAGCCTTAAATAAATATTGAATGCACTTATTTTAACATTAAACATTTTAGTCTTTTATTTTGTATTGTCAATTTTAAATATACAAGTATATATCTCAATTAAGAGTTTTTTGGTAAGGAAGACATCTATATATATTTCTATTTATCCGAACTAATTTTTAAATTAAAAATTTGACCAAAAAGTACAAACACATTAAACTCAAGTATAGATCATTAGTATATATGTAAATACATACATACAAAATGCTTTATTCAAAGTCAAATAATTGATTTTTATTTAACACTTTTTAATCTTTCAGAATAAAGTCTATATTTATTTATATACATATACACTAATGAAACACATTTAATGTTTCGCACACATTTAACAGGTAAATTGCTGATTAAATTATTTTTAATATTAAAAGTTGTTTATCTGGATATCCTTAGTAATGTTTGAGAAAAAGAAAAAAAAAAAAGATTGATTTATACATCTTCATTAATATAATTTGAGTTTGTAATTTAAAAATTTTTTTTATTTTTATAACAAATTATATCATATAATTAACAAGAGAGTAATCTTATTAATTTCAATAATTAGCATGAAATATATATATATACAGTATAAAAAAATACTACCCTCAGGAATATTCTTATGCTCGTCAACAGACTAAACCTTGATTATACGTACAGAAGTAAAAACACTAAAAACATTATATAAACTTTTTCCTAAAAACTGTTTATGTAGACAATTTGTGTATAGCATAATTAATAAAATAAATCATTAATCATCATTTCAGAATATATTACATACAATTAATATTATAAAATAAAGTTTGTTATATTATAATAAACTTTTCTTCTCTCTAAAAAGTAAGTTGTCATTTTTCATTCTTCATTCTATATGTTTGTATCAAATGTATCTTTTTTATCTTTTTCTTATTTAAACCATTTACACATATGTCAAACATGTGAATAATCTGTTGTCCATATGACTTATTAAGAAAAGTATACGCCACTGACAGTAATGATAATTAAAGTATTAAATGATAACACATTAACGATTCTGAATTGTAGATACTTAAAGATAGTGATATTAAATTTACTAATATTGAACTATTTAACAATGTTTCTTAAATTTTTATTTTGAATTTTATTTGTATGTAGATCCAATATAAGTAAATTGATTTATTTCTGACAAATTTTCATATAAATTTCAACACACATTGCTAAGTTGAAGAAACCAATAGATTTAATTCAAAAGTAATGTTTTCAGATCTATTTGGTCCATCATCAGCTTTTCATGCAGAACTTCAAACAATTTGTAAAATAGAACAAAATAGAAGTTAAAATTAACAGTAGGAATTATTTAAGTTTATACTATAGAATAAAATTCAAAATTAATAGTTATGATTAGAACAATTTAAACGTAGAAGTTGTAAAATATATTGTGAGATTTTGTTATGTTTTTCTCTCCCCATATCATGTAGTATATGCTTAAATAAATTAAATAAATAAATAACTATCTGCACCGACTTCAAGGAATTCCTTGAAGTCAGTGAAGATATTTTATACTCGTGGAATATATTCTGAATTTTTTAATCTTTTATATTTTAGAATAATAGTTATATATCTAATTGATTTTATATTTATTTTCCATTTTGTTTCAGTTATTTTGAGTTATGCTAAACTTCAACTACTATCTCAACACTTTCCAGCAGCTATTACGTCATTTGCATAATCTCATACTAATATTCACATAAAGAATGGAATAAAATTGTATACCACTAGTTTAGGGTTTAAAAGTGATTAAAATATTAAATAATATTGTTCTATAATTTTGTAACCAGATAGTAGTAGAAACACTAGTTAGGAAATATTGTATTTATTTGTAATCTTATTCAATATGCAAGTTAACAGTTTATAAATGACTGTTATCAAATTGATACAGCAAGATCTACATAACCAAAACCTCCATGTGAATAGTCCAGAAATGAGAGAAACACTACACTCCTGCTGAACAGTGCATAGCTGTTTTAATTAAGTGATTGATTGCATTGGTGCTAATCAAGGGTTTTTCTTCTGCTAGGTTATTTTCCCCTAATCCAAATTAACTGTTTAAAGTTTTGAGTAATTGTAATTTTGTAAATAGTATTAATAAGCATTTTATTGTTGCAAATATTGAATTTGAAATTTATTGTTGTTGAAATTATAACTTTTGTTTTGCTGTCAGAAAATCCAGTACTTTATAAAGTTTTTTTTTTTTTTGATATTTTACAAACTCTGGTACAAGCTTCTCTCTTTTGACATTTTTATCTTTGCAAGGTCCAATATATCAAAAGTTATACAACTTTCAGTTCAGCATTACAATGCAAGTTCCAGTTATAAACTGTGAGAAATTTTCTTACACTAAGTTGAGAAAACACCCCTATCTTAAAGTTGAAGAATAAGGTCTCTTGCTGCTCTCATGTCTTGGTCAGGATGATGCAAGAAGATTGTATTGATATTAGTAGCAGATACAGACTTACATGTACACCATTTCGTAATCAAAATTCACATATTTATTGGTAAAACATAGGACAGCTTACAATTGGCTAAGATAGTTGTCTGACTTTGTAGTCTGAGGATTCTGATCATATGTCACTCTTGAACATCATTCACTTGGAAAGGCAGATGACTTGAATCCTGGAGATGCAAGTTTCAAGCTAGTCCCTCTCTCCTCAAGTAGATAAGGATCTCTAGCTGATCAGACAACATGGCTAGAAGATGCTAGAAGATGCTGTTGATGATTGGGTTTCTTCATTGGAATTAGACATTAGATCTCAGGATGAACAGACATTAATCTGTCTTTTGGAGGTATAAGATATGGTTTTCTTATTGTTGGGAAATTGAGAAAATATGTGAATCTTTTGTTGAAAACAGCCCTTGGGAAGATATTGATCTCTTTAGCAGAAGACCTTGTGTTTTTGCAGACATAGTATAAAAGCCCATTCTTTAAAATTTAGGTTCAGATTAGCCATCATATACTCCTCTTCCTTTTGTGATTGGTCCATGTCTTGTCCCTAAGGATTGAATTTGGATCATTGGGAGGTAGACTCACTTTCACTCGGATACTGAGCTTACTTCAGGAGGTATAATAATTACCTCTGGAATGGTATGTGTTATCTTCTTAACACAAATAGGAAAGAAAACACCTCCTCCTTATCTCTGAGTGGATACAGCTGTGTCCAAAAGTTTCAAACTAAGAGAGATAATTTGGGAGGTCTCTCTGAATTGGGCATCTCTCCTCCCTTTGTTTTCCCTATATGTATCAGGATAGAAGGTCAGAGACTCTCCATTTGTGTTCACACAATTACACATTTAGTTCAACTGAAAAAATACTTTCACTTTTATTTCTGACCAGATCTTATGTGACAGTTTTATTTCAGTGTCAGTTTCTCTCCCCTCTGTAAACATCAAACAGAGCTTGTTTGTCTTATCTTCTAACAACTTATTTTCTTGCTCCATTAGTTTGAGATAAATGAGATTACCTTATTAAAAGACTAATTTCATTTGCAAAATGCCCTCTTCAGCTATTTCTATATTTATATTATACTTACAATATTGCAAACCCAAATTTAGCAAACTTTAAACTTAATATAAAAGTACAAAAAATAATGCATGTTTGGTTTTTTCTTAACTTAATTACTACATGTATTTTCTTAGCACAATGTTGCTGTTGAGAACATATCACACAGGAAATACTTTCAGTGGAAAAAGGTTGGTTTATTGGTGTGAACGGATATGCATTTTGGGCTTAACGCCCCTCTTCAGTCCTATTATTACATATTTATCAGCAAACTGATTACAGGTTTACAAATTTACAAAATGCATTGAAAAAATTAGGATACATGTACAATGGTTTATACAATAAAACTTAATTACCTGAGATAGTAAACAGTTAAACCAACATGACTTGTGAGAAGATATACACGTAGTTGAAAAAAGGAGAGGAAAATGGAGCTAAAATTCTTTTGGCTCAACACTTATACACATTAGGACATTATAACATGTGCTAAAATAAAAAAGGGGTATTCCGTTATTAATTTTACAAAAAGTCCACCTCTTAATTATATACTTAATTTTAGATTTAAGTTTACCCTCTTTTTTATTAATTTTGTATTAATTAGTAAACTAATTAATACAAAAAAATACAAAAAAACTGCCATCATCACAATCTTTCAAAAAATCTTTTCCCATGAACAACAAACAGATGAAGATTCCAAATTATTTATCATTGGTAAACACTCATCTATCATATTCATTATATCAGTGATTTTCAACCCATAGTTTGCAGAACAAGTGTTCTAAAAATTTTCCCCAAGTCTTATATGAAAAAAAAAAATTTTAGACTATTGCAAATTTATTCTACTGTGCAACATACAAGGTGTGACAATGTTTGATGAAAGGAAATGTTACTGTTAAGGTGAACAATTTTGGAAAATGAAACTAAATTCAGAGTATAATATTGTGCTGACAAATCGAGACTTGTTTTTGGTTGAAACCTGTAGCTTGTGCATGCACATAATTACATGAGCTATGTATGTGATGGTTGTCATTAGAGAATTGCAGCAACGAATCAACATCAAATTCTGCTTTAAGATTGATAAAACTGCATCAGAAACTCACAAAATGCTGAAAACTGTTTATGGTGATGGAGCAGTGACCAAAAAATGTGTTTACAATTAGTTCAAACATTTCCATGAAGGAAACAAATCTCTTGAAGATGCTCCCCATAGTGGGCAGACTACAACCTCCAAGTCATCCAATAATGTGGAATGAGTTCATTATCTAATATTGTGGGATCTATGACTGAGTGTTTGCATGATGCCTGAAGAACTAGCATCAGATATTGACAATTGACTTGGAAAAATGCAAGATTTGTCCCTACGCCTTACACACTCAAAGCAAAATAAAAGCAGGAAAGACTGGATGCATGCAATGATTTTGTTGACACACATGACAATGATCCTGCATTCTTGGGGTCAATAGTAACAAGAAATGAGACTTATTGCTTTCAATAGGACTCAACAACAAAAAAACAAAGCACAGAATGGAAAGGCATTGGATCTCCATGTCTCAAAAATGCTGGATTGCAAAATCAAAGTTGAAAACTTTACTTGTCACCTTTTTTGATAAAGACGGCTTGACCCATAAGGAATTTGTCCCAGAAAGGCAAATTGTGGATAAAAAACTAATTGGTTGTGAACTTCCACATAGAATGTGAAGCAGGAAATGTGTGCAGCCACACTTTGCCAAGACTGGATGTTGATTTATTTGCCCTGACAATGTGTGGCCTCATACAGTTGAGGTAGAGGAGTTTCTGGCTATGTGTAGAATTGTTAAGCTGAATCATTTGACTTACTCACCTGATTTGATTCCAACTAACTTTTTTGTTTCTGCAATTGAAGCTGTCTATAAAGAGAAAAATTTGCAGACATCCAGAGAAATATGATATCTATTATGATTTTTCTAAAGCTTTCCAGTATTAATACAAATGTAAAAGTATATTATATCACAGGATGATTACTTTGAACACCAGTAAAGTTTGTTTTCCTTATGTAATGCATTCATTTTTTTTTTCCGTCATTCACCAAACTTTATTGTCAAATCTTACATTACTCCCTCAACCACAAAGTCATCCAATTCATAGACAATTCCATGTTTACTATTTTTTGTTTTGTGAAAATGTTAAATGTGGAATTGCTTATTGACTTTTGAATATATTAATGTTAACATTCCACATAATGAAGTATATGAATAGAATTTTATGGCCTCAAAAAGGTTGAGAACCACTCATTAGATAATCAATCACAACCGAATAATATATACAGAAAATAACACAGAATCTTACTTGGAAACTTTATTCTTTCAGTGAATTAATTAGTTGTGCTCAGGATAGTTGACTACAGGGATATCGTTTCCACTATGGAAGGTATAAAAGATTCCATACCTCACATTTTTGCAGCTGTGGAATTCCATACCTCAGAATATTGAAAAGATTATTTATAATTTAATGCAAGGCAAGCCAAGGCACTTGCTCTCTGTATGAAAACAGATTTTTTCCTTGGATGTTGACCAATTGAATTCTTACATAATCCAAAGTATCAAAATTTTTCTAACTCTAAGCAATTCATCACTCAGTAGGTAGCTCTAGATGTGATATTTTTAAAATATTTAATTTAAATAAATTATTTCTTTACTTCAAAATACCAATTATCTATTAAGGTAGTTGATGCCAAATGTCATTTTCTTATGAAAGCGTTGAAACTCAAGGTATCAGTTATTAATACATAAGTGGTTTAAGTTTTGCTAAGATCTTACGTGCTGGGTCGTGCTTTCACAAAATTCCATACCTCAACTTTTAAAGAACTGACACCTCTGGTTCGCTATACAGATAGCTGAAAGTGTTAGATAAATTAAAAAAATAATTGCTGGAATAGGTTTTTTTTGTTTTTAAGTCTAAGTGCTAAGGAAGTTGAACAGGCTCAATTTTATAAAGGCAGGAATATATGGAGAAAAAGATAACAGAATAAATCTAAATGTCAATACTATGAAATTTCTGGTCATGAAAATAAATCCTGTTTACAATTGTCTACAAAGTAAAAGTTGTCTCTTCTCATCTTCTAAGCCTTGTAAGATGAAAAATATGTCACAGCACAATAGTTTTGTGTGTTTGTGTATGTTGGCCTGATTTATTCAATGAGTATTTTAATAATCTTACAAGTCTTCTTCAAGTTAAAAGTGTCATTAGTCTGTTAGTTGATGTTTAAATTCTTGAATTATTTATTAAATGATGATCTGTCAATTGACATTAACTACAAGAGGTTCCAGCCTCTGTTGATACTAATATATCAGATGTCCAATTGCTGATAACTGATAGGTAATTTCAAAGATACTAGTTGATATAGCTAACACTATTATCTCCACAAAGCTGACTATGGCTGATAGAGTTTGCTGCCCTATACAAGAATGTTTCACCACAGATGTTCCATTGTAAGGATAAATGTTTCTGAGCCTATGGAAACAAGTATCATGATTGACAAATTAATGATCATGGTATTTCAGACAGTCCCAATGAGTGATTTTTGCATTTTCAGTAGAGGCAGTAATCCCTCCTAAACCAGTCTGTTTCAGTGATTGCTCCAAGTACATTGAGAAATAAATACAGTTGATTCCGTTTAATTGGGCCACTGGTTAATTGGGGCAGCTGCTTTATTGGGCCAAATCTCAAAGAACAGAAACCAAACTAATAAATTAATACATAATTTAATTGCTTAATTGGGACAGTAGCAGAAAAGGAATTTAGCAATTTTTGATATATTTTAGTAATCTTCCAAAAATATGTAGGCACTACGTACACTAATGTCGTGTAGGCCTAACGGTTGGCAGAGACAAAATGATTTTGTCTTTTGCTCGGGCAGTTTGGTTTTTCCAGAGAGGGTCAGCATAGTGGGATGTATCACATGGGGATTTCGTCTGAGGCAGACCTGAATGCGAGTTACTAACCCTGCTCTGGATTAGACCAGACAATCCCCATAAAAGCGAAGGGACAAAGATCGCCTGACAATTTTTCGAGGTCTCTCGACTGAGTTGGAAGACAGCTAGAGTTCCCTTGGAAGGTATTGTGTGCATAATTACATCTAGATTCAGACAGCAGCCATTCAATTGTTGAGACCAGCATTGAGCTGGTGGATTCTACAGTCACTCTCACCGAAGTGGCCCATCTCCAAGTAAAAGAAACTGTACTCAAAGTAAGACCATAAAATGACTTTTGGACGAACCCTTTTCTTTCTCCCTTTTTAGTTAGAACGTGTTCTAACTAAAAAGAAAGAAAGGAAAAATTGTTCGATTAGAAACGGATTGAATGGTCAACCCTTGTGTACATCACTACTAATATTTGGCAACACTATCATTATGTGAATCAGTTATCTATCGTCGTGAGTCTGACAAATTTATAGTATGAATAATTTCTGTATTTTGGTTTAATAAAGCATTAAAATAGATATCTAATTATTATTTTTTACCTACTTATTTATTTACCTATTTATTACATATTTTATTATAGAATTTATTATTAGTTCGTTTAATTGGGGCAGCCGCTTAATTGGGCCAAAATGGGTCCCAATGTGTCTCAATTAAGCAGAATCAACTGTATTTGCTCAATCACATGTATCTTGGACAATGATGGCAAACCCCTGACTTGAATGACAATTTCAAGATACCTGCATTAATGATTTTATAAATTATGAAAAAAAAAATGTTTGATGATTTCAAAAGTTTGCTTATGTAGTGTGAAAGCAGGGTCCTAAAGCTGCTGTGCAAAGTCTGGAAACAAAGTTTAAATCACTGTCCAAAATAGGTGTGCAAGAAAAAAAGACACTGTAATGCTCAGTAAAAAAATCTGAGCTGCTCAGAGAGTAGCTAAAACTTTTTTTGTTCTTTGTCTCAAGATGTATTGTGTCAGGTATTCTAAGTAAAACATCAACTAGTTTATAACTCTCTCATATAAATTAAAATTTAGTGTGATCTGACAAAGGGCACAATGTTCTCCATGACTGTCAGCTTATTGTAATCTTTAGCCTGACTTTATATATACACTGTACTGATAAAAAATGTGAACTGACTGAGAGTCATGGAAGATCATGAGCAGTAAGTTGCCCCTAGTTGGTGTCATGAATGACCAATATGGTTATATCTAAAACTAGTCCAGAAGAGCAGACTGGACAGAGGCCCAACTAGCATAACTGGCAAAATGTCTGCATGGTAAACAGGAATTGCAGGTTTGAGTCCTGCATTGCACTAATCTTTGAATAATTGAGTCTAGTTCCATCTTGTCCTGATGTGATAAGCCTTTCTCATTTAGACATGTTTTGATAAACTATTTGTTTTAATGTGTATTTGGGGCTAAAAGCATGCTTAATTTAACCAATATCTCTGTTGTTTTTCATTCAACACACACCATTCCAATGCCTTACGCTGTTTTCCTTCATGCAGAATCTCACGACAGTTGCGATTAGCATAATCATAACTTGACAATTTCCTCTGTTTGTATTGGAATATTGTCAAGTTATAATTATGCTAATCGCAACTGTGACATGTGTTCTATCTTATTTTCATATAATGCGAGCATGTCACCTTGTACTTATCCTGCAAAAGTTTCAATGGATTCTTTGCTTTCTGCACTATTATCATTAATTGGTCAAGTTACTTTAAAACTACCCTGTATATTGTTTTATTGCATAATTAATTACATATCTATCACAGTAAAATTTGATTTAAAAATTCTAGTAATTCTAAGATCAAAACCAAATGCATTATCTGCCAATTTTTAGCAGATTAAGCATTGATTTGATTAAATAATTTACACATAAGAAATTATAATTTGGAGCTAAAGATGAAAGTGTCGCCATCTATTGGTAACATTAATGATTAGTAATTTTAATCAATCAATTAATTTTAATAAATTCTGGAAATAAAGAAACTCAGAATGTAATTCAAACTGTAATTCTCCTACATCATTACGGTATATTAAAATATGAAACAGTCTAAATATTTTAAAATCAGATTCACACCAAAAAGTCAGAGATTTTCTTCTATTTTATATCATCCTTTAAAATTCAATAGTCTCTCCAACTTTTTATAATCAACTGCATTTAAAATTCCAGATTTGTGTTAAGACAATTGAATATAAAGTGACAAACATCTGGTTTTTGAACACTATATTCTCCATCCAGCAGTATCTAGATTTGAAAATTAATTTGCTCTCCCTTTTTCAATCTGCCTAGAAATCATTGTATAGTATTACATAAAAGGAGGAGGAACTTTATTCTTATGAAATTAATAAAACTTTACAATTGAGTTTTAGGTTTCAAAAGATCAAACTATAAGAAACATGATGGAGGATGATGATTGGGCTGCAAAAACATTGTAGTCCATTAAATTCCCCACTATTGTCTGTCTGTCTTTCCTTAATCTCAAGAACAGAGTTAGATAGATGAAAGATGAGACCAGATATGAAAACCTTTGGAGCGGAAGGCCCAGATTAACAATATAATGTGACTTCCATTGCAAACTGGAAGTCACATTATTTCAATTCAAAAATATTCCCCTGAAAGATGTTAGATAGAGAACACAACTACTGCTAAAGGAAAAATATGATGTACAGGGGCAGGCCACTACTAATTTCAGGTAACAAGCATATATTTAAAGTTAAACAAGTAAAACAGCAAAGCCATTTTTGGGATGAGACTATGTCTCAGAGAGTGTGAGCAATGCATATACAAATCTTGCACTCATGCCTATTTGTAGAAACAGTCTCAGCATTTCGTATTTTCTTTTGACCCGGTTCTCGGTCCCGACTACCTACAAGTCTGGTTTATTTTATGTGCACATCATGATTTGGGCACCAAATACTCTGTGCCAAATTGCAACTCCTGACATGTACTCCTTTATATCTCTAAGGTGTGCAGCCATTGACATCAGTGCGATTTTAGAGACAAGACACAGTCTTGTCAATAAATTAAAAATTGCAGCCCAGCATTGTGATGATGTCACAATAAATAATTGCTTGCTTCTGATCAAGATCCCTTGCCAAAAATCCCACCTTGACATTTCTGCTAAATTCAAAATGAGCTATGGCTATTGTTCAAAATGATTTTAGATATATAAAAGTTTGCAGCAGATGGATACCAAAGGAGATGAAGTCAGATCACAATCTTGTATGCATAACAATGACTCATGTTCAATTTGACACAGACGTAATCAATTATGATTCTCTGGAACTTCTTAATTCTGGGACAGCACTTTGTGTCTATCACAACAGTTTTTGATTGATCCAGTCAATTCTCACCACAGACAAAGCACTTATCCTCCTCAAATCTCTGGATTTATTGGCTTAAACAACTGTCTCATACTGAGCCACTATCCCATGATAAATTTCACTCATTTTCATACTTTCAAACCATAAAAAAAATATATAACACTTTTCTACTCCTTAGTGCATTCTGACAGCTGAGAGATCTCTGATATATGACATTGTGCATGTATACAATGGGCATAGCAAGACTGCCAACACAAATAGATAATATATGCTCATATAACTGTTTTGTAATATCATCTATAAGATTTCAAGAAAACATCAATTTCATGTCCATTATACTACAATTGCCTGTAATTAATGACTTTTCCTCATATTTACATATATTAATAAAACTAATACCTATAAAAAAAAAACAAAAACAATAGCTTCAATAATGACTCCACTTTGTCTTTTATGCATTAAAATGTATAATCATTTTTGGAATATTCATGTGTGCCTGAATTTAAATTTTCAATTTGAACCCTAAAGAATGGAAATATGCTTTTTATTGAAAATAAATCTGTAGAATAAAAAATTTGAACATAATAATAAAATATAGCATTTATCTACATCTGTTAAATTTTTTATGATTACAAATTCTATATTACATTAGGCCTATATTGTAGAATTTCAAGCTTCAATTAAATACTAAAAGAAATTCAAACATTTAATTATAGATATATTCATATTTTATTCAAAAGAGAAAATTTTCTTATTTCGATAGAAAGAAACAAATTTTTCCTTTTTTTGATTTAATATAAATATAAATATGTTCATTATATACATGTGTTATAATAATTATGTGCTGATTAAGAATTTAAATTGATCTATCAGTTTATAAATACATTGTAAATAAAATTTATCAAATTCCATGTCACTTCAATCCCTATCATGGAGTAATGAATCTTAGTCAATTTTATCTCAGAATAACATTTTTTTTTCTTTTCAAAATAAAGCAAACCTGTTTCATTTTATATAGAGAGGTTCACTGATTTAACATTATCATTCAATACAAATGACTGAAATTGTAAACAAGGTCAACATGACATAAAATACACATCCATCAGATTATGTATCTGAGAAAAACTTGCAATTCTTTTAAAATATAAACTATCAAAATCTTTAAACATAATATATACTGTAACTGAAACATAGCAACTAAATAAATAATAATTAAAACTTATTATATACAGTAAGTATACATTTACTATATGTTCATAGAAATTATGAAACACACACACACACATACATATATTATTATAATTTATTTAAATTATTAATATATTACTCTTTTATTTCAATTTAGAACTTAATAATTTGATTTTTGTTTTTATTTTTATTAATAATAATTGTTGAAATTAAAATGACTAATGATGCATATTAAAATAATAATAATGATGATGATGATTATGGAATAATTTTTTGATTTCATATTGGACATACGAGGGGTGTTCAAAAGTATTGGACCTTTATTTTTCCCACATAAACTGATCCCGTGCAGGAAGTCTCCTTCAGTGGAGATGTTAAGGGGACAGTCATGTGCAGTCCCGAATTTTTTTCCCGCCTGCAGGAAGCGTCAGTTGCTGGCTATGAGTGAGGACAAGTAGTGAGTGCTCGTTGGATTCCATTAAGTTGGAAAATGAGTGAACAGCACAAGCAGTGATATTGCATCAAATTTTGCCAAAAGCTTGGCGATATTCAAGCGGAAACCATTTGCAAGATTCAACAGGCTTTCGGGGGATGATGCCATGAGCAACACACGAATAAAGGAATGGTACAACTGCTTCAAAGATGTCCGCACATCAGTAGACAGCAAACCGCCTGAACGCGGTTTGCTGTCTACTGATGTGCGGACATCTTTGAAGCAGTTGTACCATTCCTTTATTCGTGTGTTGCTCATGGCATCATCCCCCGAAAGCCTGTTGAATCTTGCAAATGGTTTCCGCTTGAATATCGCCAAGCTTTTGGCAAAATTTGATGCAATATCACTGCTTGTGCTGTTCACTCATTTTCCAACTTAATGGAATCCAACGAGCACTCACTACACATCCTCATTCATAGGCCGACTGCCAGCGACTGACACTTCCTGCAGGCGGGAAAAAATTCAGGACTGCGCATGACTATCCCCTCAACATCTCCACCAAAGGTGGCCTCCTGTGCATCATTGGTTTACGCAGGAAAAATAAAGGTCTGATACTTTTTGAACACCCCTCGTATAGCTTACAATACAAAAAATGTCAACCCTTGGCCTGCAGGCATTTGCAGAATCAAACTTTTCTTTGAAAACAATTTTTAAGATACAGGGTGGCTTTCATATTTTATACTATTTTTGATAAGAGTTATCAATATGCTAAATTTTAAAACTAATACTGTCAAAACACTCCTTTCATTTGTAATGTAAACAATAAAACAAACATAATAGAAACATGTACAGTATTCAGCAATTATAGAACACAATATCAATAATTTAAATTAATGCTTGATTTATTTTTTCATTTTATTTGGATGTTATAATGTGTTTTGTTATTTATACTTATTGTATATAAATTTATATTGAAATTATACAAATCTAAATGTCATTTCTATTGCTATAAATAAGTATTTTTGTTAAAAAATATTAAAAATACATTTTATGATTCTATTTTAATTCCTAACTTTTATATATATGCAGTTGCAATTATTTTATCAATTGCATTTATTAAAACAATATAAAGTCTAGTATGGTATTCACGCCAAGTTTACTATAAATATGAAATATAACTCACTGTGTACGGCGTTATCAAATATTTTTCTTTTCTTTCGAGCACTTTCGACGAATGTATTTCCGTCATCGTCAGGTGAATGAACGATTTTTTTATAGATATTGAACATGAACGTTCGAAACAAAGGAGAACACATACAAAAATTTAAATTTAACGTGTTTTGGCGACATTCAATACAAATCAATACAAATTTTGAAACAATATAATTGTCAAAAGATAAACTATGTGACACAATCTACAAGATCAAAACATATACATCAATATACTTTACATCAGATGGTCTACTGTCATAAGTTGTGTATCTCTTACTAAAACTAACTACTCTTGTTTATTTAGTTAAAAAAAAGTTAAATTCACAGATTTCTAAATTTCATAGTAAATTTGTAAAGTACATAAAGAATTAAATAGTAGCTTTAATTCTTTATAATATATAATTAATGTTAGATATAATATAAGTATGTTGCAAAGACAAATTAACAATATTACAAACTACTTTCAACCCTTTCAAACTGGAATCTATTATTTGTTGAAAAAATAATACAAGAAAAAAGACTAATTTATAAATCAACATGTTTAATTATATCATGTAAGTCTTTAAAACTAAAATTTATATTTTAAATTTCATATTAGTAGTTTCCCTCATAATTCTAGAAATTAATACTGAAACTTAATAAAATTATAAATATGATTTTTACAGTGTAGACAGTTAAATGATCTAAGTCTTATCAAAAGAATTTAAACTTTATTTAATACATATATAAAATTTATATTATCTTCCAGATTCAATTGAATTCTTTTGAAAGGTAAGCACAAAAGATAAATAGCTTTTTTTTAATCTTTACAAATTCCACATTTAACCCTAATCATCTTGTTTCCTCTCCTACATTATCAACTTTAATCTTTTTCCAGTACCTCCTCATTTATCTCTTTTAAACAACAATGGAAGAAAATAGATTATTTTTCTTATGTCACCACTGATATAAGAAAAATAATGCAATTTAGTACGTAATTTTAAAATCGTTACAGTCCTAGGTCTAGAAATATTTTTTTCCTTTCAATAAAAAAAAAAAAAGACTATTTTTGGGATTGAATCAGGATCATTTTTAGTAAAAAATTAGTTTTTCTAGCTGAAACTAATGTCTTTTCATTATATGTTTAGCTATATATACCAAGCTTTTCTTTATTGTATATTCATATTTCAATTTGTTTGCTAAAATATATTAAGTTTTATTTATACAATACAAGCAATGTAAGAAATATTAAAAAGTTTCAATAATTCCAAATAAGATTTCTTATTATAATGATTTTCTTAACTTTTAGTGTAACAAAAATTAATATTCAATTCCTACTATTCCTAAAATTATTCTTATCAGTTCATTAAACAAATAATAATAATTAGAAAATATTTTCTGATTACTTTTTAAATACATATAAATACTTCTTCAAAAAATAAACTAGAAATTCCGAATGAAACAAAGAAATTTTCAGCTTGTAAAATATCAAGAAAAATATGTGTTTAACAAGAAAAAACAATTCCATTTTCTTAAACATATTTATATAGACTATTAATATTAAAATAATAATAATATAAGTAATATTTAATTAAAAATGTTACTTAAAATAGCAAAAATTACTACATTTAAGCAAATGTTATTTAATGATAGTTCATTAAGTAAATGACTTTAATTATAACACTAGTTTCTAAAATTGCTAAATGTAAAAATTTATAATTTAAAATAATTTAATTATTTTGATTCAACAAAAATTTTTTATTTGCTGTTTAAAAATTTCATTACAGTGAAATTCCATTAATTCAGCTCTGGTATGCCTGCAAACTTGATAAGGCAGCATGTCAAGCTTGTTGTTGGGGTTATCGGTGCACTGGTTAGGTCCAGAGTTAAGATTTTCATGTAAAAAACATTCAAAATGTGGTGCAGTTCTTGGAAAGGGATGAGAATTTTCCTTTAGAGATGACAAACGTCAATAAGACATAATGGTATACTAGGTAAAAACCAGTTATCTACTGAATGATTTTTCTAAAGACATTAGTGCACAGGTTTGATATGAAAAGCAGAAATATTTAGCACACTTGGAATCAATAATTACGACGGAAACAACTACGGTATATTACCATTCATGTACGTCTGTCTAAAGCACAAAGTAAGAATAGTGTGTTCTTGTTTCAAGCCAATTGAGGAATAGCCTGGGAAAATGGAAATGGTGTTTAAATAATCATAAAAAGGAGATTTTTACAGTTTTACATGAGAAGATATGTAAAATTGTGTCCAGGAAATCAAAAAACCAGAAAAATTCCCCCATCCAATAAGCTGACATATTCGATAACCCAGCACAATGTCAGTCCTGACAATGCTGGGTTAACAGAATGTCACTGTACTACAAAATACAACTACAAAAGTACTACACTGTACTTCTTTGAGTGATTTATGTAATATATCATACATATGTTTCTGCAATAACATAAGAATATTGCAGAAAAATTTGTGTGTTAAATATTTATTAGTTTTATATGATAATACTTTTTGTAATTTTCAAGAAAATCCAAATCAAAGGCTTTTTGTTAATTAAGAATGAAATAATCTGAATACTGTGTTGTAAGATATATTTACAAACTAGAACTGTTTATTTTTTATAGAAAAGGAATCAGTTAACAGAGAATATGTCTTCAATTATATAGAGCCTAAAAATGTTTTCTTCAATATTTGAAAGTATGTAATTATCAAATACCATTCATTAATTTAAATTTGGCAGATAAAAACTTTCAGTTTGTGTCGATGATTAAATTTACCATTTTAGTTATTTTTTTTAATCAAAGATTATGAGTGTGGTTCTGATCATTTTTCTAGTAAAAAAATATTTGATTAAATTATTTTAGATTTGGCTTGGTCATGAACTTTTTATTATAATATTAAATGATAAGTGTAACCCAGTAAAAGTATAAAATTAACATCAAAAACTTGGTTATATAAACTGTGTATTAAAATAATAGGTTTTAAAATAAACAATTTATAAAATTTAGTTTGAAATATCTAGACTGGAGTAATTTCATAAAAAGCATGTAAATTTACTCCAATTTATTACATAAAAAATTGGAGTAATTTTAGATATTTTATTATTGTTACAAAATTAGTCTAGATATATAATTGAATACATTCATAAGTAAATATTTGATAACTGTCATAAAAAAAAAGGAAAGATAACAACTTACAAAAGAGTCTTAACGGTTTTTCCCATATTAATATTTTTGAAGCTCAGATCAAAAACAAAGTCATACCAAACTGATAAACACATTCTAAAATCTAAAAATTTTCTGGATTATAACATAACATGACAACATGTTTTTCTCTCTTCTATAAAGCTTACACTCCATACATTTAATTAACAAAAACATTTATTAATTGTTTGTTTTGTAAGATTAATTGTATTAATACAGCTACAATTAATCTTACAAAACAAGCAATTAATAAATTTTTCTTGTTACTCGTTCATGAATAACAAGAAAAATTTATTAATTGTATGTTTTCAATGATTTATAATCTCCTGCTTTTGAATTGTAATGTAACAATAATGCTATTTTAAATATAAACTGCATTATCTTTACTATTAAATTATAATCATAAGTTTGCCAAAGTTAGTGCAAAATTCGAATTTGACCAATACATCTGAATTTACATTCTTCTTAAAATAACATCATTTATCTACCAAATAATGTTATTTTTAACAATAGTTCCCGATATAATAAATTTTCACAGCTAATATTGATATCCAATTTCAAATATTATACTTTTTTAAAATAGCTTCCTATGCAATTATTTGATTTAAAAAAAAAAAAAAAAAGATTCTATTCTAAAAGTAACAATTTATAGATTGAATGTTCTCAGTTATCTCCAGATTCAGGATCCTATAAAAGTATTATTAAATAAATTGTTATACAACAATAAATTTATAAAGACAGAAGCAACAATAAAAAAAGTCAAAAAATAATTATCTGCTATATTTAAACATTAAAAACAAAAGACAAAACCATAAGAAATATTATAGTAGTAGTAATATTAAATATAATAATAAAGATCTGTAAAAAGTGTTTTAAAAAATTATAATAATAAATAATTTAATTAAATTGCATACATTTAATGTGTACATTCTCTTGTAAATCCTAGAATAAAATATTATTATTATATACTTTTTTTAATCATAAGTCAAAAGGTAATATTTTTAACTTAAAAAAAAAAGCACATGACATATATCATGAAATTTTTTATAGCATTATTATTGTGATTATTTTTAATATATTTACTAACAATTATGTTTATAAATTTTAGAAAGATATCAATTACTTTAAATGGTATTGTCTTTTATTTACCGTATTTTCCGGCATATAAGACAACCCCCATTAAAGTTAAAATATAGAGTTTGGGATATATTCGCCCTATAAGACGGCACCTGGCGTATAAGATGACCCCCGACTTTTGAGAAGATTTTCCTGGGTTAAAAAGTCGTCTTATATGCCAGAAAATATGGTAATTTTTCATTTAAATACATATGAACACATTTAAATGATATTTAACATAACATTTATTTCCAGACTACATCTTTTACTATTAATTAACCCATTTTATCAGTATAAAAATATAACCTGGGATCATATGTGAAAAAGTTGATTCTTGGACTTTATGAGAGAAAAAATAAAATTAGTCTTTTATTACAAAATTGTGTAATTTGTAATTTTAAAATATGTGAAAAAAAATGTTCAATTTTGTTAAATGTGATTATGCTTCATATATATCTTATTACAGCATTAAAAAAAAATGAATTTAAGTTTTTCGATCAATAAATAAATTTTGATTTTACGGATTTTGTCCACAAGTAACAATATTCTTGATTTTTATTTTAAAATATTTTTATCATAAATTCAATTTTTCACACTTAATCAGATGCCCTGTATATTTACAATGAGAAAAAATTGCAAATAAATCTGTACTACTGACAGATAGTGCAGATAGTATGTTATAAATGTATTGTGATACATAAAAATACTTTTAATAAAGTTTAGTATGTCACCCAGCTACAAATTAATTTAAAAAAAAATCCAAACAACTATAACTTTGATGAAATTGAAAGCTTCAAAAATATTTTTATACATTATAAACTGTCAACTTTAAATTCAATTATACATAGTATATAAATATTAATGATTTCAAAATATAATTAAATATTCTGTAACAATGCTTAGATATATTTATAACTATTTTCTGATTTGATCATTACTCATGCTTATTTCATGAATAAAATATTTTGCTTAAACAACAAAAACGTTCTACGACCACTTATTCCTTCTCTACATCTAATTTAAATTTAATTAGATTTAGCGAAGACAATTTAAATTAAAATTTAATAAATAATGGTTTAAACAGAGATTAATCTTTTAAAACTCGGCTTCAAAATATCGATATGTTTGTTTAACTTTATTTATGCATATCAAATTGTAACCCTCTATATATTTTTAAGTTTTCACAAAATACATAAAACGTACCAGGATAAGTGACATTAATATACCGATATATAAACTTTTCAAATATAAATTACTTCCTCAATAGTATGCAATAAACACTTCACAAGTAATACAGTATTGCCAAAACATCAAAAATAAAAATTTCATTTATACAATTAACAATTTTATTTTAACAGATTAAAGTTACTTTTTCTTTAAATAATGCTCCATTAATGAATTGTCAACCAAAATCATAAGATAAAAAGAATGATGTATTATAAGTTCACATGTATCAGCTAGATTTAATTTCGCTTCTGTAACTAAAAGAAATATTTAAATCGTGATTATAAATTTAATATTTTATTTATAAGTATTATTGAAAATTAATGAATAAAATAGTTTTTACTCGTTTTATTTATAAATAACCAAAAGATTTATATGAATATATAAACATTCATTCACAGATTAAAACAAGGAAAAAACTAATCTTGCAAGAAATTCAAATGCCATTTTTTAAATTAATTCCAAAATTTATTGGTTAACTTATCTAGTAACTTATTTATTTAATCAGAGATTGCAAAATAAACAAAACTACCTAAGCATTGTTTTTAACAGGTAACAGATAATCCTATAAATCGCAAACATTAAAACTACATAAATTTAATTTTTTTTATGCGTATGATCAGTATCATTATTAAATAACAAAAATAATGTGTATGACAAAATTATTTAATTAAAGTGAAATTACTTCAGTAAAATTAAATATTGTTTTACTCTCAATGGTTTCAATCTAAAATGAAGGAACAACAAGTTTGATTTATTTTTTTATTTAAATAGTATAATAGTAAAATAAGATAAATGGTCGTTAGCTCGACTTTGGCTCACCTTCATCTCGGAATCCAATACCACTGTCGCTGTTGCTACTATTGCTGCTGGTATTACTAGGTTGAGGTGACATGTGAAGATGAAAATCCACCATTCCTGATGCAGCATCGACACTGATTGCCAATCTGTTTCTGTATAAACTTACTATAGCTTGAAGAATCGAATCTGCAGATTCTGGAAATTCTCTGCATTTATTAGTTACGGGATCTGGTGTGCAACTTATCCGAAATGCTTTGGCACGCTTAATATGTTGATGATGAAGCAACAATTTAGTGTCAACCATAAAAACATGACATGAACTGCTAACAGATACTGGTCCTTCATGACTTCCTTCACTCATTTCATCACTACTTGTTCCATGACTTGTCACTAATCCAAAGAATTTCTTATCGTCAGCATAAACACCACTAAATGTTATCTTTTCTGCCGGGAATTCTGCTAAGGTCAATCCGTGTGGATTAGTAAGCACAACACTTTCGGGATAAACACAAAGTAAAACTAAAGTGTGAACTTTCTTTTCGATACGAAGTCTTCTAATACAACTTCTTATTGTTTGCAAACGTGAACTCGGAAGTTGTGGCTCTTTGGGCATTTCAATTGTTCCCAAGTAACCAACAACTGCTTTTAAGATCACCGAATCGTTTGGTTCTTCATTTTCTTCATTTTGTACTTGGCGGAAGAAATTTGACGGATAGAGAATGTCATTTAAATCCTGCTCGGTAAAAATTGAATTAAATACTTCGTTCGTAGAACAAGGAGAATTTATATGAACACTATGATTTCGATTTTTATGTTGTTTTTGTTCCTTTTTTTTCACAATGTTTACTTGTTGTTTCTGTTTTAAAATATGAGCATTCTCTCTATTGGACGGCTTAGCAGAAGTAACTCTATTGTTCGTTTCTTGTAATCTCTGTTGTAAAATTAAATCTAACAGAGCCTTATTCGATCGACCGGTTAATGGCAGTAACGTTTCTGCGGACGGACACTTCTGGTCCTGAGACCGTTTATGCATTTCGGCTTCGACTTTACTTCCCTGAATATGATCCACGAACAAGGCACCGGTCTGAAGATCGTGAACGACCTTCTCGGCACGACAAACATTCAGCTGCTGTCTATTTCTCATTCTGTGGGGATATTTCGGACGGCTTCTGGCGACGGTGACAAATTCCTCCTCGGAAGAATCCGAATAGTAATTTTCCGCAATCTGCAGCTTAAGCAATCCGGTCGAACTCCCGATCAGTCTCACCACGTCGTCGTGAGGTACTTTGGAAACGTTCTGTCCGTTCACGGCAATCAGAAAATCTCCGGGTCTGAGTCCGGCTTTCTCGGCCGGACTGTTGCTAACTATACAACTCAGTATGCAGGGGGCCTGTCCGGAAATGGTGAATCCGAATCCGTTCTTTCCCCGCACGATCTCCACCGTCCTCACTCCGTAACTCGGACGCTTCTTTCGTCTTCTGTGTTGATGCATTTTGTTAGATATTACTGGCGACATTAAGTGTATTCCTTATGTAATAAATAAAGCATCCTGAAATAGATTACAAAATAAAAACACATTACTATAAAATCAATTAAGTACAGATATATATTAGCATATATTATAAAATCAATTAAACTACAACACAATTAGCATTTAAAAAATACTAGAAACCTACACTTAGTTTAATAATAAACGGTCGACCGAGTTCGGTTACATTAAACAAGTTTGAGTTTACGGAAACTACTTGATAGTAAATACCTAACGTATTTTATTCAGAATTGTTCCTGCTTCGAATAATGGTTCAATTTTCCTACCTGAATACGATTAAAAGTGGAGGTCGAACTTTTAAAAATGTTTTTCCATTACGATCCGACGGGACAAAGCGTGCATTCCGCCTTTTTTTAATTTACGGGATTTGTCAGTACGAGTTAACATAGGCCGATTTTTTTTTTAGAATTTTCGAACGGTTACCCTTACACAGTCGAAATAGGATAAGAGTTTAAAAGCCTCCCATCTGTGGCAATGCACCGAAGAATGTGAACTATTCGATGCCCACTGGCTGGAAGTACAAAATGGATGACCGTTTGGGTCACGTGGACGGAAAGCGAAGTAATCATTGGTCGACACCTCATCGCACCTGGTCTACTGATGAGTTCTATACTAAGTGCAGATGTTAAAATTCGCTTTCGTTCTCAACGATCTGCAACGAACTTTATGAATTGTTATCTTTATAAAGTTTGGTATATTCAGTAAAGTATCTTTTAACGTTGTTACTTTAACATTAAATACTATTTCCGATCGGTGTATCGCCTCGCCAGTTAAAGACTGGCTACACATAATAAATCAGTTCGCAACTTACTCTGACTCATAAAACTAGCTGCAAATTCGATACGTGTATAATGATCTTCAAACGTTTAGCGAATATCGATTGTTATCTTGTACGCTATCATTTAAAACTTCGATTTTTTTAAATAAGATATAATACGGTAAAAGCAAACTTCATATTTATCTGATTGTCTCCGTATACTACGTGATATTGTTTGTTTCCATTCATTATTCCTCGGGCAATTTTATATATTACATTCCTACTCGCGTACAGAAATGTAAAGGTTATTCTATAATTTTCTGGTCCGTGTTCTCTATTAAAACGAAAAATAAATAAATAAAAAGGAAATGATAGCGATTGATGTAGAGACATACCTGACACGGAAGAGTTTGAAAAGGTGTAATTTAATCTCTCATTACCTCTGTTTTAACGGGACAGAATGTAATAAAATGTGACCTATATTTTTAAAATGTATATTTGATCGGGTAAATCGTTTTAGATTGAGTTTCGTAACTTATCATTCTGTGAATTTTATTTTTTTATTTTACTGCACTACTTACGTGCGCATTCCTGACAACTATAAATGGGTGGGTGCGAAAATTGTTTCTCATTCGTTTATTTTGTTGTTTCGTTCAACAGCAAAAGTATGTTCAGAATTTAGTTAATATTCTCCACGTTATTGGGTAATTGTATGCAGGTTAAAAATAAAAATAATAATAATAATTTTTAATTTGTTAGACGCCGAAAATAATATTAATCAGAAAAACTTTTATTATGTATTGTTTTCTTCGTTACTTTACAGTTGAGCACATTTCTTGTCATTTTTAATTAGCAACTCGTTGATAATATAAATTTATAAAACTATATACTGCAAATTATTCACGTTTAACAAATTTCTAACTCGTCAAGGTTATAGCTTTTCTTAAGATTAATGGGCTTTCCCTACATACTTGTCAACCTTATTTTCATCCGGTATACAAAATAGATAAATTTATAAGATTACTATTTTAAAATTTGAATAATAGACTAAATATCGGTAAAGTTTTTCAGATTTAAAGTTCTAAAAAAAAAATAATAATTTTAAAAGAGCAATTGGGCTTTTTTATTTATTTTATATTATAATTTTTCTTAATTAAACTCTTATAAAATGAAAACTATTTAAAAACTAATTTACATATAATATATTTTTTTCTTATAAATATAATTATTAAACAAGATATTAGGTGAGTAGATCACCTGTTTGAATTCATTGGAATGCCCTAAAAACCAGTAAATAAATAAATTAACGTTGATTGGGGATTGAGTAGCATTAAGGCTACTCAGTCCCAATCAAAATTTAATCAGTTATAGATGTTAATTAATTTTTCTGATTAAATAAATTTAATTTTTTTAAAGATCTACTTAACTTATTGTTTAATTACGATATTATTATAAAATGAGATAAATAAATTTTAAGTAATTAAACTGATTTAAATATTTTTATTCAACAATTTGAAAATTATTGCTCACTTTATTTGTGTTAAGTCTAATCAACCGTTTCATTTTAAAATCATGAATATCTTTGAATATATAAATATTTAAATTTCGTATTAATGAATATAACTTAATCTTCTTATAGTTAGATCTGCAATAAAATAATTTTATTAAAGGTAAATTTTGGGCCATAAACTTTGGAGGTTTATGGCTCAAAATCCATCGCTGCAAAAATAAAAATAACGTAGGAAATCGTAAACTTTTATACAGTTTTTCTGATCAGTTAAAGAGAAAAATAGTTGATCGTAACATTTAAAAGCGCCTTTAAGTTTTAAATTAAGAAATTTAAACGACGTTGAAAAACATTTTAAAGCCATTCTCCTTGTGAAAAATTAACATAGAATCTGCTAGTTAGCAACTTTATAAACCTACTCATTAAATGTTTAATGAAATCAGAGTGTAATAAATCTTTTATTTTTCTTATATATTTATAATTTTTATCATCGAAAAGATAAAACTTTACTATTATAAAATATGAGTATAATAGATTTTAAATTATATATAATTTTTTAAAATAATTTGTATAAAAAAATGAATAATGAAATGAGCATAAGCATCAGCAATGTAGTAAAGCATATGACGAATTTATTTGAATATTT
Source organism: Centruroides vittatus (assembly GCF_030686945.1). NCBI lineage: Eukaryota > Metazoa > Arthropoda > Arachnida > Scorpiones > Buthidae > Centruroides > Centruroides vittatus. Next base: position 2,923,808 of record NW_027122227.1, on the reverse strand, counting down.
AGGGAAATTAAAATATACGCATAAAAATTATGGCAAATGAATATAGAATAATAAACCAAAACGAAGGGTAACAGTGAAGCATTTTAAATTTTGGGATTTTAATAAATAAATACGAAAAATATAACTAACCAGCAATTATTTATTGTGACATCGTCGCAATGCCGAGCTGCAATTTTTAATCATATTTAATTTAAAATATATGCTCTCCACCTCAAATTACTACTGTAGTGTCTTGCCCCAGTATATTAAACTTTTACTGTTAGCAATAGAGTCATGCCGATCATTTATCTAACTCCTTTCAGGGGAAAAGCTTTGAAGTAAAATAACGGTTTGCATCGGAAGTTCATATATAGTTAATCGGGGTTTCCTATCCTTAAACTTTCTATATTTGGTCTTGATTTTTGTGTACCTAACTCTGTTCTCGAGATTAAGCAAGGACAGACAATTGGAATTTATAGGTCTAGTTTTTTTCAAATTGCAACCCAATAAATAAATAAAACAATGAATTCAAACCGTTGTAAATTATTACTATTAAAAACTTATTTAAAATTATAGTAATCAAATTGTTCTAAATTTTAAAGTTAGTTTTATAAATGGGTTTCCAATCTTTTAGTTCAGTTTTAGGAAAACTTAACATGAATTCAGTTATATATATTGGGTTATATTATCTAGAACCAAACAATGAAAATTTTATGATTCCATTTTATTTTTATTTTCAGATTTTTGTGAACAAAATGATGCCATATTATTACTTTTATTTTGATTTCTATAAAGTAAAATCGTTAACTTAAAAAAGTAATATTTACTTTATGTTAATTTACGAAAATTTTAAAAGAATTACACAACCTATTATATAGGATGCATATAGGATAGAATCTGGATAAGTAAGCCAACCAATGACGTAGTCCGTCTCATATAAAACAAATTATGTTATTCGCTTGCTTATTTTTGACTGCTGATCACCTAGACCAGTGATGGCGAACATTTCAGTCCTCGTGCCATACAGTAGGCATAATTATTTTTAAAGACGTTGCGTGCCGAAGTTTTACACTTCAAATAACGATTTTTAAATAAATGCAATTAATTTAATTAGAATAAATGTAAAGAACTGGTTTAAAAATGTATGACGACATACTAAACTGAATATAAAACAACTAAAAGAATTGAAATTTAACGGTAAAAAGTGTATGAAATCGTATATGATGCCTGCAAGATAATTTCCTCCAATGCGCCATCCTACTTAAACACTTTCATCAACGGAAAAACCAAAATTCAAAGGAGGGCTAACGCAAAAGTTAAAAATATTTGAATAATTAATGAGTACCTTTTATTAACACGTGCAAGACGATTATTTTGCTGATGGTGGAATAAACCATTTTTACCATCATGAATTTTTTAAAGCAATGGTTTGAAGTTCGAACATATAAATCCTAATTTTAATAATCCCCTTTGATCCGTTCATTACTTCGTAGTATTTCTATCGTAATAATGAAAAATTACATACAAGAAAATCATATCCATGTTTTATTGTAATTTGTAGGTTTGTATAGGCCAGGGGTGGGCAAGCAAGAGTTCAGTGGGAGCCAAAATGTAGGTTTTGCAAAATGCGTGGGCCGCAGTTCTGTACTGTTGTGACGGATAGTATGGTAAGGCGCGCGATTTTATTATATAATATAAATATAATATAAAACAAATATTGAATTTTTTTAATAAACATATTTTCACAAAATTATAAAAATAAAATTGTAAAAATAATAATAATAAACAGAAATTAACACTTTCAGCAAGAGCCGCATGTACCTCAAAAAGAGCCGCATGCGGCTCTTTGCCCATGTCTGGTATAAGCCTATATACATTCGTAGCTAAATCTAAAAGACCTAAATACATATATATATATATATATACATACAAGCCATCGAGAGGGGAGAACTGAGAATTTTTCCTTAGGTCGTAAGTTTTCTTTGGCCCTAGGAAAAATTGATTCCTACCCCTATAAAATTAACGTTACAGTGGGTGATCGGTTAACGAACAGTTCGGATAACGAACAAAGTAACAAGGTCTTGGAACGGATTATGTTCGTTAACCGATCACCCACTGTATTTTTATAAACAAAAGGCAAAAAAGGATCCGTAGTAGAGCGGGTCTCGTTACTTTTTATTAATAAAGAAACACTCTACGCGTTTCATTTGTTCGAAAAATAAAACGCAGTCTTAAAGATATTTTCTGTTAGTAAAAAGAACGTTAATTTTATAGAGACAGGAATCACTATGGCACCATAAGTATTTTCGGGACAGGAGAAAAGTTGCTAACTCCTCTCTCTCGATGGTCCTGTATACAATCAAAATAGTGTTTAGGAAAAAAATATATTTTTATTATCGTTATATTTTATTTATTTCTTTTTAATTTTTGGTTAAGGGGACATGTTTCGCAGTGGCGTAGCGAACACAATTGGCGCCCGGGGCACGACACTTTATTGGCGCCCCCCTCCCTTCTCCAGAAACACATATAGTTTATCTTGGAGATCATTTGTGCGCCTCTCTGCGAGTGGAGCTCGGGGCATGATACACACCCTTGCACCCCCCTCGCTACGCCACTGATGTTTCGTTTGCTTCTACTGATTACACTTCGGTTATTATCAGCGTCGGACCGGAATATAATATGTTATATCAATTTTACAGAGCATTAGCAGTGTTTTTGGCGCTCTTGGCAATACATTAGTTTTTTAGTCCATGGCGCATAAATGTTTGAGAGGCATGAGGGGCTCTTGATGCCTCTCACGCCGCGCAAATACCACCAATGTATTGCTACCGCTCTGCAAATATTCTATCACTGGTCGGATGGCTGAAGCAGTTAAGGCGTAGGTCTATTGCTCTGACGGACTCGAGATTAAATCTCGGCAATCGAAAAAACACCAGAAATTTTTTGAGGGTGGTCTGTCTTAGATATCCGTTCCTCACCATCAAGCTGTCTCCACTGTAAGCCTGGCCGAATCTACAATGAATTTGAAAAAGGCCCTCTTAGTGCCCTAAAGGGAAAGAGTAAAAACAAATCATAACTGGCTACTGGCCAAGTTGTGATCAGTTATTTTCAAATTGTAAGTTACAAAATACACGTCGTAGTGGGCCCACTAGTGGCCAAGCGGTTCCGTTCCATGAACACTAGGAGTTCGGTCGTGGGTGTACCCCTCGCCAGGACGTGCTGGCCACATGGAGTTTTCTGGGTTTTCTCCACGTCTGTAACGCTTGAATAGAAGCCAGTTTTTTTTAACCTTAAAAAAACCTCCCAGAAGGCATTCCCCTAGGCAGATCGCGTTACCATAACTTAACAAAACAAACAAACACATCGTAGTGGGACGAATGTCAGTTCGAATAGGCGTTCCACGACGAGTAACGTCCAAATCAGGGCCAGTCATATTAAAATCAGGTAATAGACTGTACCGTGAGCCATTTATCTTGTTCGTATAGCAATTTACGGCCTGAATTTGGATGAGAATTTTAAAATTTAATACAATAGACAGCGCTTGTATTGTGTTAATTGATTTCTTTTTCTCACGTAAAATGCAACATATTAAAATTAAAAAATGGCACAGAGTAAACGGCCCACCGGAAAATCGAAAATTTTTCGGTGAGCCAGTCTACCGTAGTTATTGTTAAGCTAAAGAAAAAAACTAAATGAAAAATTTCTTTAAAAGTATTTTAGATATTGTAATAGATATTCCATCGAATCAAAAAACGAGATTAGTATTATAATGGTTCTCAGTAATACAAGAAATTATTTTGCAGTTTCTCAAATAAAAGCGAATATGAATTTTAAATTTGAAAAATAAGTAGATTTTTCAAAATAAAATTGATGATTATAAATATTTCTTACCTGATAATACAAAACAAACTATTTTACCGTCAAAATATTCAGGCTAATTTCATACTTATGAATGTGTTTTGCATACAATTCCTTTTCAATTGTATTCATTTGAAAAATTGCATTGAAAAAATTATGAATAATACTTCTGTCTGTATCCAGACAAAAGACAAACTAAATAGAAAAATTAAATCGATTTAACAAGATAAATTATAATCAGATAATACTGTGTAATTTCCAAAATAATTTTGTTACGATCGATTACATAACTTAAATCTCATAATACAGCAGCTAACACAACTAACAACACCACTGAGTTTGATGTTTAAATTAGTAGAATGTATAGAACTTACAACTGACGTCAGTAAGGAAGTGATGCGGTCCATAATTTTATAAATAGGCCAACAATGCACAAAGCCATCGAGTGAAACACAGAATTATTGTATTCATTCAGAAATACGGAATAGAAAATATTAGAATTTATGAACCATAACTTATTGAAATGTATGAAAGATTGACAATTCATTCAGTGCTTACATATAATACATGATCAGAAAAATGAGGAAAGATTATTATAATACTGTATTTTAAATTTAAGTATTGCATATATTTTTCAATAAAAATGTTTCTTTTATAAATGTAAGCATAGGATCATTCAAGTATTACGTTAGTAATTTATAGGGAAGGGAGAATTTGCTTGTATCTGATGATTGCTGACGATAAAGAAGGGAAGGCGTGTCTTTTATGACGTAAGAGAGTATCCGTCGTTTATTTTTTACTGCAGTGGTCAACATTGTCTGAAAATAATTCCTATATATTTGCGGTTTAAACTTCCAGGTTGATGACATAATTAGGGAAAGAGGATATCTTGATTTCTGATGACTGGCGATGATGGGAAGGAAAGATTATATCAGCAAAAATTCTCTGTTTTGATCAAACAGGAAAAATTTTTTCTGATATAGGTCTAATACTCGAACGATTCCCACTATTAAAAGGCAGGGTGGCTGAGGAGATTCGGGCGTCACCCTAACTCTCTAAGAGACTTGGAATCGCATCCTGTCTCCTGGAGCGGTAGGCTGACGCCAGGCAAGAAACCCCCCCGGAATTTTTCATGGATCATCTGTTCCGAATATGTCAGGCTTTGTTCCTCACTATCCGGTCGCCCTCACTGCCTGGTCGAATCCAAGATAAATACGTGTTCTTTCAGTGTTCATAGGGGGAAAGAACCAAAAGTGAAAATCAAAAACACTATTAAATAAAATATATATTATTAAATAATTTATTATAGAATACATAACACTCAAAATTTTCATAAAAACGTGGCAGATTATAAACATAGCTAGAGTTTATAGGTCTATACAGCAAAAATGGCGAACTTATGTCACCTGGGAGACATGAAATTCAGAATACAGAGACAGTATTTTGTACCTAAAGGATGAAGAAAGCATACTAGCTCAAAAATGAATAAAATGCATATAGTATGGTATCAAAGCCTCCTTTTTATTGTAGTCTTGCTACAATAAAAAGGAGGCATGATTGCATGACGCGCTGATTGCATGCGTTTTGCATCCAGTCAGCGCGAATGTGTTCTTCCTAAATACGAATCACTTTTCTACTGAATTGAGTGTTCTTTGTACTGATCGCAACAAGTCCTCTTCTACAATTTCATGACTGTCTGCTTAAAAATTACATTCTTGTTTAAGTTTTGCACACTAGTGTAGTTCGGTTTATCTAATTTATTTCTCAAACAGCTCTTTTTAATTTGTTTTAATTAAAATATACTGTATTCTTTTCTTTAAAGATAATTATTTGAACTGTATATCTTTGTCGTATGTAATTTTTTTAAAATTAAATACAGACACTCTTTATTTAACGACAGAGTTCCGTTCGTACGACTAGGTCGTTAAGCGAGGTCAATAAACGAGGGGTTTAATTGTTTTATTTATCGTTTATAATGAAATGGTCTGAGGGAAACTCCAACTTGAAAACTGCTTTAATTTGCATCTCACATATTAAAGAATATAAAAATGCTATCAACAAAAATTATTAAAATGTACTGTACCAAAAACATTAAAGTTTATTCATTGAAATTACTCAGATTACTATTTTAGTCATCGGATCCTTCGAAGGGTTGAAGCCAAAATAGTTCCAGATCATCAGAGTTATAAGAAGGATTATCAGGCGCTTCAGAGAGCTCTGATAAGAACGATGATTGCGAAGAAATGGAATTAACTTGTAGGGACGGGAATCCTGCGATCAGCTTTCGAGAATAATCTTGATGTGATATGCTTCGTAAGTTTCCTTTTATTCTTCATAAGTTTTACTACAGCATCATAAAAGTTCATTCATTGCTGTTTCATTTTAATGAACCGTTCAACATTCGTATATTGAACTCCTTTTGTACTTCTTTCCTCTTCTAAATGCTGCTACGCTTCTTCCAACTCTTGCCCTTCCTTCGATTGTTGGCAGCTTCCTCCAGGTGAAGATGTAATCTTGGAGATTATTCTTTCCGCCCTGTCGGCACTAAGGCCTCTTTTTAGTACAGCGGTTCCCAACCAGTGGTCCGCAAGAGCTAAAATATGGTCCGCGAACTTTTATTCGTTTTAAATTATTATTCCCACATTGATACAAACTGAATTTAATTTTTACTAAAAATGTTATGTTTTCTATTATAATAGTACTGTTAAAGCATGTTACTCTTGCGTTTAACGATTACTTATGTTAACAGTTTTGATTAAAGTTTATTTTTAGATTGACACAGTTTATTTTTCTTAAACTTTGTGGTCCCTGCTTACAACAATGAAATCAAAGTGGTCCCTGGTCAGAAAAAGGTTGGGAACCGCTGTTTTAGTAGACCCGTTATGGGAGCGGCCGGATAGCCGAGCGGTCAAGGTTAGCAACCTGCCTCCGTGGGGGACCCGGGATCGAATCCGGACGGGTCGAAAAATCCCCAGGAATTTTTCGGGGGGTGGTTCGTCTGGATATTTTTTTTATTTTTATTTTTTTAACTTTTTCCGCCCTGTGGGCACTAAGAGGGCCTCTTTTAGAAGGCCAATTATAGGGTTCGGCCAGGCCCACAATGGGGCGACCGGGTGGTGAGGGACGGGGCCCGACATATCCGAACAGACCACCCCCGAAAAATTCCTGGAGATTTATCGACCCGTTCGGATTCGATCCCGGGTTCCCCAGAGCGGTAGGCTGCCACCTTCGGCCATCCGGCCGTCGGTCCGTCCGGATATGTCGGTCCCCGTCCCTCACCACCCGGCCGCTCCATTGTGGGCCTGGCCGAACCCATAATGGGCTTGCTATAAGAGACCCTCTTAGTGCCCACAGGGCAGAAAGAGTTAAAAAAAAAGACCCGTTATGGGTTCAATCGAGCCCACAATGGGGCGGCCGAGTGGCCAGGAACGGGGCCCAACATATCCGGATGGATTACCCTCGAAAAATTCCTAAACGTTTATCGATAATCTGTGCCGATTTTAAGGTTATCGTCTTACTTGGAAAATTATTGATGTAATTATTCAAAGTAAATTAATCAAATTAAGCAAATATTGTAAATTATTCAAGAGGTGTTTACGACTGCGTCTGTAAATCGGTCTGGAAACAAACAAACAAACACTGTGATAATAGAGATTTGGGAAAGAAACAAGAATGCATACCTGTAGAAAGAAATGTAAAATATATGCCGCTAAGAAACCATTCCTCTTCCCTCTTCGTCATTAAACTTGAGTTAACGAAAGACTTCGCGAAGAACTTGGAAAACGATGGAAGTGAATTCTTTACTTTCAAGGAGTTTTCCCGAAACCGACAACAGCAAAATTAAAAGAAAAAAATCTTTGTAGTCCTAAAATAAAAAAAAAAAAATCCTTAAAAACGAAAATCTTTGAGTCAAAGCTAAAACCTATCGAATTAGTCGCTCGGCATTCATTCAAAGCTCTGGTGACTGGATTTCTGAGAAATAACCACGATTTTCTAGTGACAGAGTTAATGGTGTTACCATACGACATATCTTACTTCGATATATTTCCACACAACTTGATTGATGCAATCGATGAATAAGGAAACATCAGGCCATTTCTGAAATTAAATTTCTTTAGCAGGGACCAGCCATGCTCAAGAATTATCGTTGAACTCTCAAAAGAGAAAGGAACAGTGAAAATAACAGAGTTCGTTGTACGGCGCCGTATTTTTATAGTATACTCGTATTATTTCCCTACATACTGAAATATACTTGTAACAAATAAATCTTGCGCGATAGAGCATTTTCATGGTCATTTTCGATTTCGGTGCACCCGTTTCTATGCAAGGCAATTTCGGTCCGGAGGAAAGAAAAAGTTTTAATTTGTTTATTAGAATTATAAATAAATCTAAAAAATCTCAAAATAAATTATAATGTTTATTTTGATAAATATCGAATCTTCAAATAGTTAATAGCGAGGTTGAGGCCGAAGTTTTAAACGCGAAAACGTGTACGTCGGACGTTCAGCGCCGTTTTCCTGTAAGCCTAGAGGTTTGACAATGGCGTTTGGAATGTCGAGCATGATTCCACTGACTTTCCAAACGCCATTGTCAAACTTCTAGGCTTACAGGAAAGCGGCGCTGAACGTCCGACGCACACGTTTTCGCGTTTAAAACTGCGGCTTCAACCTCGCTAATATATTTCATATTAAGTTTTATTAAATATAAAAATTTATTTACAATTAAGACAAAATCTGATAAGTTAATAATATAATTTACAAATTTATCGTTATTACGGTATTTAAAAAATAATAATAAATATATGGCTCCATTTTAAAGATAAAAGTAGAATTATGTGGTGGCGCTGCCGTCGATTTGTTTACAGGACACGTGGTGTAGGAGGAAAGCTTGATAGTTGTAACAGGTAAGGAATATGATTAATGATAGTGATTGTATGAAAAACGATTTCGTATAAAAAAAACTTGTTTCTTTCTATTATTAAAACGTAATGAATGGTTAAATATTATATATATTAATTTTTATGTTAGAATATTACTGAAATTATAATGATTTAAAATCATTTTTGATGAACCAATGACACTTATGGAAAAAAAACAAAAAATTGATGATATTATGCAATTGAGTACAATATAAATTTCCCTAACAGATTTGAATTATTTGTTAATGAAAGAATTTACATTTCAAACTTTATAATATTAAATTAAGATTTGTATTTCTTGTAAGACAACCTCACACGAGGGCTGCATAGCCTGTTTTATTCCGTGTTGTTAAGCTTAATCCACAATAGAAATCAGACAGTTTGGGTAAGAGATGGAAAATGACATCCAACTCAAAATGCCCGTGAAATATGATGAGAGTTCTGACTGAATATGATAGATTCAAATCTGGATCTCCCACGAAGGTAAGTGAACTTTTATCGTGAAGTCACTTGACTGTAATGTTAGATCAAAAACTACACGAAATGTAATTTAATAGGAATAATAGTTCAAAAAGATACATTAGTAGAAAATTAAATAACTTTTCTTATAAATTATATAATATTTCAGAAATAATAATGAAGAAACTATATTTTCTTGGACTGATAAATTTAAAACATTATAATTTAAGTACTTCTGAGCTCTCTTGGCTATCTTCAGGACATACAGGAGATCTCAAAAGTGCTTGGATCAAAAACATTTTAACCTCTTGAAGGACATCTTCAAGGTTTTTTTCTGGTGTTCCATCTAGAAAATATTGAAGATGGCCTTCAAGAGATCAAAAATCTTTGTGATTACTTAAAATATTAACTGAAAAAGGTTGGTGTTTTTATTTAAAGCTTTTTATTAATTTATTGTCTGTCTGTCTGATGTCTGTCCAGGTAAAAGTTGCAATTCATCTACTTCCCAATTTTCGATCTAGTTGAAACTTTGTACATGTGTATTGCCAACAACAATACATTTTTTAACAGTTTGCAAACATTTGTAACAATTAGTAAAAAAGTAGTGAATAATTAAAATTTGTAAATAAAACCTGATAGCAATTGGTACTAAGACATGACTGTTATTTGCCATCCTACATGTGGGAACAAACATGAAGACAGAGAATATGATTATCTTGCCAAATAGCTGAAGTACACCTTTAACCTTTAAGAAAATATAAAAAATATACATAAAAGATATTAGCCTTCACTACTTTTATTAACCGTCATATCAGCAATTTTGCAGGCCATAGAAGCTGTCATGTTCAAGGTAGCATCCTATCATTAAAGTAATTGAGAGGACTAATCACTCACTACATTAAATTTAAATGACTTAAAGCTTTTTTTTGAATCAAAACCAATCTCACAGAGAACAATATACATAAAGAATTTTGATAGTTCAGTGTAAGCCAATGTCGACAGAGAAGCGACAGTCTGTCATCAAATCCTTTGTGGATAGCTGTAGGTAGGACAAGGTCCTACCTCTTTTCTTGGCAACGGTTTGGTGGAAACTGCCCACTTTGTCACTGGATTTTATTAAATGAATTATATATACAGGGTGGGCCAGCGAAAACGAAACGGCAGAGTGTTTGTGTTCGTCCAAGCAAATCGCTCAGACAGGTCGATTTTATTCTCGAGGGAACATCTTTTGCAATAAAGTTTTTGCGATTCTGAATGCAACAGACAACAAAAAATTTTAAAAACTCATTTATTTTGTATTAACTAAACAAACATTTATTTCGAAAAAAAATGTTTGTTTAGTTAATATTCAGATTCGCAAAAACTTTATTGCATAAGATGTCCCCTCGAGAGTAAAATCGACCTGTCCGAGCGATTTGCTTGGACGAACACGAACACTCTGCCATTTCGTTTTCGCTGGCCCACCCTGTATATATATATATATACACACAATTCATTTAATAAAAAGTTAATGTAATTATTTTAGCATATTTTGATGAATTAAATTATAATGTTAAGTCTATTAAAACATTCCATATAAAGTTAAATGTGTATGGATAAAGTTATATAAATGACTTCTTCTTACGTAATTGTAAAATACACGAAAAATATATTTTTCTTTTCCCTCTGACTTATGGATATCTTATAACTTCAAAAAATTTTTTTAAAACATTGTATCAACAATGAATAAAAAAGAATTAAAGCATGAACTGTGTATGATTGGACCTCTAGGCGAAATGCATTTAGGAGGTTTATTAATGTAAATAAAAGTTTTCTTTGCAAGTTGATCTCCTTTTTACCTTTTTTAACTTTAATTCTTTTTTATTCATTGTTGATACAATGTTTTAAAAAATTTTTTTGAAGTTATAAGATATCCATAAGTCAGAGGAGAAAGAAAAATATATTTTTTGTGTATTTTACAATTATGTAAGAAGAAGTGAAATAGTCTGACTCCATCGTTTTTATAATTTTTTGTTATATAAATGAATTAGTAATATTATATTTAATTTGCTTGTTTAGTTATGAGTGATTCTTCAGAATCTGAAACAAATTTAGAAGACATCAACATATGGAATGTTAAAAAATTTAAAAAGGATGGTAAAGAAGAAACGGATATTAATAATAAATTAGAAAAATGTAATGAAACTTTTCAAACTGTGAGTAGTATTCTTTAAATATAGTATAATGTTTTTTAATGATGACCACTTGTTTTTATAAATAATTCTTGTTCGGTTAAACCGAACTTTACTATTGACAGAAAATTGATATGAATGAATGTATATGTGTTTTTAATATGTTACATGTATTTTGTAATAACAATAATAATAATAATTTCAGTAAAAACAATACTACTACATGAATGTTCAGTCACCATATATGTATACAAGCAGTAATTATTTTAGTAAAAGAGCACTGCATATATATGTTATTATTATTGTGTTAGGTTATGTGAGATATACTCAGGTGGCTGTGTACTATGCCGGACCAAATTCAAGGCATAGTAACCAAAACAAAAATCAAAGAAGTGTATCAGTGTGTGTCTGTATTCTGGAATTTTCTCACAATATGACATGTATTCAATATAGTGGCCTTCTGTAGTGTGATGTATGTATTTCTATTCAATTGTAATGTGCCCAGGCTTTTGTGTAGTGTGTGTGGTATGACACCTGTAGAGGAGAGAATGACAGGTACAGTACAATAAGCATTCTATCCATCCTCCACAGATGCCTTATTTCCTGGGCAAGTTCTGTGTACTTGCTAATTTTTTCAGTGAATGTATTTTGTACATTGTGGGTGTTTGGAATGATATGTCTATAATGTATGTGATTTTATTGTGTTTGTCAATGAGTGTGATGTCTGGTCTGTTGTGGTAAATTGTTTTATCTGTGATTATGGCTCTGTCATAGTACATTTTGGCGTGTTGTTTTTCAATACTGTCTGTGGAATGTATTTGTAGTATGGTTCATGGATGTCTGCTAATTTGTGTTTCTTTGCAAGCTCTTGAAGTATTATATTTGCTACTTGATTATGTATGTAAATAATCTGTGTGTGCCAAGAGCTTGCAACTGGAAGTGATGTGTTGTATAGTTTCTGGCATGATGTGACATTTTCTGCATGTGTCATTTGTGAGTGTTGTATCTTTGAGTATGTGTTTCTGTAGTTTTTAGTATTTATGACCTGATCCTGTATGGCGATCATGAATCCTTTCGTCTCCCCAAAGAGGCATCCCCGAGCTAACCAGCTGTTTGACGCAGTTTTGTCAACAAAATCCTGGGCCAGGTCATAAGGATGCCTGCCATGGAGTGCCTTTTGAGCCCACAATTGCTTAACAGTGTCTATGCTTCTTATATGTTGTGTCATGTCCAATGTTGTGAGGGTAAATTTAATGGTGTGTTATTCGAGTCTGCTAGAGTTACTGCTTTATGTAACTGTGATGTTTCTTGCTTTTTGTAGAAGAACTCTCGCAATGTCCGTATTTGTTTGTAGTGAAGGTTAACTATGTCAATCAGGCCACGTACACCATCTTTATGTGGAAGGGTTAGTCTTTCTATGGCGGATTTAGGAGGATGTTGTTTATGTTTAGTGAGTGTTGTTTTTGTTTGGAGTTGCTCAAGATCTGTGTGAGTACTGGGATGACATATTGCTTTAACTGTGTGTTTTGCATTTAACTTTGTTCTGAGAATAGCATTTAACCTACTTTGGTATTCTTTAATTAATCTTTGCTTTATTTGTGCATGTTCTGTTAGTTTGGCCTGTTGGAATCCTAAATACTTGTAGAACTCGCCTCTTCCATGAATTCAATAATGTCTCCATTTCCAAGTGCAAAATCTTTTTTCTTCGGGATTCCTTTTTCTATGTGAAGTGTTTTGCATTTGTCTAGGCCAAACTCCATTTGTATGTCCTTGGTGTATGAATGTGTGATTTATAGGAGTTGATGAAGTTGTTTTTGTGTGGATGCATAAAGTATTTTGTCATCTATGTACATGAGATATGACAGTGTAAACTGTGTTGTTTTTTCATGTCTGATATTGTAACCATATTGCGTGTTGTTTAACATGTTGGATAATGGGTTCAGGGCTAAGCAGAACCAGAGAGGACTCAAGGAATCTCCTTGAAAAATTCCTCACCTAATGAATATTTGGTTTGTTTGTATGGAAGTGTTACTAACCATGAGATGTAGTGTTGTTTTTCAGTGCTGCATAGTGAATGTAGGAAGAATGCTTGGAAGAATGCAATGAATGATAGATGTATTTTGTACAAGTGTAGAATATGTAGCAGCCAACTGTGTGGAACACTGTCGAATGCTTTTCTGTAGTCTATATATGCCATGTGTATGTTTGTGTGCTTGCCGTAGAATGACTGAATCTATGAGTAACTGTTCTTTGCATCCCTGTGATTTCTACGACAACCTTTTTTGTTGCTCTGTAAGAATGTTGTGTTCTTCAACATGTTTGCATATTTTGTTTGCAATACAGGATGTTTATTATTATAAAAATATAATAATGTATATATAAAAAATATGTACATATATTAATTTTTTAAATTAAAAGACAGCTAGAACTTAATTTTTACTTTACACTTTCAATTATAAATATATTTACTTATTAATTTAATATTTGTTACCCAGAGATTTGATCAAATTAAGCAAAAACTTGAGAAGCAAAGAGAAATAGATTTTAAATTAGAACAAAGAAGAGAAAAAAGGAAAAATTATAGACTTTTGAAAAAAATTTATCGTGATCCTCACTTAATGAAGGCAATTGATGATGAAATTGGAGAAGATACAAATGAAAAGTATGTAATAAATATTTTTTAGGAAAAAAATATATATATAATTTGTTTCTATTTATTTACATAATTTAAAAGATAATAATAATATTGCTGTGTTTATTTGTTAAGATAAAATAGCTTTATTTAAAATCTTGAAATATTTTATAACTAGAATGAATACATGTAATTTTGAGATGCAGAAGAATGAGTATAAGACTAAATAAGCTTGGAAAACCAATCTGATAGAGCACACTCCACAAAAGTGAATCAAATAATAATTTTGTTTAAAATAAATTTTATAAATTCTTGGAATCAAGAAGTTGTTGCACATGCGTGTGGACATGCACAATAAATGGATTGAACGGAACATAATACTTAGAATAACGAAAGTGAAGTCATTGCTCATGCACGTGGATATCTGACAGACAGACAAAAGTCCTAGCATAAGCACTTCACCACCATTGTGGAGTGTGCTAAAAAAACTGCTTTGCAGAAAAATTGGCATAATCTTAAAGCAGAAATTTACCAAAAGATACAGAAAAATTAAATAAAAACACACAGAATTATTAGAAATAATTGCAAGGGATAAATTTGTGAAAACACAGAAAGCATATGAATATATTACAAGCATTTAGATAATGAGATACTGTATAAGAATGACAGTCCTCTTTCAATACTATTAAAATTGCTTGTCTAAAAATTTTAAATATATTTAAAGACAGCAGGAGTAGGATAGGCATGAAATTGTTTTTAATTAGAAACATACATAAACTTTTAATATCTGTGAAGCCTATATTGATAGTTAATTACTAAGTTAATATCTTGATGAATTTTAATTTTATTTGTAAAATATTGTAGTACAGTGGAACCTCTATATTCATCATTAATCTGTTCCTAAGGATTAATGAATATGGAAAATGACAAATATAGAAACAATTTTTATCATAATAAATAATTGATATTCAATTAATTTGTTCCCATCCTTTAAAAAAAAAATACAAGAATAATGCCAGAAAATGAATCAAATAAACGAATCTAACGATGCACAGAAATATACAGTTATATGTAACATGAATAAAAGCTGAATGAAGGAAGATACTGTGCCACACATAGACATAGCAGACCAAACAAGATGGTGACCTATGACCAAAAAAATGTGAAGCTTGCCAACATAGTGCCGTCTAATACAAAACATGTCTTAGCACACAGGGATTACATTTTTACTTTCTTTCACACTCTCTCTATCGCTGTGTGCTATATACATAACAAATATCAATTCTCTACTTTGGAAGAACACCAGCACAACTCAAAATTACTAGTTTTGAGAAAATCCCATTCAAAGATTTAACCAAAGTTTAATTGATTATCACTTATCTCCATAAAATAACACCAGCAATATCTTTTATGTTGTTTAAAGTGCATTCTTAAAGGTAACTTTTCCATGGTTTTTTTTTCTTTTAATCTAAATATAAGAAGAAAATAAATTAAAATACCCTAATGGTTTCGACTTGTGACACTTTTCTCCAAAAAAGTCTTCAATTTGAACTAAACAGCTTTGACTTGTGACACTTAAAAAAATAAATTTTAGCTTTTATATGTATAAAGGGCAATTAATTGAAACAATAATTAATTACAAGAAAATAATTTTATTTTATAAACACAACATACACAAACAAAATTATTTGAACCAAAACAATCAGTCTTGCAATTCTTTTGAATTTTTTATTCCCTTATATTATTATTACATAAAAAATCAGTACAGAGAACTTACCCTACAAGTTATTATAAAAATCAAAGTAATATTTTGGGACTACATTTTTATCAATTAACCACAACAGTCCGGCCTTTTTAGCCTCTGTTAGCATTCCAGAAGGACTGTGTCAGGACTAAATAAAATGTTTTTGATACTAGATTAACTTCTAGAGTATAAATTGTTTTTGTTTTTATATTTTTCACTATATTTATTTTGTTTGTACAAACGAAAGAAATAATTTTTAACGATTTAACGACGATTACTATTATAAAAATTTTTGTTAGGCTTAACATCGACGAAAATTCAATGTGAAGCAACACTCAATGGATGTATTTACTTACTTTTTTATAGAGAACACTGGCGTAATCCAAAATGTGTCGTTTGTCTTCCAAAACAATTAACAAACAGATGGCACTTCTTGAAATGTGACACTGTCGAAACAAAATCGACAAGTTAACTGTTCAAATTTTGCTGAACTGCGGACAATGTGACACTGTTTCCCCAATGGCTAGAGTAGGTTTTCATAATTCAACACTGACATAACTGCTTCCTAGTGGCCGAATATGCAAGTTACTTTTATGACACTTTTACACATCAAAATTTACTACATTTTCATTTTGATTATGACGTAATCAAAAAATCACACTTTTTTGAGTTGTGCCGGTGTTCTTCCAAAGTAGCAAATTATTTTAATTTTAACGTTTTCACAAATCTATCAAACTTAATTCCCTTTAGCAGTTTTGTTAGGACATCTGCGTTTATTAGGTTCGTCCTGAAATAATAAATCACAATTTCCCTCTTTTTGACTAATTCTTGAGTAGTGATGTGATAGCTTACATCAATATGTTTACTATGCTTGTGAAAAATTGTGTTCTTCGATAACTGTATTGCCCTTTGGTTATTGCTGTAAACACAGGTTGGGTTCTTTACACATCTTTTAAAACCCATATGTACTAACAGTCTTTTTATGTAAGTTATTTCTTGCAAAGCTTCAGCTAGAGCTGAATACTCTGCTTTCATGTGTTGTTCTCATGTAGGCTCTCATATTCCTTTTTCATAGTGGTTAGTCATGCTTCTCTATTGTCTCGATTTAATGCTTCAGATACATTTTGGGGTCTGTAATTTTGCCTTTAACAACTTGATAAACTTTTCTCAGTCTTCTGCGTTCTCCCATTCTTTGAGTTATTGGATGACCTCATTTTCGTTGGTCCATGTGACTCTCCTCTTGAATTTCTCATTGTTGTTCTAGATATTCGTCTACGTTACATTCATTATCAGACTCTTCATCTAGTGTTGTATTGTCTTCACTGTTCATCTCTGTTGTCTGATTTAGCGGCATTATACACACGTCATTTGGTGTTTCAACAAAATCTGCTCAGTGGAGATACTCTTCAGAAAAGCGTTACTTGTGTGGATTGTTTCAACAAATCTCACGTTATGTGCTATGATGACAGTCTTCATGCTTGGTTTCCAGAGTCGATATGCTTTTGACTCATCTGAGAATCCGACTAATACGTACTCATCACCTTTCAGATGAAATTTTCCTCGTTTTCAAGTCTTGTCCAGCACTATAGTTTTACTTCTGATAATTTTAAAGAAACCAACGTAAGGTTTATGCTTAAACCATAGCTCATTCGGTGTTTTTCCATTGAGGGCTTTTGTTGCACTTCTGTTTCGTAGAAATGTGGCTGTATTGATTGCTTCTGCCCATAATGACTGAGATAGACATTATGCACCTTGCCATTTCAACAAGTGTCTGATTTGCATATTCTGCTACACCATTTTGTTGTGAGGTGTATTTGACACTTAGTTGTCGTACGATTCCTTCTTCTTCGAGGAATTTGTTAAATTTGTTCGATAAATATTCTCTACTGTTATCTTTATTTAGCTTTTTGATTCGATGACCTGTTTGTTTTTCAACTCTTTGTTTATAAGCTTTGAATGCTTGGAGAATATCTGAGCAATGTTTTAGCATTATAGTTTCCATATAGCGGATACAGTCATCAATAAATGTTACAAAGTATTTTGCACCTCTTAATGAGGCAGTTTTCATTGGACCACATATATTGGAATGCACTAAACCCAAAATCTCTTTCTCTCAATGATGCATCTTTTTAAATGGTTGAACATGTATTTTGGATCTATGGCATATTTCACAGTTTAATTTTCTTGTGTTTGTTGAAAGGTCATCCATATCTTCAATCAGTTGTTCTATTTTCATTTTTCTTAAATTATTAATGTTTATGTGTCTATATCTTTGGTGCCACTTTAATAGGTTTTCATCAGTAGTTTCTGCTGAAAACATCATTTGGTCTTCCACTTCATTGACAACATATAGATGGTCACATTTCATAGCTGTTAGCATCATAGTACCATCTTTATGTTTGATGATAGCATAATTCTCCTTAAATACAACAATGTATTTTTTGTCGGTGACACTTGTTACCAATAAAAGGTTATGGCGCAATTTCGGTACATATAATACGTTTTGTAGTTTTATGGAACTTATTGCTCATTGATTTACTTTCAAATTGAGATTCACATCACCTATACCAACTGTATATACTTTAGACTGTTCAATTTGATCTAGAGTTAAGAATTTGTTTGTATTTTTTGTTGCACATATGTCTTGTTGCACCACTATCTAAATACCACTTTTTTGATCCATTTGTGAATTCCACGTTGCATGTGATTGTAGTAAGGGCTCTACTAGTAACTTTTATGTCTGTTCACTTTGTTTTTGATTTACAGTTTCTACTGATATGTCCAGTTTCACTGCAGCTGTCACATCTTTCATCAAACCTTTGGCCTCTGAATCTTGTACTTTTTTCCCTCGAGTTTGTTCGTGACTGTTTTACACAGTCGGACTTTCCCCTTGAAAACAATGCGTACCTTCTCTCATTCTAAGTAAGCTTCATAATGCGCTCCCTCTGTCTTGTTTCTTCCTCTTTTAATTTTGCTTTGAGGTTTTTGAGCAATGGTATGTCATTACGTGATTCTATGGCTACACTAAAATTTTCATATTCATCCAGTAGTGATCCGAGGAGCATAATTGATAGTAATTCTTCTGGGATTTCTATTCCTGCTTCCTTCAGTTGATCAGCTTTACTCGTGAACTCATTTACATACTGTATAATCGTTGTATTCTGCTCTTTTTCCATTTGTAGTAACTGTTTGTACAATGTTGCTTTTCTAACAGGGCCTCTTGACTGGAATATTGCTGTCCGTCCCACTCTTCTCTAGATGTTTCGGCGTTTTTCACATGGTTCAACTGCCTAAGACTAAGGCTTAGATTTATTAGTGCCAACACCTTTGTGTTTTGCTTGATCCATTTCTCTGGGCTTCTTTCTGGTTTTATTTCAGTACTGTCAACATATTTCTACAGATACACGAGAACACTTCTCATCTGTATTTTCCAAAGTTTGTCATTGTCTTCGTTCAACTTCTCAGTATTTGAGAATCCACTAGGACTCGCCATACCGTATTAGATAATAAATCCATTTACTTACTTCTTATACTAGATATTCTTTCCTTGTAAGCAATCCTGGGCCCATAACCTGTCAGAAAATGAAGCAAATAAACAAATCTAATGATGCACAGAAATATACAGTTATATAAAAGCTGAATGAGGGGAGACATCGTGCCACATAGAGATGTAACAGACCAAACAAGACAGTGACCTATGACCAAAAAATTGTGAAGCTCACCAACATAGCACTGTCTAATACAAAATATGTCTTAGCACACAGGGAATACATTTTTACTTTCTTTCACAAATAAAAATTTTGTTCTTTGTAAAAGTTTATCTTTGTATACTAAATAAATACAGTATAGTGGTAGAAGAGGGAAAACAGTAAGTTTATTATTGTTTAAAATAGGGCTTCTTAAACTTTTTTTATTCATGACCCCATTTATGATTGTGATTTTTTTTGCAACTCCAAAAAAAAAAAAAATATAAAATAAAGATATATGAACATTTCGCAATATACATATGAAATACAATGAAAATATACATATATATTGAAGATATATACAAATTTGCAAAAACAATAATGGTGTACTACCACAGTTCACTCTTGTGTTACAATGGAACAGAGACAACTGAATACACTGAAAAGCAACAACACTACAGTAGTTCACACTACAATCAGTGTTGCTGAATCGTTGTCTCGCTGCACCAGAAGTGACACAAAGTGCAACTCACGGAACCTACGACACAAAGCATGCCATTTTCAAATTCTCACAAATTATTTTCAATATTTTGCATTAAAATCTCGTGACCCCAAGATTTCGCTAAGCGACCCCAAATGGGGTCGCAAACCATAATTTAAGAAGCCCTGGCTTAGAAGAAGACATACCATCAATTAAAACATCAGGTAATTCCAAGGCATATTAAATTCTTTGGCTAAGCTGGAAACACTAGAGAGGTTACAGTCAAAGTTTACATCTCTAAAATGTGAACGTCGAACGTTGAATGCTGCCATCTTGTAAGCCAAGAAGTTTGATTATGGCATTTGGGACATTGAACTTTATTCCAATGACGCTCTAAATGCCATTGTCAAACTCCTAGGCATACAGGATGGTGGCACTTTGATGTTCACAACGTTTGATGTTCACATTTTAGAGATGAAAACTTTTGCCACAACCTCTCTACTTTGTTCATTTTCAGACTTAGCAATAATTTTTTTAAATCTCTATTGTTGTTCTAACAGCTTTCCTTTTCTGCTGTTTTTCTTCAGTGTGCTTTGTTGGAGCCATTGGAATTTGAGTTTTTGAAAATAATCAACGCAAGAAACCAGTAACACATGACGACTGCACAAATTAAGGACGTCATTGGAATAATGTTCAATGTCCCAAATGCACAGACTGATTAACTACAGCTAGCTGACAAAATTTAAATTTATAGCTAGATGTTTAATAAAAATATTCAAGTCATATTGTTCCATTAAAATTTTTTGATTTTTTTTATAGCTAAGTAGCATTATAAAAATAGCTAGGCCGTTATAATTAGGTAATTTGCATAGCTAGATTGTTCATAAATTTATTAAATCTAGCAAAAAATTTGCTAAATTGGCAATACTAAGTTAACACAGCTAGCTGATTGGCGCAGGTGTGAGATTGTAGTGTCACTACTGGTGTTGGGATTTATGATGAATACAGAAAATACTGATGAATATGGGGAGGAAGTCATCAAAATGTGATGAATATCCAATATTACAAATATAGAGGTTTACTGTATTTTCATTTATTTTTATTTGTTATAACAGCAAATATAATTGTTGTTATAGATAGGGAGAAAAGTCATGGAATATTTAATAATTGTCTTAATATTACATATCTGTACATACACATATATATGCTCTATACACAAAAATATACAATAAATTCTACTAAAGATGTTTTTACTAATCTTATACTACTGTGATCAAAAAGTATTAGGAATGGTTCATTTAAACTGTGTACATTCAAGAAAGTGTGCCGTTGTTGTTGTTATTTTTTTTCCTCATTTGGTACAACTTTCATTGACATATAGCAGCAATCTGTATGTCATTGTCTGTTTTCATTAGCAAATAAATGCTTGTTTTGTATGTAAAGAATTTTTGCACTGGCAATTTTTTTAAATGTCTAGTGTAATTGAGCAAAGATGTGCATTAAATTTTATTTTCACAATGGAATTACTGCTATAAAAGCATCGGAAATGTTGCAAAAAGCCTTTGGTAATGACAGTCTATCAAAAAAAAACAGTTTTTAAGTGGTACAAGATGTTCAAGGAAGGCAGAGAACATGTTGAATATGAAGCATGGTCTAGTAGACTATCTACTTCAACTAATGAACAACACATTGTTCAAGTTAGAGATTTGATGCTCATTGATCATCAGTTAACAATTAGGGACATTATTGAATGTGTTCCAGTATTATTTAGATCTTTTCAAGCAATTTTAAAAAATCATTTGTGCTTGCAATGCATTTCTTCTCGAGTTGTTCTGAAAACATTGAATTTTTTTAAAAATTGCACATTCAAGTGGGTGATGAAATGTTTTCTCAAGACAAATCATTCTTAAAAATGCATTATTACAGGTGATGAAACATAGATCTATACTTTTGACACCAAAACAACTCAACGATTAAGTGAATGGCACTCAAAAACAAAACCAAAAAGTTCATATCAAAGTTAGTCAAAAATTAAGGTCAGGTTGATTGTGTTTTTTCCAATTGTCATAGTGTTGTGCATTAGGAATTTTTTATGATTGGCCAAACTGTCAATAAAGAGTATTATTTGAATGTTTGCTTGAAGCAGTTTGTAGAAAACAACCCTGATTTGTGGCAATAAAATTTATGGATTTTACATTTTATTGAACCACTTCTGATAATTTTTGATTTCAAAGGTATTTATATCTGATTTAATTAATATTATTCATTTTAAATTTTTAATAAGTTCCTCATAAAAAGTTGTATAGAATTATGATAAAAAATTATATGATTAACAGATATAAAGTAAAAATTGAAAAAATAAATTATCAGTATGCTTTTTTCCCATATATAAATTGTTTATATGAAAAATACAAAAGTCAATTTAATGATGTTTTTGTTTATATTACAGCCTATCAAAAAAAATAGGTTATCTAACGTAATGAATTTCATTCTTAATTAATAAAGCACAAAAGGAACAATATTAATGACTAAATATCGCAGGGGTATTATACAAACTGTCATGCACGTGTTCTCAACCTAAATGTTATTTAAGAGAAACCAAGTGTAAACTAGAGAAGAAACTTAAAGGAAATGAAATGGCTATATGTCTAAAATACAGAAAATTTCCCTGGTATCAACATTGTAGTATTTTCAATTGTAAAATTGATAAAAATAATATTAAAATTCTGTATAAAGAAAACAATATTGTTAAATGTTGCATAAAAGAACATTACAGCGTTAAGAAATATGTAAATAACATAAATTTGAATATGGAAATGTCTGTCGATGCAGGTTTGGATAGCTTTGTCAACTATAAAAGCACTGATGTAACCTAGTATCATTATTCACTGATGAGGCCTGATTATACTGGTGAAATGCATTTAGATAAAGGAGAAGAAGTATAATAAACATTTTTTAAATTGCTAACTGTCTATATTGTAAATCCCTCGAAGTCAGTGCTGATAGTGATTTTTGCTTGAAGACTATTTTCCAAGTTTTAATTTTTAGAATTATAGAATTAATTTTCTAAGTAAATAACTGATCCCATTGCTTAATTTAATTTTTATATTATTAAATATGTAGAATAATACATTTAAATTTATTATTTTAGATGATTTCATTAATAATTTGGCAGCAATTTGAAAAAAACTGTAGATCTATAAACTCCCAATTAAAAATATGATTAAAAATTGCAGCCTGGCATTGTGACAATGTTGCAATAATTTTTGCTCGTTCATTAATTAAATTTTTCTTAATATTTTAATTTTTTACAGTGAAACAGATAGTCAAAGTACTTCAGGAGAATCTTGGTCTGATATTAAACCTTATTTAAATGTAAATGGTCATTTAGCAGGACCAGTCTCTCATGGGAAATATGGGCCGAAGGTATTTTTAGATTTATTCTTAAATTTATATTATATGCGGAAAATAGAATTAGTATTTTGGATCTAAATGAATTTAAGTTCAAATTATATTTCCAATTTCTTTAAATTAAAATTTGTATCATATTTTATTTTTATGGTCTACATTGGGAAGAACATAAGAAAAACTTCATTTTATTTCAAATATAACATCAGATAATAAATTATTTTTAAAGCTAGAAAAATATTACCAAAATGAACTCGCATAACTTTCCACGCTTTTCCAGTAGTAAAAAACATTTTAATATCTGAAATGCAAACATTTTAAACTTGTGTTGTAGAGGAGCATGTTTAAAAATGTTCCAAAATTTAAAATTTCAGCTTTTACTCAAATCTTCTGTAGAAGCCTGATGGTGGCCCTTAAACGAGGTCAAGAAAGTTTTCATTTCAGATATTAAAACATTTTTACTGCTGGAAAAGCGTAGAAGGTAATTGTGAGTTCATAGCATCAAATAATCTAGCAAGACTCTCAAGCAGAATACTAACAAATTTTAATGCCTTTTCTTATTTATATAATTAACATTTTAAATACAGTAGGTACATAAAACATTAAAATCATATATATATATATATATGTATGTATGTATATGTGTGTTTAAGTGTATTTGTGTAGATAAAGAAAAAAGTTACATTTACAAAGTTTTTAAAGTTTTTGTGTAAATATTATAAAAACATTTTATTTATTTTAAAAATTGAATTAAGTTTTTAATTTTAGTTTTTTAATTTTTATTTTTCTATAAAAGAAGAATATAATGTCTAAAAATAAGTATTAATGTTTCTTTTACTAAACTACAATAAAAAAAATTTAAATGTATTCAATAAAACTTGCACAGTAATTTTTTTGCAAGCCACATTCAAGGAGAAATTTTCTTTTGTATATTCAATAAAACTACTACATAAGTGTGAGAATTCGGACCCACCGGAAGTTCACCGGTAGTGAGATATCCTTTTTCCGCGCGGTGGAAGGAAAAGGGATGAGTCAAAAGGAAAAGAAATTGCATCAGAAGGAACAACCGACGAAAGATGCGGATTGGTGGGTCCGAACAACGTGACCACCTCTATAAAAGGGCGACGAGGGAGGAAAGGGGGGGCGATTCCGTAGTGTCGATAAGACAAGGTGAGTGCACGCCGAAGTCGAAAGAACCCGACGACTACTTGACCCATCTTCCAACCAACTTTAATTACGAGGTATGACCCCATTTCCTGTGAACTCTCCCTCCGCGAATCCGCGCTCAGGCGACAGACACTCGCCGTTTTCGTAATTGTCATGTTAGCTTTAATAAATCCTTGTTATTGTTTTATCCGTTGTAATGTCCTTTATTCGAATATTATCATCCGCCACTCTACCGTCGAACCCATTCACTTCCTCCACTCGCGTAACGCGTAACGCTTAACTCTTCCGAACCGCCATTTTGACGTGGGCAGGTCTCACGGACCTGTTAGCCGTAAAAAGAAGGAACGAGACACCGTCCACCTCCCGGCGCCCACAAATTGGTTTTTCAGGAGTGGGGTTCGACTCCTTCGAAATATCGATAGAGCGGAAAGGACTATATTCAAATAAAAAGGACCATTCCAGTTGAAGTAGGGACCTAGATCATAGGTAGAAAGACTAGGAATAGTATCGGAGGTAGTTCCAATCTAATCGGACCTATTACGAAAAATGGAGGGCAATCCGCAACCCACGGCGGGACCAGCTCACGCGAATCCGAATCCAAATCCCCTCACCCTAGAAGGGTTGGGCAGAATCATTCCACTACTGCCCGTATTTTCCGGAGAAACGGGAAGCCTCCGAGTTACAGATTTTTTCGACTCTTTAGCGGACGTAACGAAAGTCGCGGCATGGTCAAAGGCCAAAATGCTGGCCGTAGCCAAACTCAAACTCACCGGAATAGCTCGGGAATTCGTACGGAAAGACCGACGAATCAAGAGGTCGACGACTTTGACGAATTCAAGCGCTTAATGATCGCGCGGTTCGAGCGAGAACTTTATTCGTTTAGGCTTAGTAAATTCTATACCTGCGTCCAAAAACGGGACGAAGACGTCCAAACGTATGCCGCCCGGCTTCAAGCGCTTGCGATGGAAATCGAGATGCCGGAGCCCGGAGCTGACGCCGCGGAAGCCGCTATCATTCAGCGCATTCAACGGAAGGAGTTAGACGAATGGCTGAAAGCGCAATTCCTTAACGGGATCGATATAAAGATCCGTAGAAGAGTAATGAGTCGTGAGGCTGAGACCTTCGATGAGGCTCTTAAAGCAGCGATCAGTGAGGAGACGATCGAACAGCTCACCTCCCATCCTCGAGGAATAGTGCGAACAGTCAGAGATAGCGAGCGGGTGACAGACTCCCCCTCACAGGACGAGATAGCTCAATTAACGTCAGCTACGGAACTTACAGCCAGAGTGGAAAGACTAACTCGGACTCAAGCGACGGGAAATGCTAGAACCCCTCCAGGGAGGCAAAATAATCGAGGGAATCATAATAACCCACCTTTCCGGCGAGAAGAATACCGCCCAGTTAATACGAGCCGTAGACCCGACCGACCAAATGATCAAAACTATAGGAACCGGAACCCCCGCGGTCGCAGAGATACTAATAGTAACGCTTCTCCTACGCGTCAACGAAATGAACCTCCAAGGAGACGCGAAAGCGAAAATGATCAAAATAGCTCTCAACCTATGGAAGAAAATCGAAACAGATGGACAGGTATTATTCGGAGCAGCCAAGATCAGCAACCTCAATATAATTACTCTACTAGATCCCCTTATCCTGTATCTAAGCAAAAACGACACTATACCGAATCAAGTAGGAACCTTTCTCCACCCCAACCAGATTCGTCCGATGAAAATGAGACGAGGTGGAAAGACAGGATAGGAATAACTAAAACTATCTCAAGGCACGAACCTATCATATTAGTTTATATTAACAATATTCCAGTAAAAATGCAAGTTAATACCAGTGCAGAACGTACGCTCATATCAAACGATTTAGCAAATAAATTGAAAGGGAAAGCACCCATAAAATTCGGGCGCCGACAGAAGTTAAGAATCGGCTTAGGGGAGCCGATTACCACTATAGGCTCAGCGACACCTACATTTAAATTATGGGGGAAGAAATATGACATGCCATGTGCCGTCGTACAAGCCGAAGTTACAACCCCGTGTGAAGGAATCGTGGGGCGAGACCTCATTGAAACCGCACGATTAATTTTAGATTTTGCTCATGATCAAGTCATCCTACCAAATAGGAACACGATACATTTTTGCACACCTAGACGGCCGCGCAGAGAGAGAAAGCGGCGTAAGACCCGCAATAAAATAGAGGAAATCCTGTCAGACATAGACCGAGAAGAACGAATACCTCCTCCCGAAGGGAAGGAGAGACGTAATGTACAAATCCGGTGTGCGAGAAGGACCGCCGCTCATCGAAAGGCTAAGCGACCCCGAATACAACTGGATAACACAGACCCAAGCAGTCAGCCACTTGTTGCATCACCCAGCGAAGACGTATTAAGGGCCACGCCACCACCAAGCGACCTACCTGACCCTTGGGACGAGGTTATTCTGGCCTCCGTACTCCCTCCACTACCGGACGAACCGACGGAATCAGAAAAGGAACGTGAGGAAGCAGAGTCCGAGCTCGGAAGTGAAGTTGCCAAACCAGAACCGGAAGGAGAAAAGGAGATTACACCTCCAAACGCACTTCGAAGCCTAGACCCAGCAGCAGTAGTAAATCAACCTTGGGTTATGCCGCCGCCCACTAGTAATCGTAGCCAGGTACCTCAGGTTATTTCTCCCACTACTAGTCGGACCTCTTCCTCTTAAGCTCCGGCCGCCAAACAAATGAGGGCACCAACGGGAAGGTACCCCAGTAGGTGGATGAAGATAGCTTATCTAACAAATTTAGCGTTAATCTAAGTAATCACGACACGCTAATACATCTTATCCCCTTCGCCATCTGTTCATTGAATATTCCGCAACGAAGCTGCGAATATGCGTTACTCTGCGGAGAGGAACTACAGGTTAAAGACCTAGGCAATCGGCCGATCATCAGTATCTATATGCCGATCTTTAACAAGTTAGATCAACCAGGAGCAGGGATTTATTCCACTCCCGAGCCTCTCACCTTAGCTATTGAGTGCCCAAATCGGCATCAAAAGGCTCTGTTATATCTACGCCCAACCAAATTAAATAACACCGGGATATTACTACAGTTGGCGCAACAATTGGTCATCCCACAAATCGACTTTATCATCAATCGAACAGAGATTTAACTCCGTCAAACCTGTCTTAAAGAACCGCAAACGCAAGAAATGTTAAAATCATCGACGGACTACGACATCCAGGTAGCAGAATG
Organism: Centruroides vittatus; assembly: GCF_030686945.1. Lineage (NCBI taxonomy): Eukaryota > Metazoa > Arthropoda > Arachnida > Scorpiones > Buthidae > Centruroides > Centruroides vittatus. The sequence continues at coordinate 2,896,065 of NW_027122227.1, read as the reverse complement.
ATCCTTATCCAACGTCAAATATGATCTCAACCACTTGTTGCGAATGACGTCAACACCCGCACCAGCCTCCTACATACATACGGTCACTATACTTGCCAGTTGCCTTGGCGCTGCAATAATTTTTATTGGCCTTCTCTATATTTTCTGATCGGTTACATGCCGCCGATGACAAACTCCGGCAGGCCGACAACAACCGCAAGAAACTCGACCAGAAGAAATCCCTCTCCACGAAAGAGAAGTTAACCCGCTTCCGGGAAGTGACACACCCTTACAGGAAACTCCCCGGAGCGATATAACACAACTAAACTCCACGTGCCGTTGTTCGAACGTATTAACGCTGCCATTTTAAGGCCTTTTTGTTTAACTTTTCTCGTTCGAAGGTTTTGACTATAATATAATCATATAACCACATATATCATATATTATATTAAATATTCCATTTATTGGTATATTTAATATAATATATAACATATGTCGTCCTATTTGGTACTCATAAAAGTTAGTTAATAACTAACTTTTATGAGTACCAAATAGGACGACATCCTCCCCGACAACGGACTAAGACGAGGACAAGCCAGCAACGTTAATCATGCACCGAGTTCAACGCCCGACGACACCGCCACCCTATAACGAACTATACGAAGTCACTACTCATCTGATTACTCCAGCCATCAAGTTCCTGTCCAAGTTCTATCTTCGGCAGACCAGCCAGAAAGGTAGCACGAGTCGACGAACGCACCTCAACAAAAAGGCTTATCCACTACTCCAGACCTTGAACTTTACTCGCAGACCCAGCGACAAAAGGAAACTATGTCTGCACCACATGTCAGCTAAGAAACTCTACTTCCAAGACAGACGTTCATGTTGACCAAACCCACCGTGTGCGGTCTAACCTAACCACTTGTTAGAAAGCACGCCTAATAACCTTTGATTGTCGCGAAAAAATTGATATTGTCAACGCCACCCTGTTTATAGTGTTAACACCGCCCGGTACTTCATGTTGTTAACGTCACCCTGTAAAGCACTCGGGAGGGAGAGACAATGCCCCTTTCATGGACTCCCCCCCGGACAACCGAAAAAAAAAAATCAAACCTGCCCTTCAAGGACAGCTTCGATTTTGGAAAGCCCGAGGTGGTGTGAGAATTCGGACCCACCGGAAGTTCACCGGTAGTGAGATATCCTTTTTCCGCGCGGTGGAAGGAAAAGGGATGTGAGTCAAAAGGAAAAGAAATTGCATCAGAAGGAACAACCGACGAAAGATGCGGATTGGTGGGTCCGAACAACGTGACCACCTCTATAAAAGGGCGACGAGGGAGGAAAGGGGGGGCGATTCTGTAGTGTCGATAAGACAAGGTGAGTGCACGCCAAAGTCGAAAGAACCCGACGACTACTTGACCCGTCTTCCAACCAACTTCAATTACGAGGTATGACCCCATTTCCTGTGAACTCTCCCTCCGCGAATCCGCGCTCAGGCGACAGACACTCGCCGTTTTCGTAATTGTCATGTTAGCTTTAATAAATCCTTGTTATTGTTTTATCCGTTGTAATGTCCTTTATTCGAATATTATCATCCGCCGCTCTACCGTCGAACCCATTCACTTCCTCCACTCGCGTAACGCGTAACGCTTAACTCTTCCGAACCGCCATTTTGACGTGGGCAGGTCTCACGGACCTGTTAGCCGTAAAAAGGAGGAACGAGACACCGTCCGCCTCCCGGCACCCACATAAGAATGAAACTACTACAATGAATATGAAGTGAGGAAAAAAAAGAAAAAATTTAAATATGTTAATTATATTTAAACTTTTGCTTAGTAATAAAAAGAGAAAAATCCATGTGAGATGATTAATATCTCAATTTTTTTTTTAACATTTTTAATTTGCTGTTATAGAGATAACAACTTTTCAATGAGATTATTAAATAATGTGGTTTACCATGTACAAATTCAGTTCAAAAATATTGTCACATAGATGAGAGGTGAACAACAACGATGAGTTGTTTGTGAACATGAAAGGATTTTTTTATTACTCCACAGAACATACTAACTCTGAAGCTTGCAGTACAAAAACTAACTTTTAGTCAGATAGCTTGCATTTTTATCACATGAGGAGAGAATATTCTTGAAATATTCAAATGACGATTAATTAACATACAAGAACTTTCTTGAAGCTTTGAGAAAGTAAACATAAAAGAGCAAAAACCAATTTACCATTAAGCAGGTTTAAACTGTAGACCTTCTGACTTGCAGACTGACAGGATAACCATTGCGCCATGACAGTTGATAGTTGACAGTGCTTGACAGTTGACAAATGAAATGTGACAATATTTATTGACAAGACTATCGTCTTGTCTATAAAATTGTACTGCCCATTGATGTTGCCAGATTATAGGTATGAAGGAGTCATGTCAAGAGTTGATATTTGGCACAGAGTATTAGGTGCCCAAATGATTTGCTAATAAATAAAATCCAGACTTGTAGGTAGTCAGGGGACCGAGAACCGAGTCAAAATAAAATACAAAATGGTGACCCTCTTCTACAAACAGGCAAAATAGGCACCTCACCCCACTGAAGTCAGGTGGGGAGAGTACCACCCACAGTCATTCTAGGAAGTGAACTCTGATCTTAGGACTGAACACGTAGTATTTTCTTTGTTAAATGAAATTTGTAATCTAATTTTGTAATTTTGGAAGTGCTTCAAATATGACGTTAAAACAGGGTTATATGTCATTACAAGTGGGTTTTTTTTTAACATTATCTAGTATAATAAAATTGTGGACCGATAAAAATTTGACTGTAGGGCAGAGGGCACCACCGCGCGACTTTCACCCTCTGATCTCACTTTGCTCCCAAACTCAGTTTCTCAGTTAATTTTTACCAGCAGAACAAAAGATGCAGAACACGTGGTCGAGGTCAACAGACAAGGTAGGACGCAACCCAGTATTGTTTGTGCAAAATAAAAAAAATAACTTCAGACGATACAATAGCCACAATTATTTTTTTTCAAAAATGGGAAATTTTCATTAGGCATCGAGAAAAATTCAACCCAGACCGACACGCAATGGAAAGAAATTTTTACATTGGATAGATTAATTTCACTGAAAATGCATTGTGGACGACCTCATGGTTGTGGCCGGCGAAATTTGAATGATTGCACTCAAAACCAGCGATACCAAAGATTGGAAAATGAGAACGAGATCTGCCTTGAGCATCAAAGTGATTGCACTTGGTAGTGAGTCTCGGAGACATAGTCTTGTCCCAAATACAGATTTGCCATTTTATTTGTTTTACATATAATTGGAATTGTCACAGGACAAAAGATTTCCATCCCTGATTAACATAAACTGAATATATAGAATTGTTAGTAATTTCATATAATAGCTTGAAATAACATCAGAAGTCATATTAAATCTTTTAAGAAAAATAATTTTATTGTGAAAGGATTTATGTAATTTGATAGAAAATAAAAATATTTGGAAATACAGTCAAACCTGTTTTTATGCGGGGGATAGGGACCGCATTAAAAAAGACGCATTAAAAAAAATCGCACGAAACTTCACGAATGGCTGTAAAAAATAGTTTTCGCAACACAATTAAAAAATATTTTTTCTATGCGGTCAACAGGGACCGCATAAAAAAAGTCTCACATAGAAAATAACTCAAAACCGTACGAAATAGAATTTATTGACAACAGATGTCAGCACTTGACTGCATCGTCTGGTCTATCTTCTGTTTTACATATTTTTGTCCAGGTGGTGTTTTGTTGACTTAAAAAGTAAATTATTTCATTTTTCGCATATTCATGCAATAATATTACTATAATAAGTGCATTTATGCTATAATAAGTTTATTTAGCTATAATAAGTCAACGTGAGACATGACGAATCGCACGAGACTAGTCGCCAACTATATCGCACAAATTAAAAATTAGCATTAAAAAAATCGCACAAATAAAAATCGCACATAAAAAGAGCGCATAAAAACAGGTTTGACTGTATATAATTACAAAATTTTTAAAATCTGAATTAAAACAATTGTTAATATCATTATTTCCAGACTGAATTAGAATCAATGATAGATAAAGCAATTGATGAAGGAGATTTTGAAAAAGCAGAACAGCTTAGCGATCATCTTTCCAATAGAGAGGTAAATACATATTTTCATTTTATAATTAAGATTATAAAAATATTAAATTGTTAATTAGTTTAATTTTTCACTATAGAAGTGTGACACATGCTCTTATACATTTAATAATAAAAGGTATATTTAAATGCAATAAAAAATATTAGATTGATATAATTAGTGCTTATATGAATTATTTTCAATGTAAGGTTATATTAATTGAATTATTTGACTCTACATTAATTTATATTGAACTATTTGAGATTTAGTTTCATAAAATGAAATTTTGTTATCATTAATATACCTGATCATCTAGAAAAAATCTAGTAAATTGCTTAGATTATCTATACTAAAATTTTCTTTCAGAAAATCAATTAGCCTGCATTCATATGTACAGTACTAACAGAAATGCTTTAATAAACAAACATTTTCAACTGTCTTAATTGGTCATCATTAGGTTCTAATCTACAATATTTTTTAAAATAAATATATTTAGTTCATATTATGCATTAATTTATTTTTCTGTAGCTATTTAAAACTACATATAAATTAGAAGAAATAAATAATTTTGTTTTTATCTGATCATTAATTATAATTATTAAATACATATAAGAATAATAAGTAAGGACTGCATACAAATGCAGTCCTTACTTATTATTTAAAGAAAAAACTATGCATTTGAATTTGTATTCACATGCATAGGTTTTCTTTAAATGCTACGATATTGAACCTTGTTATAAACATGATTTGGTCCAAGTGGATCGAATTGAGGTTGTCAAAAACTGTTATGCAGTAAAAATCATAAATGCGTATTTTATATTTTAGATTTGACCATTTTCAGCACAAAATAAGGGCTTTATAAACTTTATAGCTTGTTTGCATAATTGCAAGTGCTATTATTTCAAATGATCTATAATCTATTTCTGCTGTCTGTGCAGTGAATCTTTTTTTGCGAATGTACACATATAGTACAGTTTATGTGAGAAATATCACTCTGCCATTCAATTACAGATGAGATCACAAAAACACAAATGTTTTATATATACAGTCCATCCAACAATAATAGAACATACAGTGATTGTCTAGAAATTCTTTATTATTTTCTTGTAACTTTAATGAAATTTTATAGTAAGATATCAACAATTATTGCAATAATAAACAGAAGAGCCAGATACTATTAGTAAAAATAGAATGTCCAACATTAATAGAACATTTTGACTTATGATATCTTTAATTTAAAATTAGTAGCTGATTTTGCTACCATTTTTGGAAACAAGTTGAAAAATATGATTAGACATTGAATTAATCAAAGATTGAAGTTGTTCTTGTGGAATATTTTCCCATACCTCAATGAAAGCAGCTTTTAGTTCAGTGACAGACTTGTATTGCTTTCCACTGCTATACATTTGGAAAACCAAGTCACCCCAAAGGTTACCAGCGCCTATTTCGTTGTAGATAAAAGCCGAAACAACCCCAAGAAGGTATGATGGAGAATAGAAGATGTCCGTACATCACCAGTAACTGTTTTTTTAAAATGTTTATATTTTTAATTAGTTATATGTTTGTGTTTTTAAAGGAATGCTTGGCGGCTAGTAGCCTAAAAGGAAAGGTCAATCGCCAAAAATGTAATGTCCGGAACACAATAAATGGTGATCCCTTAATTTGGGAAGGACTTTGTCTTCAAGAATTAATTAATTATAATTATCGCCATCGGACGAAGATTTACAGTTTTCAATTGGGCTTAAATCTGCACTGAGGGGTGGCCAGTCCAAAAGTCAAACGTTCTTGCTCTGAAAAAAAGATAATGTTGATAACTATCCAGCAATTTTCTGTCCATAAGTCTGGAGCTGTCTCCAGACAAGCTCCTGATAAATTTCAGAGTTGTTTTGCCCTTCAATAAATACTACATTTTCTTTCCATTTCATCCCATCTTTGCGCAGGTCATGAGTATACCACCACCAACTACTCTGAGTACTGCTTTTGATCTAATCTTTTGTCTCCCCAATAATACTTAAAACCATCAGATCCATCGAGATTCCAATTTTTCTCATCTGAGAAAATTAGTTTTTGCCATCCTTGTCTTCTTTCAAAGTTGTTTCTGCAAACTGTAATCAAAAGTCGTTTGTGTCTCCTTGGGCTGGTTGTCTGTCTTCATTTTGATGAAAGAAACATTGTCTGTTGATCTCAAAACATTGTATATTGTTGATTTACTGCAGCTCAGCTTCAATTCACTTTTTATTTTTTGAATGGATATGTTTCCTTGCAATGCACGTCATTCTCTAGATGTTATTGAACTCTTGTGCCCACTGTTTCATCTTTCTGTTTATTGCTCTTTATTATTGAAATACTTTGAGATTGTTGAGTGAGGTCTTCTAAATTTTTAGCAATTCAACTTACTTTTCTCCCTTCCTGATGAAATACATCAATTTTGATTTTCTCCTCTACAGTTAGGCCCTTACTTTGTCCTATTTTTAATAACAAGGTACTATGCAATTACTAAGCTTTTCTTTTCACTTGTTGTTTGTATTTTTATGCAAATTTTGTGGATTTCAATCAGTACATTCTATTAATGTTGGACATACTATTTTTGATAATAATGTCTCACTCTTTTCTTTATTAATCCTTTTTCTCCAAACTTATGCAATAATTGTTGAAATTTTGCTATCAAATATACTAGAAAATTTCATCAAAGTTACATGAAAACAATAGAGTTTCTAAGCAATCACTAATTATTGTTGGAAGGACTGTATGAACTACACAACATTTCATTTTTTTAAAGTCCTACAAACACATTTTTCATTGTATGGAAATCCCTCATTTTTCAAATTCTCAAAATCCTTTCAATTAATTAGATTAAAATTATTGTAAATGCTACATTTTAGTAATGTTAATTTTAAATCTTTCAAAAAAATTATGTAAGTAAAATGTTTAATTAAAGAGACTATAAGGGAGATAATTTCTTTTGAGTAAAACAGTCACATTTTTTCATATGGAGTAAGTGCAGAAAGATTTCATTATATTCAGTTAGATTCAATCATCAATATGGGTGAAACATAAACTAATGCTGAATTGCCCAGAAGTATATATGGAAATTTGGATCTTAGACATGTAAAACAGAGAAATTTTTTATTGTAATGTATGCCACAAATCATTCTTTCTTAAAAATCAGTTTTGAGTGTCTTAGCATGTTGAAACGTTTTTACACCAGTGCAGTGTGAAAAGTTAAACTGAGCCAAAGTGTCAATTGATAACAGGTAAGTTCTGGTTGCACTGAAACTAACTTTAGTAAAATTCATAATCTCAGTTGAAAACAAAACATTACTCTCAATTTTAACACTAAATTTATAATTATTTAATTACTTAATAAGAATGTTTACTCATTTTTCATTATATAAATAGGGCTTTAAACAAAGATATATATGACACGATCAGTGATGTAACTATAGAATGACAGAAACTAGGCTAACCCAGTCTTCCTCAAACATCTTGTAAACTGTTGCATATACTATTTTTTATCATAAAGTATTATAGGCAAAATGAACCTTGCCAATTTACAATAGAAAACTAGCCCAAATAAAAACAATGAAAAATGCAACAAATTAAAACAAAATGTGAAAGCCATTAAAACATAAAACTTTTTACATATTCACTTAAATATAACAAAAATCATGATGCAAAAGGTCCATAGTGTTTTGATAAAGCTGCTAAATCTGTAAAAATAAGAATTTTGAAAGATTAAAAAGCTTTTATTAGCCTTTTAGGTGATATAAACAAAGGATTACAAGTTTAAAATCTGGTATATGTAGGTTAAAATAAAAGGATGGGATAAAACCATTAAAGTATTTGAAAGTAATGATTGTATCAAAATAAGCAACTCTGTCTTCTAAATATGAAAGTTCTAGACAAAGACATACAGTATAAGAAAATTCAGTATGTTAATTAACAGACTTATTTAATAGTAGATTTATTTTATATAATTTCATAATGATTTTGCTTTTCTGTGTATTTGAGGCAGACACCCAAATGAGAAGGCAGTAATCAATAATTGAAAAGTAGTGAAAAATATTGAGTAAAGTAGGATTTTGGAGGAAATAGATTGACAGTTTCTCTATATGATTCCTTACATGTAGTCAATCTCAGTAATCTAGTCAAGGTACTATTTATTTAAAGTGAGTTTATTGTCTAAATAGACATTCTGTCTAATAAGTATGATCTAATAGACATTAGTAAGATTTATTTACAGAAAGAGAGGTAAAGTATATGTATTTTAATCTACAAATTTAAGTTTATATTACTGGTGCTTTTTACATGCATAATGCATATTTCAGGTATTTTAACGTATGTACATATAATAGTGCATATATCTGGAATTTCATATGCTTATGTATGCACATATATTGCAATTTTAAATGCAAATAAATCTGGTCCTTTATACATTATATTTTATATATCAAAATACTATTTTAATTGTATAATTTTCTCTGACTTTTATTAGTTTGGGACAAAGATTACACAAGCCTTTGCTGCTAAAAGATATGCAGATAAAAAAACTGAATATGATGCAATACAGAAAGCTAAAAAGTTGAAGAAACTTAATTGGGGGTAAGTGATATATATTTTAGAAGAAATTATGCTATTACTAATGGCTTTATTTAGATTTAATATGCTAATTGGATAAAGTAATTAACAATTCACATATTCTTTCCAGCAGTTTTTCAATTAAGCAAACATTATCAGCATTTTTTAATAGGTCCTCCTCAGGCTACATTCACTATAAAGAGATTGTCCATTATAAACTGCAGCACTCAATTCAAACAAATTACACATACACAATTCATGTTGAAGTGTTATAGCAACATACTGTATATGTTTATTATGGCATTTGTGAACATGTTTTTGTATGTTACATTCTTGAATATGAAAATCTGAAGGACTCAAGTTTAGTTTGAACTATGTTCAATTTTAAACTGAAAGAAACAGATTTTTCTGCTTTAAATTTGTTTGAATTAAACAGTGTTCCATTTTATAATGGACAATCTCTTCACAGTGATTGTAGCCTGAGGATAGCCTATCAAAAGAAGCCAAAAATATTTGCTTAATTAAAAAACTGTTGGAAAGGTATGAAATGTTAATGGCTTTATTTGTTAATAAATCTGAAGAATTAAGAAAATATGTAAATGATTATATAAATTTAATACTAATTTCAAAAATTTTAAATTTATTCATTGATATTAAAAGTAATAAAATGAATCATAAAAAAAGGCCCCCAAAATCCGGGGTTGTCTTATGGGACAGAAACTGTAAAACTGACGAAAATTCATACCTCACCTTATCTAAAGGTTGTCTTATCTGTGGAAATATACGGTACTTGTGAGAACTGATGGGGTTAAGCTGCAAGCTCAACCCCACTTATCGGCTTCCTTGTCAAGGGATGGCCATAGGAGGGTAACTTAGTGTAGTGGGGAGGGTTGGTGAGGTCAGGATAAGGCATCGAGCATACTCAAGGATGACATGCATTGAATATGAAACAACATATTTAATAAACACATAGATTATTACAATTATTCTAAAGTACAGAAAAAAAAAACCAAATTAAACGGTAAATACTTGTATCGGCACGACAATTCTAATTGGCACATGAACGTTTCATGCATTAACGTTTGGTTCCGATGTCCCTCCATCTAGGAGGTTCCCATTCCCGTTGAAGTCGGTTAAGGTCTAAAGGAATCGGAGAGAAGAGAGAGAGTTCTAAGTATCCAAATTAAATATCTCTTAGCCATGGTGATCACGTCCGAGCAGTCCACCAGTAGAGGAGTGGAGCCGAGATCCGAGTGGAGTTTCGGGGTCTGGAGCTTCTAGTGAATGATTGTCAAGGTGCGGGTGTGACCTCTTTTTATACCCATTTCAGTGGAGCTGACTAATGCATCGGATGATGTAACCCATTCTAGGTTTGATCTGTGTCTGCAGTTTGTTTATATTAATTGTCAGAGATCAAATGTCTTATCAAATATATTACCTCTTTCTATCTGGTGCTTTTACTCATTCTACCTCAGTAATTTGACATTGATAACAGCTGTCAAACAACCCAAATTAATTGCCGGAGTGACTAAGGTCTGGGTATGTAGTGCACCTTAGAAATACTTGTTGATATTCAAACTGTTTATCTATCAAGAAATCACAGGAAATAGGATGTGTGTGGGTTTTGTCTGGGCTGGTCTTCTCTTTCTTGGTGACCTTTTGTTTGCCCCTTTTTCCCAAGGGGGATATTAGATTGGAATATTACTTTAAGTAATTCAATTATTTAATTAACATTAATATCAGCTTCTCACAGTACTTAAATAACAATAAAGTTGTTTGAGCTTTTTATACTATGTAGCAGTTATGGATTTGAATCTTGCTCTGGATTAGTCTTTTCTTCCATAAATAAATTTAATATTTGCTGGTAACTTAGTCAAAATTACGTAATATTTGTATATTTAATCAATCAAATTATAGTTTATGGCCAAATGTCCAAGCGGTCAATGTGGAAGCCTACTGCTCTAGAGGACCTGGTCTGTCCAGAAATGTTGGGACCCATCCCTCACCACCTGGCTGCCCATTGTGGGCCTGGCTGAACCTATAATGGTTTGCTAAACGAGGCCTTCTTAGTGTTCACAGGGAGGAAAGAGTTTTAAAAAAAAGTCAAAATATGGTCTAATAATCTAGCTTTATCATTTGAGTATGTGTAAACAATTACCATACTTTCTTAATTTAATGAAGAAGTCTATAAAGCTTTGTTTTGTCATTTTCAATATTTTAAAGTGATTAAAATAATTTAATGTAAAATAGCATATGCAAAATGAATAAACTTAATTTAGGTTTAAATTTTTAGATGAAAAATAAAATTTAATTTCAAATAAATATTAAATAAATTAAAATTATTCTTATTTTCTAGAATTGTTATTTTTCATTTGATATGATAAAATTTTTCTTTTAGTTTTGAAGCTAAGGAGAGATGGGAAATGAAAGGAAATATGTGAATTGTAATTATGTAATAAAATTGCCACAATGTCATTATTTATTTGTAAGTAATTATGAAAATATTATCATTATTATCAAACTTTTAAACTTGTTTTTCTTTATTTAAAAATTAATAATTTTATCCACAAAAAAATAAAAGTTAATCAAAGGATGTTGATTTAATTATGTTTTCATACTAATAAGGAATTTATGATATATATTACAAAATACATTATTCAATAACTTAAAGAATTAAAAGCTTTAAAAATATATAATATATATATATTTTAATTTATAAAAATTTTCAAACAGCTGAATTTTTAGGTATTACAGGTATATTAATTAATTAATTTGACAAAAATTGGTAAATAACAAAAATTTATCAGTATTTTTAAATGTTATTTCTGAGATTGAAAGTGTTTCTTCATTTTTCTTTAGTAATTGACTTAATTAAGTCAAACAATCATGTTACAGTTAACTTGCATAGTTTTAGAGAATTAAATCACTATATTTAATTTTGAATTGGTAAATTTTCAAACAAATTTTTGAATCATTGATCGTAAAAAAAGTTTAGTTAAAGACTTTTGTATTACTAAACGATTTGTCACATTATTTATCAGGTTATATTAAATCTAACTAATAATCACATACAAAGCAGTTTAGCTGGAGGTAGGCAGTTACTCTTGAGATACAGACTTGAGACATTGGAACTGTTCTCAACTACTAATTGAGCATGTACAGTACATTATTGCAAACAAAATATTCAAGCTTAAATTTATTTTAATTGGCTATATATTTGAATTCTAGCAGTTACATAAATACAGTAGAGCGTCGTTTATCCGAATCAATTGGGGACTGGGGTTGTTCGGATAACCGATTATGTACGAAAAAATATATTAACCTATCCGATGTTGAAATTTTTCTCTGTTGCGTGTCGCTTCGCGTTGAATTTTCGTCGATTTTAAGCATAACGAAAATTTTTATAATAATAATCGTGGCTATTGTATTGTTAAAAATTATTTCTTTATTTTGTACAAACAAAATAAATATATTGAAAAATATAAAAACAAAAAAAATTATACTTTAGAAGTTAATCTAGTATAAAAAACGTTCGATTCAACATGACAGTCCGACTGGAAAACTTTCGGTTAACCGACGTTTCGGTTGATCGGCTTTCGGATAAACGACACTCTACTGTATTTAATTGCAAATGTTTTTGGCATACTTTCTGCCATTTTAAGCTACATTTTCATACATTATAGAATGAAGTCAAACAGAGGACATTATGGTTCTAAACTTCAAACAGTTGAAATGAAAATGTTTGAAGTTAAAACTCGTCATGTACTCTATTTAATTCTGTAATGCATGTTGATAGAAAGTTGCATAAAGTATGTTGAAAACATTTGCTATTAAATACTTAACTGCTAACTGATTCTATATATATAAAGATGATTATTAAAATTGATTAATATCACCTTGCAGTTTGTTTTAACTATTTGGCTATATTAAAAGTGCTTTTTGTCAGTAAGATTTAAAATATAATTATAAAATTAAAAACTTTATACTTCATTCTCAATAAAACAATAACCAGTTATTAAAGGTTAACATTAGGATGGGTTCGACAGCTTCCCCAATAAAGTTGAAAAAACAGAAAGTTTTATTGAATCTGGAGTTAAAATGAGTAATAAAATATTGAAGTAGTGAAAAATGAAGAAGATGAAGTGAGCATTGATTTCCATCAGTAATCAACTTGTACCAAGTAGTCAACTTACATATAAACGATTAAATGAGGCTTTTTGTTATCTTGAATTTTGCTTTATGATCTTCAAACAAGACTACTCAGGTTATTTCACGGTTAAAAGAAATGTAGGAGTAATACAATGTTCTACTCCTTATAAGGATTACTACACCAGAAGGGGTCAGAAAGCTGCAAAACTGGATACGTTCTTCCAAGAAATCTTAAAAGTATCGGTAATTGAAAATGAATTAAAACAAATAAGACGAATTAATAATAAACATTAGAGGTGGCGAAACACTATCTAAAATTATATGTATTTGAATGAGAAAATCACTTTCTTTAGCACTGTTTTTGGACTCGTACATCACTTTAGAAGAGAACTCACCACACTTGAAAATACTAAAAATTATTATAAATAAGCATCACTGATTTTTAAATCATGTAATGCTATAAAATTGTTTTCGTTTCTATTTTGGAAAGTTAATTTTGTTAACAAATTAATGAACAATTTTCAGTTTTTATTAAGCGTTTAGAATCATACATCTGCTATATTTACTATTTAACTTGTAATCGATCTTAAGTTTTTTCATACTTTTTTCTTTCCCTTACATTGCATTGTACTGTACGTTTTCTCACATTGCAATGTAAGAAAAGGGAGGGGATAAGTAATTATTAAAACAATAAAACTTTTATTTCAAGTAATCATTTTATTTTCGGTTCAAGAATTTTTACTGATGAGTTCATTCAGATATTCCTGATCTTCTCTCTCAGCCCATTGTGGGCTTATCCACTTGAAAAAAAAAAAAAAATGCCTATTGGACAAAATGCTTCAAGAAAAATAAGAGACTCGTTTTATAAGGTCGGTTTGTTTAATAGTTATATATGGTGTTTGTAATTTTGTGTTTTATTGTATACTTTAAAAATACGAACTCTCTTCAAAATTTGAGTAATTTATTTTATTAAATTAGTAAATTGTAAATGAAATTTAGAAACTAGCATAATTAGTGATATGGAATATTTTCTGATAAACTATTAGGACTATGAGCCATGTATAATTGCTTACGACTATTATTCTAAATCGGATCTCTATTATAAGCTCTACCAAATAAAGATGCCGTAAGAAGTGCTCCGTCCATTGGTTGGGTTAAGAAAAGACTATTGTTGTTGAAACTCCATTTACTAGTATTCGGCAACCTTATTTCACTTTCCATTAGACTGGGATAAACGTACTTAGTTGTAAAGTTCGCCGTTAAGTTCAGTTCTTCAAAAATAGTGAAACTTTTAGTAGGGAAAACCGAGCACGCTTCTCCTTTAAACGTGTCACATCTAACTAAACCGCATATTTCTGCTGCCAGTGCATATTTTGTTAAGTGAAGAGAACCGTTCAGAACAATTAAATAATAATCTTCATCGAGTGAATAATTAGCAATTTTATAACTGAGTGTGCAGCACAATCCATCGTTGCACGCTTCGATCTTCTCTGCCGTTTCCTTCAGACGAATTAGAGTAAAGTTTGAGAGATTCAATTCCAAACAACGATAGTCGTAAGGGCTTTTGGGTGGTCCTAGAATCTTTTCAGAACAAACGCCAGAAGAGAGATTATTACCGGGGTGATCAGTCCCAAACTCGAAAACTATAGAATTATCGTCGGAGAGGTTTTTCACTCCTGGTCGAGGAACTCTGGACACACTTAATTTGGCTTTTCCATTTGGATTGTAAACGTAATGTGGAGAAATAAAAGGGCCCCTGTATATTCCGCTACCAACGGCTCCACCACTTGGAATATGTTTGTTAGATACTATTAGATTGATATCGAATCGAAGCGACCAAGAGTAGTGAGTTTCTGTGGAGAATAGATTTGGAAAATGATCTAGCCACCACGATGTGTATACCATGGAGTCGATGTTCCATCGCTCGATCAATTCAGTGACTTCTTTCCACAATAAATCGAAACACACGACCGTTCCAAACTTTCCAAAATCTGTATCGAAAGTCACAAATTCTGGTTTTTCGGGCACATCGATTCCGTCTTCGTCGTACAAATGATATTTATGATAACGCGCCACCAATTTTCCCTTTCTGTCGAAAACCACGTTCGTATTATACAAAAAAACTCCATCGGGAGGACAAACTCGCAATGAACTGTTGCAGGTTACAAACGTTATTAAATTAGATACTAAGAAAATATTACTTTTTCGAGCCATACAACTAAGATCAGTAATTATCGAAGCGTTTTCGTATCTGTCGGGATCAGTACAAGGATTCCAATCTTCTTCGGTCGGATCTGGAACAAACTGAGCTATTCTCCCGAAGATTTCCCTAGTCAGGAAAGGATATAAACCGTATTCGGGGAAAACGACAATATCTGCTTCCTAAGAAATATACAATCTGTAAATCATGTTTAGAATATAGGAGTAACGACGAAGTAACTTACATTTTTAGCTGCTAGAACTGTCATTTCGTTGTAAATGAATAAATTCTTATATACATTGACCAGAATCGGTTGTTTTTCGTCGTATATTGGCATGTATTCGAAAACAGAAGCCGTGTAATAATCAACATTAGACGCTTCCACTGTTAATACACAGAACCAAAGTAGAATCATTTCTAAACCAACGTTTGAAACTACAGTATTTTAATTATGATTTACGATGACAATGCATTACAAGAAAACAATTTTCATGATTAATGACTTGAAACCGTGTCACGCTTGATAACAGGGAAACCGTGTCAACTAAATAACAGGGAGAAGAAAAGCCAAGTGATCGTCGTAAACACTATATTGTGTTCATAGTCAACAAAAAACAATTTTCATATAAATAATATCAAAAAACATTTCAGGATCAATTATATATATATATATTTTTATTATTATTATTATTAATTTTCATGTTAAACTTTGAACCAAATAATATGTTGATATAACTTTTATTTTGTTTTGATAAAATAAATTTTAAATATTTAATAATATTTAATTCAAAATTAATTTATTTTTATAATTCCTGTTAAATGTTTACAAACAGGAATTATTCAAACATGAAAACAATATTTAAACAGGACGTCAATATAATATAATGTATTTATCTATATTCATCCATAAAATAATTTCACACGCTTTTTCCTTTCTGAAATATATTTTAATAAAATTGTTTATTAATGGACAATATAACGAAGTAAATAATAATTTATCGAAGTTTTATTTATGCAATCTTACATAATTTTGTATATCGATAAGATGAACTTTGAACATCATCGATACGAGGAATTGAGGAGGAAGCATTAGATAGCAGCATTCTTAGTATTTGCTGTTTTAAAATGATCAGGATAACAATTGTAATAGACCGACTTCTGTATCATACTTTCTGAATATACTTTCGAGTATATTCTATAATTAAGCATGAGCCCACTAACAATTATGCCCTATCACTTTAACATTTCAAGTTTGCAAATGTTTATGAATTTTGAGAATCTTCTTTATTTTCTGAATGGCTTCTTCAGTTTTGACGATAAATTTATTTATTTATTTTAACTCTTTCCATTTCTGAGCACTAAGAGGACCTTTTTAATCAAACGTACCATAGATTCGGCCAGGTTTACAATAAGGGTAACCGGATAGTGAGAGGCGGGGGTCGACACGTTTCCCCAAAAAATTAATTGTCCAACTTTATAGTTTTTCCTATGCTATAAGAATTTTTAAATGAAAACATCACTGGAATTTATGTTAGGAAATTAGGATTTTCTTTTAAATGTAGTGTTCGCTTAGCTTGCATAATTATATTATAAAAATGAAGATAACCTTTGATTTAACCGATAAAGGATGGGGAATGAACTATTTTTACATGTGATAAATAAGCCTACGTTAATCTATTTTGTTACATATTACAATGATAGCAACGCATTTACTTAGAAAGAAACTTACGTGTATACGTAAACAATTAGAAAAATGTACGTCGAAATATTCAAAATAACATTACTTTTAGATATTTTGGTGGTAAAAGCCATTAATTATTATTATACAGCTGCAGTCTTCGAATATCATACGGAGAGTTATGAGAAAGATCCCATTTTAGTAACTGCCTTCAAGAATTTGCTGGTTTACCGAAAGGTCACCTTATTAGCGGCTCTGAATGTAAGTTTTCAAATTATTCCATTATATATTATTTACTCTTCTGCTTCCAACGTCCTAAATTCTTTCCAGGAAGCTGATATAATAGTCTTTCCTGAGTACGGTTTATATCCTTTCGTCTCGAGAGAAAAATTTAAAATCGTAGCCCAAGACATCCCCGATCCGAAATACGTCCATTGGAATCCTTGTGTTAATTCATTAAATTATCAGAATGTCTCCATCGCCAAAGAACTCAGTTGTATGGCAAGACAATCAAACATATACTTGGTGGCTAATATAATATCTGTAGTAAGTTGCAAATCCGAGAGCCATTGTCCTTCTGATAATATTTTTTTGTATAATACTAATGTGGTTTTTGATCGTAGAGGTTACTTAGTTGCTCGTTACCATAAATTCCACGCATACAAAGAAACCGGTATCGATAAGCCTCGAAAACCAGAATTTGTAATTTTCAAAACGGAGTTTGGCACATTCGGAACATTTATCTGTTACGATCTGAATTGGATTCAAGCTGTTGAACTGTTACAAAAATTTAAAATAGATACTATAGTTTATACGGCTTGGTGGGGAGGAGAACTTCCATCTCTTATTTCTATCCAGAGATACTTTTCTTGGGCAGCACGTTTTAATGTCAACATGTTAGCTTCTAACAGGAACATCCCCTCTACTGGGACGACTGGAAGTGGAATATTTAGAGGTGCATCTAGTGATTCATATATTTATAACCCGAATGGAAAAAATAGGCTAATTTTGGCGAAGGTTGCTCGACGGGGAACGAAAATCCCCGTAAACGATACTTTCAAGATTTTCGAATTTGGAAGTAATCATTCTGGCAACAATCTCTCATCGGGTATTTGCTCCATCAAGATTCTAGGTCCTCCTAAAAACGAATTTGATTATCGGTGTGATGAAGAAGATCTCTCCGGTTACACTTTAATGAAATTACATAAAATAATCGGAAGCATTACAGCTTGTAACAATGGATTATGCTGTAAACTTGCTTACAAAATAACGAATTTTCATAAAGAAGAATATTATTTAGCTGTCCGAAATGATACTTTTAAATTAGAAGGCACACCCGTTTGTGTAGAGACGTGTATGATGGTGAGGTGCGACTCTTATGGAGGAAAAAGGTGTTCTGTTTTTCCTACTGCAGCTAAGACAGTATTCGAAGAAGTAAGCATGAAAGCGAATTTTTCAACTGTATACATCTACCCTAATATTTTAACTTCGGGTGTTCAGCTACTGAATTTATCCCAATGGCACTTCAATGATAATAGTATTTTGTTGAAAAATACAACGGATAAACCTCTTTTAACAGTATCTCTGTTTGGGAGATGTTATAGTAGAGATCTGCCTAATCAATATAAAGTTCATTTCAACAAAGCGACATACAAATATAAATAAACATGCAGACTATTAAATACGTATAGAAAAATTTCTCAATTATTTATCTCAAGCAAAAAGATTCAATGTTGAAGTGAAAGTAAGAAACGGTCTGCTTATCCTATTTTGTCAGGTGACTAAGATAATCAAGATTTGTACTAAATTATTATCCTTATATACTTGAAAATCAATTCGAATTTATTTATTCTGATATTCATTCACTTTTATGTTTTATATAAATTACATTATATCAGTAACTTATTTTTAATTTGTGTACAATACGTGGTTTTATAGACTTAATTGGTTTTAGCTATTGATTTGAAAGTGCTCAAATTCGCTTTATTCAGTTAAAATGTAGGAAAGAAAATTCTATCAATGATCTAGTTTAATATTGTCAATGTATTTATTTATTTTTGTTTATATTTGGTTTTTATGTTTTTCTGTCAATGCTTTCTGCTCAACATAACTAGGAAGGAGTAAGGAAGCATCGTAGTTTTCCATTACTCTCCACGTCTCACCAAAGTCTGTTCGATTAACTGTTTTTTTTTTTTTTTTAAGGATTCTATGCAAATCTTTGCTTTGCATGTTTTCACATTCCTTACTTCATGTTGCTTTCACTTCATGATGTGGAGGTGAGTTGGGTTTTGGAGGACTGAGTCTGTCCATAATAGGTCTGTCCATTGGATCTTTACGGACATGTTCCACGAAGATGGACTACTACTACTACTACTACTTTGCTGCCTTTGTCCCTTTGCAGGGGTAGGCCTCCTGGATCTTGCGTTGCCACTTTCCTCTATCCAAAGCGTCTCCTTTCTCCAGTCCTACTATTTTCATATCCTCCTCCACCACATCAACCCATCGCTTTCGCTGTCTTCCTCTACTTCTCTTCCCCTCTACTCTCAGGTCAAAAGCCCTCCTTGCCATATCATCCTCTCCTCTTCTCATGACATGTTCCACGAAGATGGAAACTGCACTAAATAGAGACAGAGGAAAAAGGCTTAACAGGTGCAACCTTATGTATAGAATTGCAACGAGGAGAGATCGAGTTCTTACACACAGGATGTTCCGGTAGATAGTAGCAATATTTTTTACATCGTGTTCTAGAAGTATAGAGGAATCCAAAAATTTTCTATAAACATAGCCATTCAAACGCATTGTTTTAGCTCTAGAAACGGTTAAAGTTAAGATCTCTTAAGATGCTGCTTTGCAACACTGATAAGCACTGCGGAAAAGCCTTAATCTCGCTGCCCTTCAGCTTCTGTGCTGTATTAAATAGCCAAGAAATGCAAGTCAACGTTACGTTTTGCAAAAATTTAAGGCTCTGAAGGTAAAAAGCTGAAGGGCAGCGAGATTGAGACTTTTCCGCAGCTCTTAGCAGCGCTGCAGAGCCGCATCTTACGAGGTAGCTAGTCTAAAGTTTAGTCCCTTCCAGCGCTAAAACAATGCATTTGAAGGGCTATGTTTATAAGGTATTTTTGGATTTTCGTAGGCTTTTACAACACACTGTAAAAACATTGCCACTAACTCGCGGAACATCTTTCATACGAAACATTGGTGTATTTTATGGAATGTGAAATAGTGAATTATGTATTTTAATTTTATTCATAATAAACCTTTTAATAATAAAAATCATATTTATCTTTTAAAATAATCAAATTTATGTTTTTATACTTTATATCAAGTATGGTTGATAATTATTTTAATTTCAATGTTAGTTATAATTATGTTTTTAGTTTTTATTTAAGCATTAAATTAAAATTCTTACTCTTAATATTTAATTTAGTTAATTATATTAAATTGTAGAATAATTTTTGTATAATTAGAACGTTTTCCTCGTATTGATGTTATAATATTCAACTTCAAAATAACCACAAGGAAGGCTTTCAGGACGTAAACACTATTTACTTTTACAAAATAATAATAGTAAAAAAATAAACTAAACAAGCAGAACTTGACTTAACAGTTTTAGTTTTAGTTTTTATGACTTAAAAAATTATTTTATCGCAACTTTAAGCGAGTTCCTCAGAGTGGTAATTAAACTCTTCAAATGCTGAATACACAGTATTTTCTGTACAGATATTTGCAGAATTTGATATTATATATAACATAGATTAAATATCTACATGTATCGATATGAAAATAATAAATTACAACGTATAATACAATATTAAAAATATTTTTATATGACGCGAACAAATAATAGTTAATACAAAATATTTTCACAACAACTTTTACTTTTCCATTTAAACGAATGAAATACATATTTACATTCGTATATATTAATACAAAACAAGTTATTTCATAAAATTTTATAATTTATGCATAATAATCCACACAAATAAACTATCTCTTAACTTTATCTTTATTTTCATTCGATTTATTTTAAAATTCTATATTTGTATATGATGGCACTATTTATCTATTAGAATGATGTTCTTCTTTTGATACATATTGAAAAAATGTTATCTAATATATAAAATTATTACATAACTTATTTGTAAATTTAATTCTGTCAATAAAATTATATTTAACAAGAGATAACGGTCAAATTGCTTTGTAATTATTTAACCTTATAACCTATCTCATTATTTTAAAATCGTGTATTTCAAACGGGCTAAGTTACTGGGAGTTTGAGGGGTTTATCCTTAATGTTGACAAATTCAGCTGAATAGTCACTCCACTAAAAACATTACATGATTTTGTTTTCGGAATTAAGAGAAATACAGCAATAAATAAGGAGCATGACTAATGGGAAGAATGGGGAAGGAAGCCAGTCTTCTTGACAGAGACTGTATGAACTATCGCTTCCAGCCATAGATGATGTGGGATTACAAAAAGAAGGCGTGATAATCGGGACGGATGAGGGTGATGAAGAGTGATATGTGGGTGCGATTGGCACTGAGACAGAATCTACGGTTACGTTTATTTGACATGACAAGATTTCCGCGATCTTGGAAGTTCAAAGTCGGTGGAGGTCTCTGGGTTTTCCTCTCCTTTCCAAGATAGTCCCAAATGAAGGCTATCTTTTTATATTAATATGCAACAAATTAATTACATTCGCTCTTATAGTGGCTCCAAGATAGTCCCAAATGAAGGCTATCTTTTTATATTAATATGCAACAAATTAATTACATTCGCTCTTATAGTGGCTTTGGAGTGATTTTTCGATGAAAAATTAACATTTAAACATCAAATTGGATAAACTAGTAAGCAAATTTAGCTATTAGAAGTGAAATCTTGTGGAGTCTCTAACTTAATTTCACCGCTCTCAGTTTTCAGATCTCTGTTCGTTAATTTTACATCTCTGGTCGGCTATTGTCTGTCTGTATGGTCAGCAGCAACCCCATCGCTTCTTAACAAGATTTCGAATGCACTTTTGTAAGGTTTATCTTAACAAGTTAGGTCATTTATCTTATACGGTCTCAAGCGAGGTGGCACGAATATAAAATTTGTATTCCCAAATTCTTTGCACGCATTATTTCGATCAGTTATTATTTTATCGGTACTTCAAAGGGTTACTTTCACCACTTTTATCCTCCTTCCTAGACCAACCCGAAATAATATCTTGGCATTTCCTAATTTTTGTCTTGTCTCACGATCGCCTTTTATCGTGCTGTTTTGTCTTGTTTTTTGGTCTTTTGTTGTTTATGTTTTTACGAAGTGAAATGGGGTAGTGAAAGTTATGTTGGGGGTAGTAATCACATGTTGTATAGTATTACTGGACAATTCATTTAATCATTAAGGGCTATTCTTATATGGAAAAACTTCAAGAAAAATTGCTGTGTACTATTACCAGTTTTTCTTCGGTTTGTACTAGGCCTGTATGCTTTTTTTTCATTTATAGAATGTTTATTCTATAAAAGAAAAAAAAATTATATATGTAAAAAAATGAAAATGAAAATTTTAATTAAAACACATTTTGAGATATTCGAAAACCTGACAATGATGTGCAGATATACGTATACGATTTGGCAATTGCAGAAAATATCGAAAAGATAAGTGTGAAAGAAAAAATAGCTGAATTCAGATATGTATACTGTGTTGGAATGGTTTTGCATTTATAACCTTGTTCTATATTATAGTTCTATATCATATTATAACCTTGTTCCATATGTAATCGAATATAGATTAGCATACGATAAACCGAATTATCTGTTATTTGTGGTTTAACGTGTTTATTTTTGCATGAATACGGAGTTCAAAGATTTGTTTGTAATGTGTATAAATCAACTATTGTCAATATTAATAAGGAAAATTAAATCGTGCAACAAGTCATGCGGTGTGATTAAGTACATCAGATTTTCTAACCAAAATAAAAGTAAATTCAATGCAAACATAATCGAGAGTCGCTCTGACTTATTGCAAATATTAATAGAAGATTAATCGATTTTATAGTAAATGTTACATGAATGATAGCCTTTTTTCTTGTATAGTATAGTAAAATATTCTATATATAGTAAATTGTGTGTGTTCAATTGTCTGATTTTTAAATGAAGAAAATGTTATTGTATAATTTTATATTTTGTTTCAAAGTACTCAAAAAAGATTTTAATTGTTTTCATACAACGGAGAAAACTATAAGCAGCGACTATCTCAATCATTCTTTGATAAGACTTCTTTTGAATTGAGATAATGGCATCTATCTTATTATCTAGCAGAGTGCATATTAGACCAATGGAAATTCATACGTATATATATATATATATATATATATATTCTTCCATAAAAATAAAAAAAATAAATAAAATTCTCTCTTCATGGGCAACGTGTACAGTACAATGACCTTGAATGGACGTTCAATAAATGAACAATGTATAATTGGTAAAACCGAAATGGAAACTGCTACTTGGGCATGGAAATTTTCTTATAAACATGTAATATGATGGAAGATTTCGAATTAAACGATATTTTTGCGGATCACCGGATCAGATAGTTACCTCGAATTTCATTGTACGCTTTTTTCAAATCGTCCGAACCAAAATATATGCAAAATCCTATTCTCTTTGCCGGGGACTAGATTTGACTTCGAATTATCCGATATCAAAATAACATGGCTTTACTGTATATATAAATCTAATAATAAAATATAATAAAAATCTTAGTATATTATATATTATGTTAATATTTTTATTAACTGAACTCCACTTAGATTTATTTGCGGATTTGAACAAATTGGGTATCAAAAGGTAAGGGATCTACAGATATACAATAAACTTTGCTTTTTAGATTCGATGATCTTTCCGCAGATATCGAGTTTCAAAGTTCTAAAATTTCCTTATCATTTTGCGTAGAGTCGATAAGAAATTTCTGCAACAATTCAATTTCAGAACTTTGGAACTCGATATTTCTGGAAAAAAAACATCAGATCTAAAAAGTAAAAGGGTTATTGCACATCTACAGACTCACCCTTATCAACACCTAATTTGTTCAAATCTGCGAAGAAAGCTAGGTAGGGTTCAGCTAATAAAAATCTTAGCATAATATAGGCCTATAGCCTATATATATATAGGCTATAGGCTATATATATAGGCCGATTTTCAAAATTTCTATCGCCATCTATTGGAGATCGCATGAGAAAAGGGTCGTTATGAGTTAAACATATATATATATTTTCTTCAACAAAATTCTCAATACTTTGCTCAGGGCTGCTGCAATTTTGACATCTGAGGCAAACCTAAAATAGGATAAAATTGAAGAAATAAGGCAACACGACAGTTGGACGACGTGAAAAGGGTGTGTCTCCAGGGGATCTTTGGAAATTGTGCCCTGTTTAGATGTTAAACACGTGCAGAAAACTCAAAAAACTATGTGGTCAACCCATTGGAGAAGCGATTAACTAGCAGTTTTCAGAGGCAGATTTAAGGGGATGAGTAACACACCACTTTTGAGGATTTTTTCCGAGTAAAGCCTGGCAGTTTAAGTAGTAAAAAAGTTTATAAGTCATATTGTTTCATTTCTTTACCCCTCTAAACATTTCTAGATCCATTATTGCCAGTATTCAGTGTTTTTATTCACTCAGATCAGTGAATGGCTTGGCAAGCAAAGCTAAAAATGGGGTCGATTTACTTATATTGGATCTTGAAGCGGTCGTCGCGACTCACCTTTATTTATCAACGTGGTCTTGATTTTGGAGTGAACTTGATATAAAATTAAATATGAAAATAAACGCTTTGAGCAAAATTAACAAGATAATGAAGTAACAGTGCGCTTATCTTAATTTATTATAATTAGAATATACTTAATTGAGCATTAATGCAACATCAAACTGGAATAAAGTTAATATTAAAAAAACCGAAAAATAACCTTTATAATACTGCGGAACCTAAACGAAGTCCGAGACAACAGGGAAACCAACACAGAGGATAAACAGACTGTCTTAATCTCGGAGAGAACGGAGTTAGATGAAATCCGAGATCAGATATGGAAACCTTGGAGACAGCAGGACCCAATTAACCGGAAGTCATGTTTTCTCAGTTCAAAACTTCCCTCCTCCCGAAAGCAGTTAGTAGATGACCGGCACGACTCTATTGTTAAAGGAAAAGTATGATGTTCAGGGGCAAGTTACTACTAATTTGAGGTGGAGAGGATATATTTTGAATTAAAAAAGACGTGATTAATATTACTACTCTCAGTATTGGAAGAAACCTTTACTTATAACTTTTTATACGCTCTCCAGCCTGACGAAATAGAGTCTGTCTCCTTGAAGTTAACTACCATCTCTCTCCCAAAGGCTTTGTAGATTTCTAATCTTTCTAGTCGTTTCGGCTGAGGCTGTACTCGTGGCGTAGAGAGCGTTTTTTGAAATATATTCCAAGTAACACTAGATGAACTCATCGTATGCACATTGGGGAGTAACGCTCGTACTTAGTTATTATTACTGGTTCTTATATTTCCATTATTATTTTTGTATATGCTTTACACGTGTATCTATATTTTCATTTATTTATAACTTTAGACACATGGCTATTAACATTTAAAATATTTATTCTAGAATGTTTTAAAAATGTTTGTTCTACTAGAATACAGCTGACATTTGATTTGTATTTTTCATTTATACCGATGAAGGTCGGTAAAATACGAATGCATATCAATCGAAGGGTTTAGAAGTGTATATAGGACAGACAGGCACAATTCTATTATATATAAAATAAATTTTAAATAATTAGAACTCACATTATCCGTCTAAGTTATAACAAAATTTATAGTTATGTACTATTTTCTTTCTAGTGTCTCGTGAGGTGACGTTGACGTTGGTGACATTGGAGTAAAGGCGTTTTTCGCTATTGTTTGCAATTTTTATTAACTTTTACGATTAGTGCTTCAAAAATGCGTCCAAAACGTAATAGTAAATCTAGAAGTGCCGTTCTATTACTATAGAAACTAAACTGGACATTATAATATTAAGTGCGTTAGGTGGGAAAACCGCGTTTGAAACACTCGCTAGTAAGCAGTAGTGAGCGGGTAAATAAGCATAATGTATTCTATTAAGTACATTGAAGGATCAAACACTAATAATAAGTGGTTAGTCTATGTATAAATGTACTTTCTAGGTTAATTTTCGCTTACGATAAAACCTTGGAAACATAACTTGTTTGTAAGTAGGGGAGCATCCGTATATTCCTTATGTCCTATCTCTCCACGATAGAAGTTGTGCTACCGGTTTGATCTCCATAACGCCAGGCGGTATAAGGTACAGTACATGGGTGAAATATGATACAGTTACCCCTAATAAAACGTCATTGATAATCGTTGAAAAGAAAAATGAAACGAGTAATTAATTAAATCGGGTATAATAAAATATAATTTAACTCGAAAATAGTTTTCGAAATTGTACTAACATAGAAGCGTTTCTATAAAAGAAAATTTTTCTGCGAATAAACAAAAATTTGCAGAAAAATTCTCTTTCGCATTCTCTCAGAAAAATTCTCAAAAATTCGCATTCTCTTTTTGACAATACAAAGTAATTGGGGAAAGAGGAAATCGCATTAGAGACTGGGGAAAGAGGTAGAAATCGCATTAGGTTCGCCGTGAGCATTCGTGACACTATGTATGGGCAAACACGGTGCATGTTCAATTCCATCTTGCATGATCATGCGGGATGAAATGACAACTTCCAACGGAATTTCCTGCTGTCTTGGCGATCTGCTCAATTGATTTCTGTCTGTTTGACTTCACAATTTCGCGTAAACCGATACTTTCTCCTCAGACGTTGGTGTCGACGGACGACCACTTCGCAAATCATTAGCAATACTTTCTCGTCCCTCACCAAAGCGTTTTTCCAGTCATAAACTTGAGAATGCTTCCTTGCAGATTCAACATAGGCGTCCTGAAGAATCTTTTAGGTCAGATAGTTTTCCCTATAACATAAATTTTTATATTTGCACATACATCTTCCACAAACATTTCCGCCACACTGTCTCACGACGTCTCACTAACAGGACCATCAGTGACGGTAACTGTTGTCATCTTTGCAGCGAGATAGATTTGTTTCAACACATTTCCCTATTCCTGGCATGTTTAACTAAGACATGCATTACACGTTCTCTTTTTTATTGTGTTAAATTGTCTAACCCAACATAATTCTGGGAACTTTTTCAAGCTATCTTGTATTTATGAAATACTTGCTTAGAAGTATATTTTTGTTTCTTACAAAAAGTTCACGTCTAACGAGTTTAATTTTAAACATGTTAACATAGCAAATGTGACAAAATTTTCGTCTAAGATTAATCTTAACACGGGACAGGAAAATCAATCGTCTGTAAAATGTTCAATGCAATTATATTTTTATATTTAAACTAATTCCTAAGAAATTTGTCATTTTTTCTGCATCTTGTCATTTGTAGGAAGTCCATAACGAGACGTTGATGCAATACTATTTTGCCTTCTGATACTGAGTACATCTTTTGCTTTTTTAATTCGATATTTTAAAAAAACTTGCATTGAAAATAGCAATTTTAAAACAACTGCACTCGAACCACTCTAAGTCCGTAACAATCTCTATTATCCTTTTTTTTCAAAAGTATTAAAATATTTCTAGATTATATATAAAAATTAAGAAATCATAAAGCTGGAAAAATTACTCCGGATCTCTATTGTAAGATCTTCCGTATAAAGTAGCAACTAAGAGGCTGTCAGATTCTGTTTTCAAATATAATCCATGTTCGTTATAAACCCAGTTCTGTTTAGGAGCTAGTTGTAGGCCGCTAATAGAAATGCTGGGATAGACATATGGAGTGGTGAAATTAGCTTCGATTTTAAGCTCTTCAAAGACAGTGTTAGCTTTCGTAGGAAAGGTGGAACACGCCTTCCCTTCAAAAGAATCGCAACGCACAAGAAAACAAGCTTCTATCCACCATGTATATCTTTCGGAAGCTGTAAAAGTTCCATTGTAAACTGCCAGATAATAGTCTTCATCCGATAACTGTACTTTATAACGAGCGCTACAGCAAAGTCCATTATTACAAGCTTCCACGTGATTTTCCGCATTCACTTTAACTAAAGTGAAGTTGCTGAGGTCATAATCCTGGCACCTGAAGTCGTTATTGTTTGATGGGGGTCCTAGTATTTTTCTAGAACATACTCCAGAAGATATATTGTTATCAGATTTTCCTGGTTCAAAATCACCAAATTCGATAATGGTTGGAAGTGGAAATTCTTGCGGTGGAGTAACGCCTCTTTTTGGAACTTTAGAGATCAGTAGTCTGGATTGACCATCTGCGATATAAACGTAATTGCCAATTCCAGTATCTCCAAAAAACATTCCGCTTCCTAAAGATCCAGATTGTGGCTGTTGCCTGTTAGCTGATATAATGGTGACGTTGTTTGCGATTCCCCAAGATTGTTGTACTTGAACTGCGTTCATTCCAGGTTCAATGAATTCGAACCATAAAGTTGAAAATATAACAGCATCGGGTTTATATTTTTCAACCATTTGAACTGATTCTTTCCATACAATATCGAAGCAAATAAAAGTACCGATTAAGGCAAAATCAGTAGAAAATACAATAAATTCGGGTTTTGGAAGGACGTTAAGGCCATCTTCGAAATACAAATGAGTTTTCCTATATCGTGCTATTAATAAACCACTCCTATTGAAGGCTACATTGGTGTTGTAAACGTAGAATTTATCATCGGGGCAACCAGTAGAATTGTTGCAAGGAACCTTCGACAGAATATTAGCCAAAATAACCAAGTTATTTTGCTTAGCCATGCAACTTAACTTTTCTAAAATATATGAATTGTTGTATCTGTCGGGTTCCAAACAAGGATTCCATTGTTCAATTTTCGGATCGGGTACATATTGGGCATTGTCAATTATAGCTTCTCTTTTTGTTGGTGGAAAGAGTCCAAATTCAGGAAAAACCAGTAAGTCAACATCCTGGAATTCAATGAGCTTTAAATATTAAATAAAAAAAGTAATTATCACATTTTGATTGTACTTACGTGTTGACCAGTTGTCGTTGCAATCCGTTTATAAGCGGCCAGATTTTTTTCAATGAATTCCTCAGTCGTATCTGTTTCGTAATTACCTTTCCTCACGTGTTCATGTACAGCAACTGTGAAGTACTTTGAGTCATCAACATCCTGACATTTGATCGCAACTATCAGTAACAGTCCAAACACCACGGAGAACATTGTAAGACGGAAGATCCTGTATGGGAATAATAGATATGATACTTGAAATTTATAGTTTATTTTATTAATGGTAGTTGTCTAAGAGGGAGGTGTCATTTAGAGTATTCGACCGAAAAATAAAAAATAAATTAAAGATAGTGAAATTAGATATTTTTTATTGTTCGATGAGTTATTCATTTTCTCACGCTTTAATTAATAGTGTTTAAATAAATATTTTCTGTGAGGTGATTTTTAATCAGTGTTTCTGTTTTCTTCATACGTCTTATTTCTGGAGAAAAGAAATTTTAAGCCAGATTTTTCAACTACTCTTGAGAAATTTAATTTAGTAAATAAATAAAGAAAACTCTTATACTATTAGAATAAATTAGATTGTGTGGCACCATCTGTTTTGAGATTTTATTTGAAAATTTTGTATTTTTAATTACAGTAATACCTCGACTTACGCTAACCCGACTTACGCGAACCCGGAGTTAAGCGATTTTCAAATCTCGTCGATTCGTCTTTTATTTGAACGCCACGCAACTCTTGATTACTCACTCCCTCCACACTATTGTTCAGCTTACATGTTCGGACGTGTCGCGCGGAATCGACGCATAGCTACAATTTATTTTGTGTTATTTATTTCTGTGTTTGTTATATCTACGGAGACTTGAGAGACTCTACTATGTCATCCAAACGAAGTAGAACTGATTCTTTTGCATCAAAGAAAAAAAGAAACACTTTATCTTTGGAATGTAAAGTTAACATTATTAAAGACTTCGATACAAAAATGAAAATTTGTGAATTGGCAAAGAAGTTTGATCTGCCGGAATCGACGGTCAGAACAATTATAAAAGGTAAAGAAAAAAATTCTCGAAGCTGTGAAAACTTGACAGAAGGCCTCAGTTCAATTGAAAAGGAGTTACAAATTTTAGAAAATACAGACTCCAACGAAGAGCGCATTTCTACAAAACGAGAAATAAAAAAAATTATTAGCATGCTACGAGGAACTGTTGCGAGAGAAAAAAAACATCTTTGAGCCGTCAGACGAATCTGTTAGATTTTAGGAAGCCTTCTATATCAAAATAACTTCGGTTTACGATTTTAATAATATAATTTGTTATACATATGTATTATCTAAGATTTTATTAAACCTTTTTTTCTAAATTATTGTTTTCTTTAGTCTCCGGCCCCAATTAAAAATAATTTGTATGTATTTATATGCGAAATTATACCCTGACTTACGCGAATTCGACTTACGCGGTAATCGCTCGGTCCCACCTATCGCGTAAGTTCTGGGTATTACTGTACTATAAAATGGCAAAAAGCTTAATTTTCAGGGAGAGGTGAGTTTTTATTTCTAAAAAGTGTGAATGTTAATAACGAATCTTCATTAAATCCTATCCCTCTCCAGATGTGACACATGACACCCGCCATATTCCCACCCCTTCAACCTTTAACCACCAAAATTTAACAGCACGAATCCTCTAAAACACAAACTTCTACAAAATTTCAGAAATTGTCGGTAAAAAGCACAAGTGTTATTAAGCTTTTACATTGGGTGAAAAAATCGTGTCTTTACACGCCCACAGAGCTATACATATCCGTACAATAGCATATAGAAAAAGAATCTAGCAACGAAAGTTGCGTAACTTTCTCGTCTGTTATGAGTTTTTATTAAAAAAGAATCTTATATTATTAAGCAAATTAAATAAATTGTGTGGCGCCATCTGTTATGAGATTTTGTTATAAAAAACTTTTTATATTCTTAAGTGTGTGTGATATTTCGATTGAGATCGGACTTTATTAATGACGACTTTACACGTTATTAGCATTTAAAATTTTTTTATAAAACTCATCCGTACTCTCAAAATTAAGGTTTTTGTTATCTTATAATAGTTAAAATTACAAAAATGTTTTTGATAAAATATGACAGACATGGGCAAATGCGGCTCCGAGAGCCGCATGTGGTTCTTTTTGAGGTACAGTACATGCGGCTCTTGTTGAAAGTGTTAATTTCTGTTTTCTATTATTATTATTTTTACAATTTTATTTTTATAATTTTGTGGAAATATGTTTATTAAGAAAATTCAATATTCGTTTTATATTATATTTATATTATATAATAAAATCGCGCGCCTTACCATACTATCCGCCACGACAGTACAGAACTGCGGCTCCCATGCATTTTGCAAAACCTACATTTCGGCTCCCACTGAACTCTTGCTTACCCACCCGTGAAATATGATAACAGATAGCGCCACCAAAATTTTAAATGTTGCCTGGATAGTTGAGCAACTCATTGCTGGTTTATTAAGTACGTTAAATCGACGTTTACTTAAAACAAATCTTGTACACTTCGAAAACATTTTATAAAGCTTAGTTTAAAACCTAGAAATTTTATTTACATTCTTCAATTAAAAAATCTCGGATATGTTAGGCGAATATTGTAAAATTACCAGCTCTAACTGCTTCATTTAGTTACATCTGATAGTATGTTTGTCATAAATTCGAAACATCTACAGTGCGCTCTTTTGTAATTGAGAGATAACAGAATTAGTAGATAATACGTTACCAATACATATCCTAATCAATGACGGAAATAGAACCAGACAGAAACTGGCTGGCTTATAAATTGCAATGATTCTATTACTTAACATTAGCAAAAGACTATTGTTTAATATTTTAAATTTAATCTAACTCCTGGATAATTTTAACTTACCGAGGGATCTGTTGTTTTTTTCTGTAAGTGTTCAGATAAATATCCACATCACAGACAGGCTCCAAGAATGATAGAGATTCAGAAATATAACCAATCGTATCGTATACAAATGACATCATCGTAAATTATTCGTAAATGTTGCTATGAAGCAACTTTATCTCTATCCGGTATACAAATGTCGAAAGTAGACTGTATAGTATTTGTAAATGACTTTCACGTTCGTTTTTTATAGATACATGTGTATAAATATAAAGCTTGTCACAATTTATGTTTTTCAAGCAACAGTAAAGAATATTCATATATGAGAATGAAAAGAAAAATTGTTTTGGTTTATAAAGAACACATTAAATTTATTTTAAAAATTATTACTATTTATTACTTTTATTTTTAATAAAATTTATTACTTTTAGAAGAGAATGAGTAATACAGTCATACTAAACATTCATCGTGAAGAATAGAAACAGTTTGTCTTTACATAGAGAAATATTTATTTTCTCAACCCGGGATTCGACTACGTAAGGTTACATAGCAATAAACAGGAAAAATGTCTAAAAGATACATTGTGTGTAGTATATTTATTTTCCATTATGGGTATTACTGGGTTCTAGTGGCCGATTTTTTCGCTTCTTGACTAACTTTTCTCGAGATTTCGGGAAAACGAAAAAATTTTCGAGAACGGGCGGGAAGGAATTCTCTCCCGGAAATTTTATCGATCGTATATATTAGCAATGTATAATACTCAATTTCCCTTTTGTCATTTGAACAACGAAAGACGTCATATGGTGAGAAGTAACAATCAATACTTCAATATTGAATCTGCTCCTTTCAATTGTATGATATTCACTCTTGAATAAATTCCGTTAAAATGAAGAGAATTGTGACTTTTTTGTGATAATTATACAACATTCGTTGCTAGATATAACTTAGGAGATAAAAATATCATTTTATTGTTTTTTGTAAATTCAGCAACTCATTTTACACACTACATCATACAATTATTCATTTTATTAAATATAAAAATTTATTTACAATTAAGACAATTCTATTTACAAATTTAATTGTTGAAATAACTATTATTTAGGTTTGCACATATACGATGTGTTTTCCTTGATTTTTTATTGAAGTTTAACGTTGACTTGTAGTGCATACGAGGGATCACTTTCTACCATTTGTTGTAAAATTTGTTAGCAGTAGCACACCGGTTTAAATGCAGTGTAAATGTCAAATTCAATCCTATGTTATAAGGAGTGAAATTCTTATTTAGATTATAAAATGTAAACTATTTCTATATTATTTATAACACAGTTATAGTCCTTGAGCTTGACTAAATATTAATTTGCGTCAAATCATTTCATCTTCCGTGTGAAGCCAAGGAAAACAAGTAAACTGATCTTAGGTCAAATTTTCTCAATTGCGCAGGAGTTCAATGACTAAAATGCTTTTTGAAAAGAACATTTTAATTGGAAATATAATAAAAACTAAACACAGCATTTACTGTTTAAATGAGTTATATCAATAACAAGAAAATATAATATTTTAAAGTATTATATATTTATTGTAAATTATACATCTTTTCTATTGCTTTCAACTATTTGTCATTTATTTCCATGTATTATTAATATTCCCATAATTATATTTCACCACAAGCGTGATCGTATAACCCAGAATCATATTTTATAATCTATATATGTAATCGAGACGAGTTGATAATAATAATCAGCGCAGAGCCGAAACGGTTAGAAGTTGAAAGTTGAAATTTGGTACATAGTTAGGGTACTGTACGTCACGAGAACGCACACTAAGAAGGGATTTTTCGAAATTCCTCCCCACGGGGGAGAGGGACAGGAATAAGGCTTAACACTTCCATCAACAATGGAAGTGTTACGTAACAATGGAAGTGTCAACAATGGAAGTGTTACGTAACAATGGAATTGTTAAGAGAAAGCGACGTGCAAGACGCAGGTGCAGTTCTTTTCGTTTTTGTGGAAAATCGAACATATTTTTAGACCCATTTAAAAATTCTCTAATTAGTCTGGAAACAAAAGGACCCAATTCTTGCATTCTGTGAAAACGGATAAGGTAAAAGTCTTAATCTTCGGTAACGTTACTTTTGCCCGAGCAACGCCGGGCCCACCCGCTAGTATATATATATATTTGTTAATACACCCTTATTCATTATATTTGATAATATCATCAGTGGCATTTCATATATAGTATTACAATAACAAACCACTGAAACTTACTATAATTAGATCACATTTTATTTTTCTTAGTCCATATCAAATAGACACATATACTTCAGGGCTTAACAGCCCTCAAATATATGTGTAATTGATATAGACCAGTGGTTCCCAACGTTTTTTTAATCGCGACCCTTTTTAGTTTTTTAAAAATGTTCGCGACCCCCTTTTCGCATCCGTCTTATTTGATCAATAAAACAAAAAATAAAAGATTTGACAAAATATGTTTTAGGACTTAACAATAGTGATGATATTTTTTTTATTAAGTGTTAATTATTAATGTGAAATAATTAATACTTAACAATAGTGGTGATATTTTTTATTAAGTCCTAAAATATATTTTGTCAAATCTTTTATTTTTTTTGATTGAGCTTGCATCTGCTTAACAAGCGTTATAATTCTTGGTTGAGTTTTTGTCAAGGCCAATCTCATGTCATCTTGAACATCCAGCTTATTCCTGGCTTTTGTCTTGATTTGATGAAGAGTTGAAAATCCACTTTCGCAGAGGTAAGTAGAAGCAAATGGCACTAATATTCGAAAAGAAAGCATGGAAACTTTAGGATACGAATGACGCATAGCACACCAAAATTGAGGTAACGATTTTTCCTCAAAGATGTCACGTGCTGAAGAGTCATTTCGTAGCTCCAAAAATTCATTCTGAACTTCATCGGGAATGTCGGTAACATCCAAAGATACACGAAATGTGTTTCGAACTAATGTAGTTCTTGTTCAGAGAACTCTGGGAAATACCACTGAATTTCAGGTTCAAGGGCTTCAAGGTGCTTATTAATTTCCTCTCTTAGATTTTCTACAATTCCCGTCTCCGATTCTTCAGTCTTGGTGCAAAGATGTTCAAACATGGCACAGTTTCCAAGATTTACTTTACGGCGCCAGTTTTTCAGCTTTAATACGAACGCCTGGATATTATCTCTGAATTGAATAATGTGCGTTTCTTTACCCTGCAGTTTCAAATTTAGCTTGTTTAGCTGATCTAATATATCAGATAAATAAGCAGCTCTTTGAATCCAGGTCTCATCATTAAAGTGTGCCGAAAAGTCATGTTTTCCTTTTAGTTCTAGAACTGTTTTATTTCGTTTTCCAATTCAAAAACTCGGCCAACAACATTTCCTTTTGATAACCAACGGACAGCAGTGTAGAAAAGAAGAACTTCGTGATCAGAGTTTACGTTTTTGCATAGTTCTTTGAACAAGACGAGTATTGAGAGCACAAGATTTTTATGTAATTGACAATTGTCACCAAAGAGTCGAGTACTTCTTGCAAAGGCTTTGGAAGAATCTTGGTAGCAAGGGCAAATCGGTGAATCATGTGTAATCCCTTTGCTTGGGGTGCAAGCTCTTTAACTTTTGACTGAAAGCCCGACCTCGATCCAAGCATGGCTGGTGCTCCATCGGTACACACTCCACACAAGTTTTTCCATTGTAAGCCATTACTTTCAAAGAATGAACTTATCATCTCCATGACGTCTTCACCTTTCGTAGTAGTTTTTAGTGCTCTACAAAACAGAAACTCTTCTTTGATGTCTTCCAAGCGAATATATCTCACGAAAACGAGTAATTGGGAATATGAACTAACATAGGTTGATTCGTCAAGTTG
Source organism: Centruroides vittatus (assembly GCF_030686945.1). NCBI lineage: Eukaryota > Metazoa > Arthropoda > Arachnida > Scorpiones > Buthidae > Centruroides > Centruroides vittatus. The sequence goes on along the minus strand of NW_027122227.1, from coordinate 2,860,508 downwards.
AATGGAAAAGACAGGTGATGCCTTTATTTCAGATAAAATTTGTTCCATCACATCTAAGGACATGTCTGAAATGCGTCTCTGAATTGTGTTGTTAGACAAGGATATATTACGCATTTTAATCTCACTCGCTTCTCCAAGAACTATCTTAACTGACTTTAATAAACATGGTTTGATGAAGGTTTCTGCAATTGTATGGGGGCTTTTTATTTTTTGCAACTTCCAGAGCAATTTCATATGATGCCTTAACTACAGCTCGGCTTTGTTGTTGAAAGGTCCCTGTAACATCCAACTTTTGGTTTTTCAAGGCAGCCTCATGTCGTTTAAAAAAGTCCAAGTCTTTTGTAATATGTTCAGAATGCTTTGTTTCTAAGTGACGTTTGAACTTTGAGGGTTTCATAGATTCAGCACAAAGAACAGCATTGCATAAAACACAGTGTGGCTTCTCTATGCCGTTACTAATAACAGTCGAAAATCCAAATTTTAAATAGTTCTCCGAATATTTTTTTTCGACATGGCGTTGATATCTGGAAAATAAAATACCTGTAAAAATTGGAATTAAATTATTTTATAGTTTTACTTATCAAAATGGTAAATAATAGAAGGCACGCTTAGAAACATAGACTCTATCGAAGACGAATTGTGATGGGCTATCAATAGTATAGTAACGGATCAAACAAGACACTAACTAGCAACAAACTATTCATATACAATTATATAAACGACAAAAAGGTTATTGCAACAACACTATGTAACAAGTTTACGGAGCGCGACAATTTATCTGTACACGTTCTGTTCGTTGCTCGGTACACAGAATAGGGATTTTAAAACCCTATACTTCGTAGTACTTTTCCGATTATTCTCGAGAGGCAACGGAGTGTCGCGATCTCTTCGGACTATTGAGCTAGTGCAGGGTTCGGAAAGTGCAGCTCTTTGCATAGACGTTTGCGGCTCTTCGGACATAAACTCCAATCTCACCTCATCTCAAGCAGCCTTATAACTTATGAGTTTATGAGATAGAGCCGCCGAACAAACTTCAACTCGTACGGCATACTCTCTACCATTCTTTAGCCCGTCGGCACATGACCACTCGCGTTGATCAATATGAATCGCATGCGAGTGGTAGCATTTAAAGCATATCTATATATATAACCTATTGAACGCGTGTCCGTCCATCCGTGTAACGTTATGCCGAAAACGGCCACTATAGGCGCCCCTGTCGTGTGTCGTATTTCGCACATTTAAATTAACAATATAAATTATTATTTACATTAACAGTATAAATTGTTATTATTCATTTGTCCAATAGCCAATAACAATATAAATAATTTTGTATATTTGTAATAGGAATTTATTATTGTCACGGAGTGCCTGTAACGCGCACTAGGGGCGTCCTTCAACAGAGTTGGTCGGCGATCGGCCAAGCAGTTAAGCCTCGATGCGGCTCTCTGGTATTTTTGGTATCTTGTTTCTATGACAATTTGACTCTTCTCACTTGACAAACAACCGACCTCTGAGCTAGTGAAAGGAACGACGAAACTAGAGCCCTTTATAAACAGAGTATGGCCACTCTAACGTATGGACGCCATTTTGAGGCCAAAGTTGCAATGTCACAGTACTGCTTAACATTTAAATGAGCAATGTTAGTTAAAAACAGAAATTAGATTCAGAAAGAAGTTATATTAAGTTAAACATTTTTAGAAATAATTTTTAATTATGTTCGGAATAATTGTAGTTTATAAGTGATGGACAAAATATATAACAATAACAGGGCTAGAAGCAAAAAAGTGAAAATATTAAAAAATTATATTTAGTGGATCACATTTATTCACAGCACTATTGCAATATAAATAATCTGAAAAATATGTATTTAAATTTAAAAATATAATAACTAAAGACAAAAATTGTAAAAAAATCAATAAAGTTTATTTTTCAACAAGAAAAACTCAAGTAACATAGTGTAACATAGTAACAAATAGTGGTTCTCTGCATTTTTTGCAAGGAATGCAGATAATTACTAAATATCAACCATTTATTAATAAAAAGGGTAATTTCCCTGTTACAGGGGGTTTTCTGTAGTCGTCTTTACAATGTCCGTAAAGAGGGAAGAGGCAAGCCTTGTTCAATTAACATTTCATAGCCTGATCTTCCACAAGCAAATTTTAACTGCAGAGCCTTTCTTATTGTATTATTTTGCCATTTTATTTTCCGTGTTGACAGGTTTCCAAGGGCTGTTATTTGATCAGGATTGAAAATTAATTTTATGTTTGTACTCTGTGTGTTGACTCTAGACTTTAATTTTCTTATCTCTTCATAGAGGTCCTTATTCTTTTCTGCACTCTTTTAACTCTATGTAATGCATTATGCAATTGAGATTACAATTCATTAATTTGTTTTGATTTTTATGACAGTGGCTGGCTAACAAGATTATCGGAGTCTTGAAATACTGGACCAGATGTCTCATTGTCTTCATCTTCATTCGTGCTTTTACATTCTTCAGCATTTTCTTCAAAAAGAATCAAAGTATGCTATAAAAAAATAGAATATTTAATAAGAATATTTTAAATTTATATTATAAATATACCGTATTTTACGGACTATAAGACGCTACAGACTATAAGACGACTTTAATTTTTAAGCATTTTTTTTTTTAAATACATATAAAATACATATAAGATGCTACGGACTATAAGACGCACCTGAATTTTGGAGGCAATTTTTCGAAGAAAAAAATGCGTCTTATAGTCCGTAAAATACGGTACCTGTACTGGGCTGCATAGATGTCATAGGAGATAATTTGTAGCATAACTGTGGTCCAAGGTCGGATCTATACGCTCACAATTGTTTCTATGCCCTGTTTTTGATTCAGAGCATCTTCTCTTAGGTGCAGGTCTGTGAGAAAAAGTGTAGGACGGCATCAAGCTTCAGCAATCTTCTTTCATCCTTCCTGTGATTCTCACACTGATCTTTCTCAAAATGAACCTATGAGAGTTAATTGTAAATATTCACATCACTAAACCAATATACTTATAAAGTTTAAAAGGCATTAACAGACTTAATACTCTTTAGCTTTAGTTTATTAATGTGCAATGTACAATTAAAATAGGTAGGCAAAGCAGAAGTCCTTTCTCATAAAAATTACTGACAAACGTAAAATGCATTTTTCACAGGAATCCATAATTTCTGATTTTCATCCAGCCTGTTTACTTTAATCGCCAGGTGGTGTTTTGTTGACTAATTGCAACTAGTACATCTTGCCACTGATGCTATCTGTCCAATCTCCTAACGTGCGTAACTCACGAAAAATATTGTATATAAAGCAATGATTAAACAAAATAAATGATAGAAAACTGTAATTTTTGCAATACGAAAGCCATATACATTTTTATGTTATTCTGAAATTCTTATAATAATTGAATAAGATATATTCATTTTTGAAACATTTGCTTGAAAGTAGAAGCAAAGTACAATAATCACTATAATTGTTTCAAAATTTTCATGTTTAATAACATAGTTACTTTTACATATAATCCTAGCTTTATCACTGGGAAATCGATGCAGTTTGAATTTAGGAGCTCTATTTTGAGCAATTAATGGCTGATCAACCCGGCATGATTTATTTTTATGTGGTAGCTTTAAGAGCGATATAGATGTATCGATAGATCTAAAGGCTAAAATAATAATTTCTAACGTCAGTATAGCAAAGTAAAAACTAACTTGATGTTTAGAATCTATTTTAGATTGGAACTACCTGGTATATAAAGTTTCGAATCTTGTTATTTATCGTAATAAATAGCTGATGACACTCACTTGTCATAAGCGGATCGGAAGCTGGCCTCATAATGGCGTCCACAAACCACGTGATCGGCAGTAGCCAATCATATTTTGACCCCCCAGTTGACCATACTCTGTTTATAGAGGGCTCTAGACGAAACTAGATCGAGGCGCCTCTAGCGGCGACGCCGAGTAACAGAATCGGGACTACAAAGCACCAATAAAAGTATGACGCGCAAAATGGCCTTGTTAACGGAGGTCTCAACTATACCCGGCTATAACATTAACAGCGCTCAGCAAATAAACACAAATAAATATAACACCTTAATTTGTTGCTGAGAAGAATATCTATTTGAACACAAACGTTTTCAGCCCGTTTTCTTCGTAACATTTTTCGTCCCTTCTCGTTACGTGCCGTCACAAACTGTCGTATGTGTCTTGCCCATCACTCACGTTTCTCCCCTTGCTCTTCCCCTTACTCCACTCCCTCGTTCTCCCCCGTTGATTTATTTTCTTAACGGTTTGGGAAGGTGGTCGTCCAAGCCATGCATGTAAGGAACGTATCAGTTCCATTTTAGTTGTGACGTGAGGATGGCCTGTTAATCGGACTGAAAACGTTTGTGTTCAAATAGATATCATTCTCAGCAACAAATTAAGGTGTTGTATTTATTTATGTATACACGGCTAGTTTGCCACAGTCGAATTTCACCAGGCATAAAGAGAGGTGCGGGCGCCTGCCGCCCACTGATTACGTCACATATCTCGGGTGTTGCCAAGCATAAATAAATTATTAACATTAAGGCGACCCCCTTGTGGGTTGCGACCCACCGGTTGGGAACCGTTGATATAGACTAATTGCAACTAGTACACTTGCCACTGATGCTATCTGTCCAATCTCCTAACGTGCGTAACTCACGAAAAATATTGTATATAAAGCAATGATCAAACAAAATAAATGATAGAAAACTGTAATTTTTGCAATACGAAGCAATATACATTTTTATGTTATTCTGAAATTCTTATAATAATTGAATAAGATATATTCATTTTTGAAACATTTGCTTGAAAGTAGAAGCAAAGTACAATAATCACTATAATTGTTTCAAAATTTTCATGTTTAATAACATAGTTACTTTTACATATAATACTAATACCGTAGAAATTGTCACAAAATCTTCGTCTAAAATTAATCTTACACAAAAAAGAAAAACTAATCGTCTTTAACAATGTTCAGTGCAACTATATTTTTATACTTATAACAGTCTAATATAATTTCTCATCTTATCATTTGCAGGAAATCTGTAAAGAGATGTTGATGCACTCCTATTTTGGCCTTGTGATACTGAGGACATCTTTTGTTTTTTAAATTGAATATTTCTTTTCTCTGAAAATAACAATTTTAAAACAATTACGCTCGAAGCACTCCGAAAGAAATTCTCCGTAATCCTTTTTTTCCCGAAAGTATAAAACTATTTATAGATTATATAAAAAATAAGATATCATAAAGATGGAAAAATTATTCCGGATCTCTATCGTAAGATCTTCCGAATAAGGTAGCAAGTAAGAGGCTGTCAGATTTTGTTTTGTAATGCAATTTATGAGTGTCGTAATCCCAGTTCTTTTTGGGGGCTAGTTGTAGGCCGCTAATAGAAATGCTGGGATAGACATATGGAGTAGTGAAATTGGCTTCGATTTTAAGCTCTTCAAAGACAGTGCTAGCTTTTGTAGGAAAGGTGGAACACGCCTTCCCTTTAAAAGAATCGCAGCGCACAAAAAAACAGGCTTCTATCCACCATGTATATCTTTTGAAAACTGTAAAAGTTCCATTGTAAACTGCCAGATAATAGTCTTCATCCGATAACTGTACTTTATAACTAGCGCTACAGCAAAGTCCATTATTACAAGCTTCCACGTGATTTTCCGCATTCACTTTAACTAAAGTAAAGTTGCTGAGGTCATAATCCTGGCATCTGAAATCTTTATAGTTTGATGGGGGTCCTAGTATTTTCGTAGAACATACTCCAGAAGATATATTGTTACCAGATGTTCCTAGTGCAAAATCACCAAATTCAATAATGGTTGGAGGCGGAAATTCTTGAGGTGGAGTAACGCCCCTTTTTGGAACTTTAGAGATGAGTAGTCTGGATTGAGCATCTGCGATATAAACGTAATTGCCAATTCCAGTATCTCCAAAAAACATTCCGCTTCCTAAACATCCATATTGTGGACGTTGCCTATTAGCTGATATAATGGTGACGTTGTTTGCGATTCCCCAAGATTGCTGCACTTGAACAGCATTCATTCCTAGTTCACTGTATTCGAACCATGTTGTTGAAAATATAACAGCATCGGGTTTATATTTTTCAACCATTTGAACTGATTCTTTCCATACAATATCAAAGGAAATAAAAGTACCGATTAAGGCAAAATCAGTAGAAAATACAATAAATTCGGGTTTTGGAAGGACGTTAAGGCCCACTTCGGAATGCAAATGAGTTTTCCTATATCGTGCTATTAATAAACCACTCCTATTGAAGGCTACATTGGTGTTATAAAAATAGAATTTATCGTCAGGACAATCAGTAGAATCGTTGCAAGGAACTTTCGACAGAATATTAGCCAAAATAACCAAGTTATTTTGCTTAGCCATACAGCTTAACTTTTCTAAAATGTATGAATTGTTGTATCTGTCGGGTTCCAAACAAGGATTCCATTGTTCAATTTTCGGATCGGGTACATATTGGGCATTGTCAATTATAACTTCTCTTTTTGTGGATGAAAAGATTCCATACTCAGGAAAAACCAGCAAATCAACGTTCTGAAATTCAGTGAGGTTTAAGTATCAAACAAAAAAGTAATTATCACATTTTGATTGCACTTACGTGTTGACCAGCTGTCGTTGCAACTCTTTCATAAGCGACCAGATTTTTTTCAATGTTTTTCTTAGTCGGATCTGTTTGGTAATTGTGCTTTACTTGTTCATGAACAGCAGCTGTGTAGTAGTCTGAGTCATCAACATCCTGACAGTTGATCGCAACTATCAGTAACAGTCCAAACACTACGGAGAACATTGTAAGACGGAAGACCCTGTATGGGAATATATAGATATAGATGGAATTTGTAATTCATAGTCTTAATGGAAGTGTAGTAAACGATCTAGTTGATTTTGCACTTGGAATCAATTAGACTAATCAACAAGAAAAAATAAATAAAAGACATACAACTCCTAGACAAAAAATTAGAATATTCACCTAACTGAAAGTTTAGTGTACATTTTCTCATGAACAACACAGAGTACGAAACTTTTTTGACCTTATATAAACAATGACTATATCTATGTATTATAATATTATTTTCGTCTACTAGTACGTATTTTCTATTATCAGGACTTATTAGACTGGTTTTAAGGATTCTGCAACAGTTTCACAGATCAGAAATTTATTTTATTTGATCTATGAAACTGTGTTGCAGAATCCTTAAAACCAGTCTAATAAGTCCTGATAATAGAAAATACGTACTAGTAGACGAAAATAATATTATAATAAATTAAGGACATTGAGGCATATTAATTTAATCTCTATGTATATTTATTATATCCATTAATCAGGCAAATTAATTGTTTCAATCGTTTTTTTTTTTTTTTTTTTTGTTACAAATGAAAATGAAATGACAAAAAAAGTAGAATAACAGTTTGACCATGACAAAAAATTAGAATATTAGGAAAAACAGCCAAACAAACAGCTATAAAAAACCAAACTGTAATGCAAATTTCCACATTGCTGGGCAGAGTAGTATAACAGTACAACATGGGGCGTAAGCGCGACATCAGCGACAGAACTAAAGATATTATCATAGCCTTGTGCAAAGTAGGAAGAACACAAAAAGAAATTGCGAATTATGTAAAATGCTCGCTGCCAGCAGTCTCTAGAGTACCGAAACAACAAACCCGTGTTCAAGTTTTAACTAATAAACGCCAGAAATGTGGATGTAAACGAGCAACGACTGCGAGAGATGAGAGAAACTTGAGAAGGATTGTCGTGCGAAACCGCTTTAAGAACGTTAAACACTTGCATGCACAATAGAGAGCAACTGGAGTGAACGTTAGTAGTCGAACCACATGCCGAAGGTTGCACGACTTGCACTTCAACTTCCGTATTCCCAAGACGAAGCCATCTCTAACGAAAAAGCAACGACAAGCGAGTGTCAGATGGGGTAGAGAGAGGCTCATGTGGAACAAGACGACTGGAATAATAATCTCTTCAGTGACAAATCCTTGTTTTGTCTCTCCTGTGGTGACCAACCCCCACGTGTATGGAGAACCAAGGAGGCCTTCGAAAAAGACTGTATGAAGATATCCGTGAAGTTTACATCATCTGTCATGATCTCTGGGGATGCATGAATGCTAACGGCTTAGGGCAACTGCGCATTCTTCGAGAACGTGTCAATGCACAGACATATCAAGACATCTTAGAAACATTTATGATACCATCGGCAAAAAATTTAATTGAGAAAACATTTCTATTTCAACAAGGTGGAGCATCCTCTCATACCATAAAGTTAACAATACTTTGGTTACAAGAACGACAGATTGCAATTCTGCCTTGCTTAAACCCATTGAAATTTTGTGGGGTTTGTAATCTGTCAGGCATGGTGCGGATTAATGCTTCGCACCATGCCTGACAGATTGCAAGCACTGATTATAACAAAAGGCAACGCAACAAAATATTGAATATTATGATTATTTTGTTGTATTTCATATATTTAACCCATATTTAGATAATATTCGAATTTTTTGTTACGATCAAACTGTTATTCTATTTTTTTGTCATTTTATTTCCATTTGTAACAAAAAAACGTTTGAGTTAATTTTTGTGATTAATGGATTGTATTTATTAGACATTGTGAAACAATGTCTAATAAATATACATAGACATTGTTTATGTAGGGTAAAAAAAGTTTCGTATTCTGTGCTGTTCATGAGAAAATGTACACTAAACTTTCAGTTAGGTGATTATTCTAATTTTTTGTTTAAGCGTTGTAGAAATTATTTTATTTTTGTATTGTGGAATGAAATTGATCCATTTTCTCACACGTTAGTTAACAGTATTTTTTTAAAATATTAGTTAATGTCAAATGATTTTACATTCTCTGCTATTATATATAACAAGGGAAAGTATTGGAATCGTGTTAAATTTGATCCTCCAAGCTTTTTGCAAATCTGCATGTTTTGAGACCTCCTGAATCCAAAGAAGTCAAGAAAGGCAAAAAAATTCGTGGATGTATGTGTGTGTGTTTGTGTTAGTGTGTATTGGCGTTCTATTTCTCTTAATATCTCAGGATGGAGTAAAGATCAAGAAATAAAATTTGGCATGATGGCTTAGGCCTATATATGATGGGCCTTTATGCTGCTAAATTTTTATGGTGAATGTTCGAAAGAGTGAGGAGATAGAGGGGATCATGTGTCATATATATTTCGAGAGGGGTAGGACTTAAATTTTACTCGTTATTAACGTTTACACTTTCTTTTTTTTTTATAAAACTCACCCCTACGCCCAAAATTAAGCTTTTTGCCAATTTATAATGATTAATAATATAAAAAGATTTTAAAGTTATTTATCATAACGGATGACACCAGTACAATTTAAATTTTTTGCAGGGAAAGTTCGGTTGATGGATTTTTTAATTAGTGTTTCTGTTTTCTCGATAAGTTTCATTTTTTCAGAATAGAAATTTAAAGCCAGATTTCTCAAGAATTCTGGAAAACTTTAATTTATTAAATAATAAAATATATTGTTTACAGTATTATTACATATACAAAAGGATATATAAAAATATATTTCATTATTATATAGTATAGGTTTCTTATACTGGAATGACTTATTATAATTGTTTTTGTCATTTTATGGTATTTTAAAATTTAGAAAATTAATAAAATTTAATAATTTATTATTTAACTTTTTTCCTTGATTTCAATATATTAATAAAGTAAAGCAATTTACTAAATTTTAAGAAATGAAAGTTCACAATAAGATTGAAGAAAGGGAAATAAAAATGGATGAAAAATGGGAGAAATATTTTAAATGTTTCCATTTAGTTAAAATAAAGGACAAACTATATCCCATAATTTGATGTTTGTGAAAAGTAAATCTAATACAGGACATTTCGAAAAGTTTATACATCGAAGCTTGGCAATTCAGTTTAAAATTTATGATTTTATTTATATTCTTAAATTAAAGAAATTTTTTATACGTTAAGGCGAATATTGTAAAATTATCAGCTGGAACTGCTCCATTTAATTACACGTGATAATATTTGTCATAAGTTCGAAACATTACATTTAGGGCTGGACTGGCTAACTGGCAATTCCTGCAAGTATCAGAGAGGCCGATGTTCTCCACGACCGGTTAACATGGTGCTGGAGTTATATAAGTTATGCATAATTTTAGAAACGTCTTCTATATATACATTTTAAGCATAAATTTAACGGAAGGTGTTAATAATGGTAATTATAATATCTGTTAGTAGGAAGAATAAGGACCAATAACCCTCTTATATTTCTAAGGCTATTATATTAAAACTAACCAAATTATAAAGTCGGTACTATTCTTCTTTAATTAACGAAGCTTTTTTAGAAGGTCGAATTTAATAAGATGTTATTGCTGAATTTTGTTTCCAGTCCGGCCCTGTCTACAGTTATACCCCTTTATAATACAGAGATAACCGAATTACTAGGCAATACAGTACAAATGCATATCCTAATCGATGACGGAAATAGAACCAGATAGAAACCGGCTGCCTATAAATTGCAATGTTTCTATTACCTGACATTAACAAATGACTATTGATAATTATTTAAATTTACTCTAATGCCTGAATAATTTTTAATATGAACTTATTAAAATTTAGAAGTGCTTGATTAAAGAAAATATTGAACAGATTTTTATCAAATTTGTACTAAAACTGTGTTAACTACATCGAAACTTCTATACTTGCTTCTAAAATTGATTTTCATATAACTACTTCTTCACAAATATACATTACTTTTTTGATAGGATATATACAAAACTATTTTAAAGAAAATAAATTTTAAAAATCGTATTAATATCATAGATCAATTATATAAATTATGTGAAATTATAAACGAAAATACCTAGGACACAAATTAAACATAAATTATGCAGAGTATGAGAGAGAAAACAATTTAGCGACGAGTTTAAGTATTTTAACTTACCGAGGAACAGTTGTTTTCTTCTGTAAGAGTTCAAATAAATACCCACAACCCAGACAGGTTTCAAGAATAATAAGAGATTCACAAATATAACCAATCGTATTTCTTACAAATGACATCATCTTAACACAAATTATTCGTAAATGTTGCAACTTTTCCTCCATTCTGTTCGGAGAAGTTGAAACTAACCTGTTTAGTATTTGTAAACTACTTTCATCCTTGGTTTTTATAGACATATTCATTTACGTGAATGAAAAAAAAAATTGCTCTGTTTTATTAAAGTTTATTCCAGATTAAACTTATTTTAAAAAAAAAATTATACTTTTAGAAGAGAATGACTAATGTTGTTATACTAAACAATACTTTAATGTGATTATAATGTAATTATTAGAACACAGATACATTATTCTTTGCCCATCCAAAAACACGATGTAATTGTTTAGAGAAGTTAATTCATATGAATTTTTTAAAGTATGATGTCTTATTTTTCCATTTTTAATAATAAAATTGTAAAATAGTAATAAGTAGTGATTTCTCCAGTAATGACTCTATTTTAAAATTTCACAACAGAACTTTATTGTCATTGCAAACTAATTTTTAGTTTTACATTTAACATAAATTAAAACAATCGAGTAAAAAACATTTCTAGATTATATATAAAAAAATAAGAAATAAAACGTAGAAAATTACTTCGGATCTCTATCGTATGATCTCCCGTATAAAGTAGCAACTAAGAGGCTGTCAGATTCTGTTTTGAAATGTAATTTATGATTGTTGTAATCCCAATTCTTTTTCGGGGCTAGTTGTAGGCCGCTAATAGAAATGCTGGGATAAACATATGGAGTAGTGAAATTGGCTTTGATTTTAAGCTCTTCAAAGACAGTGCTAGCTTTTGTAGGAAAGGTGGAACACGCCTTCCCTTCGAAGGAATCGCAGCGCAGAAAAAAACAAGCTTCTATCCACCATGTATATCTTTCGAAAGTCATAAAAGTTCCATTCAAAACTGCTAGATAATAGTCTTCATCCGATAACTGTACTTTATAACTAGCGCTACAGCAGAGTCCATTATTACAGGCTTCCACGTGATTTCCCGCATTCACTTTAACTAAAGTGAAGTTGCTAAGGTCGTAATCGATGCATCTGAAGTCGTTATGGTTTGATGGGGGTCCTAGTATTTTCCTAGAACATTCTCCGGAAGATATATTATTATCAGACTTTCCTGGTGTAAAATCACCAAATTCAATAATGGTTGGAGGCGGAAATTCTTGCGGTGGAGTAACGCCTCGTTTTGGAACTTTAGAGATCAGTAGTCTGGATTGACCATCTGCGATATAAACGTAATTGCCAATTCCAGTATCTCCAAAAAACATTCCGCTTCCTAAAGATCCATACTTTGGATATTGTCTGTTACTTGTTATAATGGTGACATTATTTGTGATTCCCCAAGATTGTTGTACTTGAACTGCGTTCATTCCAGGTTCAATGAATTCCAACCATAGAGTAGTAAATATAACAGCATCGGGTTTATATTTTTCAACCATTTGAACTGATTCTTTCCATACAATATCGAAGCAAACAAAAGTACCGATTAAGGCAAAATTAGTAGAAAATACAATAAATTCGGGTTTTGGAAGGACGTTAAGGTCATCTTCGAAAAACAAATGAGTTTTCCTATATCGTGCTATTAATAAACCACTTCTATTGAAGGCTACATTGGTGTTGTAAACGTAGAATTTGTCATCCGGGCAATCAGTAGAATCGTTGCAAGGAACTTTCGACAGAATATTAGCCAAAATAACCAAGTTATTTTGCTTAGCCATGCAACTTAACTTTTCTAAAATATATGAATTGTTGTATCTGTCGGGTTCCAAACAAGGATTCCATTGTTCAATTTTCGGATCGGGAACGTATTGAGCATCGTCAATTGTAGATTCTCTTTTCGTTGGTGGAAAGAGTGCAGCTTCAGGAAAAGCCAGTAAATCAACTTTCTGGAATTCAACAAGTTTTAAGTATCAAACAAAAAAGTAATTATCACATTTTGATTGCACTTACGTGTTGACCAGCTGTCTTTGCAGATCTTTCAAAAGCGGCCAGATTTTTTTCAATGAATTCTTTAGTCGTTTCTGTTTCGTAATTACCTTTCCTCGCGTGTTCATGAACAGCAGCTGTGAAGTAGTCTGGGTCATCGACATCCTGACAGTTGATTGCAACTATCAATAACAGTCCAAACACTACTGAGAACATTGTAAGACGGAAGACCCTGTATGGAAATAATAGATATGATACTTGAAATTTATGGTTTTGTTTATGAATGGTAGTAGCCTAAGAATCATTTAGACTAATCGACAAATAAATAAATAAATAAATAATACAAAAATTAGATAATTTTGTATTATAGAATGAGTAATCCATTTTTTACGCTTTAATTAATAGTGTTTAAAGAAATACTTTCTGTGAGGTGATTTTTAAGCCAGATTTCTCAAGTACGCTCGAGAAATTTGATTTAATAGAAGAAAATAATAATCGAGCCATGATTTGCGTAACTTTCTCGGCTGTAATCAGTTTTTACTAAAAAATAATTTTTTTATTATTACTGTATTATTAAGCAAATAAATAAATTGTTTGGCGCCATCTCTTATGAGAGTTTGTTAAAAAAATAAAACGTTTTATATTTTTAATTACAGTACTATAAAATGGTAAAAATCTTAATTTTTGTATGTCACATCTCGATTAAGATCGGACTTAATGACAATTTTACTCGTTATTAGCCTTTACAATTTTTACTAAAACCTATCCCTATCCTCAAAGTTAAGCTTATCTTCATTTTTGAAATAATTAAAAATATAAAAAGTTTTTAATAATAAAGGTTAATCAACTCGTAGCTGGTTTATTAAGTATGTTAAATTGACATTTTGTTAAAACAAATCTTGTACACTTCGAAAATTTTATAAATCAAAGCTCAGCTGTTTAATTTAAAACATAGAAATTTTATTTTCATTCTTCAATTAAAAAATTTTGGATATGTTAAGGGGAATATTGTAAAATTATCAGCTTTAACGCCTTCATTTAATTACATCTGATAATATGTTTGTTATAAATTTGAAATATCTACAGTACGTCCTTTTGTAACTGAGAGATAATAGAATTAGTAGATAATACGTTACCAATACATATCCAAATCATGACGAAAATAGAACCAGACAGAAACTGGCTGGCTTATAAATTGCACTGATTCTATTACCTAACATTAACAAAAGACTATTGTTTAATATTTTAAATTTAATCTAACTCCTGGATAATTTTTTAATAAGAAGTATTTTAACTTACCGAGGGATCTGTTGTTTTCTTCTGTAAGTGTTCAGATAAATATCCACATCACAGACAGGCTCCAAGAATGATAGAGATTCAGAAATATAACCAATCGTATCTTATACTAATGACATCATGATAAATTATTCGTAAATGTTGCAACTTTTTATCCATCCTGTTCGCAAAGGTCGAAAGTAACCTGTTAGTGTTTGTAAACTACTTTCACTCTTTTGGTTTTTATAGACAAATATGTATAAATATAAAGCTTCTCACAGTTTGTTTTACAGACACCAGTAAAGAATATGCATTTGTGAGAATGAAAAGAATTGATATGTTTTATAAATTCCAGATTAAATTTATTTAAAAAATATTACTATTTATTACTTTTATTTTTTCTAAAATATATTACTTTTAGAATAGAATGAGTAATGCAGTCATACTAAACATTCATCGTGAAAAACAGAAGCAGTTTGTGTTTACATAGAGAAATATTTATTTTCACAACCCGGGATTCGACTACAATGTTATATTAAGGTAAGCTACATTAAATTTCTTTAGTTAGTTTATCTCAAGATGATTTTGTAGTCAAATCCTGGGTTGTGAAAATAAATATTTTGTTGTGTAAATACAAACTTTTTTTTTATTCTCCATGATCAAATATGCTCCATTTACAAGAACTAAAATTAGCCGGTCATGTGTTATCTGATTCTATTATCACGCGTGTATATCTGGTGGTGTAATATTGCAACACAACGTAAGTTTACGTAGCCATAAATAATGAAAATGTCTAAAGTATATTTATTTTGCATTATGGGTATCACTGGATTCTAGGAGCCGATTTTTCCGCCTTCCCGACCAACTTTTCTTGCGATTCGGGAACGGGAAAACGAAAAAAAATTCGAGAACGGGCGGGAAGGAATTCTCTCCCGGAAATTTTATCGATCGCGTATATTAGCAATGTATAATACTCAATTTTCCTTTTGTCATTTGTACAACCAAAAACGTCATATGGTAAAAAGTAACAATCAATACTTCAATATCGAGTCTGCTCCTTTCAATTGTATGATATTCACTAGGGTTTCTTCAACGGGATCCCGACTGTTTTGTAACTCGGGAAATTTTTCCATCCGGAGAAATCCCGCAAATTTCTTAAAAATTCACTTTTTCCTTATTTTGTGTTAAGGTTGAGGAAATTTTGCAAATAGAAAGTATAATTAAGTCATAAACTGTCAGAATACATTTGTATTTATTCATTTTAAGCATGCTTATTAGCTTAAAATACCTTCTGAGTTAGAAGTTTGATCTAGGTTCATGTTTTTCTTTAAATTTTTAATTTAATTCAAAGGCAGGTTTTGTTGTAAGCAGTTTCCAACAAACTTTAATAAATTTTTTCTATTTGTGGAAATTTCTACGTAATTCAAAAGTAATTTTTTTATACACATCTTACACAGCATTATTAATATTATTATTTTGGAGGTTGCAGGATGTATTAAGTTACTTAAAAATAAAAAAGAATTATATCATTCAATTTTAAGGTTTATTTTATATCTTAAAAATAATTAACGATATCTCGGGAAACAGTTCATTTTTTTCATTGTTCATTGTTCATTTCACGACATTGTTCATTGTTCATTTCAATTGTTCATTTTCATTTTCATTGTTCATTGTTCATTTCACGACATTGTTCATTGTTCATTTCAATTGTTCATTTTCATTTTCATTGTTCATTTCACGACATTACTGGAGACTGATTAAAATCAGTCTCTAGTAATGTCATGGAAATCGAACCGTTAATATCATGCCTTTCCCATCAAAACCAGAATTCCTGGTATCCTCTGTATGTCAATCTGGTGCAAATCTGATTCAATTGTGGATAATGACCATAAACAGATAATCAAACTTTGCAAAAATTATAATTCTATCCAAAAGTTGGCCTTCGGTTTTAGGGGAAAATGGAGTGTCATAACGGAGCATTTCATTTTATACTTAAAGCATTGATTACTTTCATATTTAGTTGAACAGGAAGATACTCGCGTGGGAAAACGAAAACTAACACAACGAATAAGACAGCATATTTCAAAAATTAAAATTAATCATTTTATTATTTACGTTTTATTAAATATAAAAATTTATTTACAATTAAGACAATTCTATTTACAAATTTAATCGTTGAAGTCACTATTATTCAGGTTTGCACATATACTGACTACAATACTCGTATGTTTTCTTTGATTTTTTATTGAAGTTTAACGTCGACTTGTAGTGCATACGCTTGGTCACTTTCTACCATTTGTTGTGAAATTTGTTAACGGTAGCACACGGTTTAAATACAGTGTAAATGTCTGAATAATATAAATCGCCTCGGCCTGTTATAGTCGTTTAAACAAAAGTCTTTAAACTCGAGAAACACTGCCTTATGTTTTCGTCGTTACTTTGCGACGATAAACATCACACCGTCGTTGTTCTGTGGACTTTAATTTAATCGAAGTGGAAGAACGAGTCTTCGGACTGTTCCTTTACTGACAGTAAACGAAAGAAACCTTGCCGGATGAAAAGCCGAGTCCACTTCATTGAGTCGTAGTCTGGTGAAAGGTCATTTGCGCGTGGAAAAGTCGACTTGGGTGGAAGATAAACTTTTTCTCCGCCGAGGTTATTTACTGCATAAAAAGAAAACCCTTTTCCACTAAGACTTCTTACTCTTGACGAATTTCTTCAGGATTCCTTTCGACTTTTATTAGTCGAGTCCAACCTCGCGCGACCGCCTCTCCACCTTCCATTCCGCCACTTCCGAATGTCGTCGTCCCGGATACTCGACCAGAGACGAAGTGCTTTCGTTCGGAGATATGACAACCGCCCATTTCTTCGCCTGTGTGGGCGACTCCCGCTCAACATCTTTCGAAAGCACCCGAATCACTCGAAGGGAAGTGGAAGAGGAGGAAGCAGAGGACGAGGCTCTTTCCTCCTGCTTATCGTCTCCCGAAGTGAGCCACCTTCGTAACTCTTTGAAATCATTCATTCTGCAATGAAAAAGAAGCGACTGTTGTGAAAATACAATTTGCATTAATTAAAAAATATTCCTATCGTCTTAATTTCATTTAAATTGTAAGAAATATATAAACTTTTTATGTAAAATTAATTTCAAAATGCAATAAAGATTTATGATAGAAGATCGTTTTAATTATAATAAAAATTTCAAAGTCAGAAATCAATCTATATATATAATCGAGACGAGTTGATAATAATAATAATAATAATAATAATCAATAATCAGCGCAGAGCCGAAACGGTTAGGAGTTGAAAGTTGAAATTTGGTACACAGTTAGGGTACGTCACGAAAACGCACACTAAGAAGGGATTTTTCGAAATTCTTCTCCACGGGGGAGAGGGACAGGATTAAAGCTTCTATATACATTATCGAGACGTGCCTAAACGGTTAAAAGTTGAAAGTTGAAATTTGGTACGCAGTTAGGGTACGTCACGAGAACTCACACTAAGAAGGGATTTTTCGAAATTCCTCCTCACGGGGGAGAGGGACAGGATTAAGTCTCAACACTTCCATCAACAATGGAAGTGTTAAGTAACAATGGAAGTGTGAAGTAACAACGGAAGTGTGAAGCAACAATGGAAGTGTGAAGTAATAATGGAAGTGTCAACAATGGAAGTGTTAACAATGGAAGTGTTACTTAACAATGGAAATATTAAGAGCCCAAACGGTTAAGAGTTGAAAGTTGAAATTTGGTATATAGTTACAGTACGTCACAAAAACGCACACTAAGAAGGAATTTTTCGAAATTTCTCCCCACGGGGAGAGGGACAGGATTAAGGCTTAACACTTTCATCAATATTGATACTTAACACTTCCATTGTTGGAAGTGTTAAGTATCAATAGAAGTGTTAAGTAACAATGGAGAACAAGAGCTTTCTCTTGTTCTCCATTGTTACTTAACACTTCTATGACATGCGAGATTTACGGGCGCTGGAGGAAAAAAAAAAAAAGAGTAATATGTTATAAATATTCGATTTTCAAATTTAAACAGATTAATTCGGTTTTTCTCGACTTTTCTTCTTTAGAACATTCGATGAAAATCGAACGATATAATCAGAACACGTCGTGAAAATCGAACAATATTACAATATTCGATTTTCAAATTCGACCTTCCATTAGAAATATTTAGTTTGTTGATGAAATTACTCTTTTTCTTCTGTGACTATAACGTAATAATCTTAATCTTCACTATCATTACTTTTGCCCGAGCAACGCCGGGCCTATCTGCTAGTAATTTAATAAATCGGTTTATACAAATTATACAATTCTGTCGATTGCCATAACACAAAAAATATTTGTGAAAATAGAGAAATTCTAATTAATTAAAGTTTAGAGTATAGCGGTGCGAATTTCGTATGGGATATAATGTGTATATAAAGCATAACGGAAATGACAATTTAATGTATTTATTAATTTTCGTTTTGCTTTAACAATTCGATTCAATTTCGACTAAACGAAAATTAGCAATAAAAAGGGTGAAAAGTATCTCCCAAAATAAGTGGTATGACTCCATTTGTCCACTCTGTGACGAAACCGATCAATTGTTGTCTGAACGGAGGTTTGTCGGAAAATCATTGCGACTAATTGTGACATTCGGCTTAACAATGTTTAAAAATAACTAAATTTAGAAAGTTCGTGGTCTGAACTTTCCGATAAAATCGCTGTAAATGATGCAAAACTCAGAAACACGCTTGAAATAAATCATTCTTAATCGCACGAACCAAAAATCCAACCGTTCTCAATAACAATACAGTAATCGACCGATCGCAACAAATTGTTAGAGTTTTATCGTTGCGTTGCCACGATATTTAATGTAAACCGTTTGGATTTTGCACCGGATTTCGTGATTTTTCCGCTTCTCTGTCGCTGAAGAGACGGATATCCGCGGATTATTCCTTGCATATACATTCCTATTAATCATTTTATTATTTAATATTTTATATATTAGTTCATCTATAATCGCAGGAATTTTCATAGATTTATTCTTCTGTCGAAAACTTGTAAAAATGTGAAACTTTTTTGCATTTACTGTTGTCTACTGCAAGCTTTTTATTGTCTTATATATGTGCTATAGGATTTGTCTTTGCTAATATATATACTATAGGATTTTTAGTTTGTAAAATATTGTTGTTTCTTTGTTATATTAAATGCGTGTAGTTCATAAGTACTGTACATAGCATTCTAAATTCTGTTTAAATTAGTCTACTGTATTATTTGGTTCAATAAAAGTACATAGTATCCTTATTATATTTGTCAACTTGGACTTAAATTATTAACAGGACTGTTAAACTGGTGTTAAGTATTAACGCAAAATTGAGCAAAAGTTCTTAAAGAAAACAGACTTTCTTTATTGCGAACTTTATTGCTATAAGCTAACTTCAAACTTACACTTTTCATATTTCACATACCGTATTTACTCGAATATAAGACGACCTCGCATATAGGACGAGGTGTGACTTTAAAGATCAAAATAAAGAAAATTAGATTTATTAATACAATTCTAATTTTATTTCGTTTAATCACAAGTAAAATATCAAATGAACATAAATGCATACATTGTCCCGCAAAAATTAGGACTATCTAGGAATATGAAGCTGTGATAAATGAATAAAAACCTCGTCGTATATGCGAGTAAATACGGTATTTCGTGATGGTTATTTAAGTAAATGAGAAAATAAGTCGCTTCGTCGAGACTTTCAAAAAATTAAAAACAATACTTTCGGTGTTTGTGTTGGTACAAATTTATTATATTTTATCTCCTTTCGATTTTTATCACTGAATTCTGATGGTCCTGAACGGGTGACAAAAACGAGAGACGCATGTATATCAAAACATACAATATATATTAAGTAAGTTAAGTGCTTGAAAATTGTATAGGCCTACAATGTGTTAAGTCGGTGTTTTTAACTGATGCCTCAGGCAAAGGGAAGTGGAGGAGGTCCGAGACTGTCAGTTAAAATATCCATCCTTATGAAAATCTCTAGCATTCCTCCACTTATCCCAAATACATTATCAATGATACACTATTTCTACTGTTACTCGCATCAAATCCTTGACCTCTTTATTATTTACACTCCTACTTGATTCACCCCATCAACTATAACAAGCAAAAACCTAATTATTTTGTAATAAACAACAAGGAGCAAAGGTCTCAACATATAAATCCTTCCACAGTCCACAGACAGCATCGTGGAATATGGAGGACAGCAAAGCCTTGTAATAAATTCTTTTCAAACTATTCCGAGGCGAATATTTTTCCTTCCGCAATTTTTGTTTATTTATTTCTAAAAACAAGTTTAATACTCACATCCACCAGTTATTCAGCTGGGCCTACATGAATTGAAAATTCGACCAAGCTTATGAATTTTGTACAATTAATTTCCGTTTGACAATATTGCATACCCGAAATGATGCAACATATAACTAGTACACTAGCCACTGATGCTGTCCGCCCAATCTCCCAAGGTGCGAGTCTTACGAAAAATATTGTATATAAAGTAATGAGCAAACAAAATAAATGATAGAAAACTATACTTTTTGCAATACAAAGCAATAGCCTATGCATTTTTATGTTATTCTAAAATTGTTATAACAATTGAATAAGATATATTCATTTTTGAAACATTTGCTTGAAAGTAAAAGCAAAGTACAATAATCACTATAATTGTTACAAAATTTTCATGTTTAATGAAATAGTTACTCTTATATATAATACCGTAGAAATTGTCACGAAATCTTTGTCTAAGATTAATCTTATACAAAATAGAAAAACCAATCGTATTTAAAATGTTCAGTGCAACTATATATTTATACTTATAACAGTCTAATATAATTTCTCATTTTATCATTTGCAGGAAATCTGTAAAGAGATGTTGATGCACTCCTATTTTGGCCTTGTGATACTGAGGACATCTTTTGTTTTTTAAATTGAATATTTCTTTTCTCTGAAAATAACAATTTTAAAACAAATTCCGCTCGAAGCACTCCGAAAGAAATTCTCCGTAATCCTTTTTTTCCCGAAAGTATAAAACTATTTATAGATTATATAAAAAATAAGATATCATAAAGATGAAAAAATTATTCCGGATCTCTATCGTAAGATCTTCCGAATAAGGTAGCAAGTAAGAGGCTGTCAGATTTTGTTTTGTAATGCAATTTATGAGTGTCGTAATCCCAGTTCTTTTTGGGGGCTAGTTGTAGGCCGCTAATAGAAATGCTGGGATAGACATATGGAGTAGTGAAATTGGCTTCGATTTTAAGCTCTTCAAAGACAGTGCTAGCTTTTGTAGGAAAGGTGGAACACGCCTTCCCTTTAAAAGAATCGCAGCGCACAAAAAAACAGGCTTCTATCCACCATGTATATCTTTTGAAAACTGTAAAAGTTCCATTGTAAACTGCCAGATAATAGTCTTCATCCGATAACTGTACTTTATAACTAGCGCTACAGCAAAGTCCATTATTACAAGCTTCCACGTGATTTTCCGCATTCACTTTAACTAAAGTAAAGTTGCTGAGGTCATAATCCTGGCATCTGAAATCTTTATAGTTTGATGGGGGTCCTAGTATTTTCGTAGAACATACTCCAGAAGATATATTGTTACCAGATGTTCCTAGTGCAAAATCACCAAATTCAATGATGGTTGGAGGCGGAAAATCTTGCGGTGGAATAACGCCTCTTTTTGGAACTTTAGAGATGAGTAGTCTGGATTGACCATCTGCGATATAAACGTAATTGCCAATTCCAGTATCTCCAAAAAACATTCCGCTTCCTAAAGATCCAGTATTGTGGACTGTTGTCTGTTTAGCTTGCTATAATGGTGACATTATTTCCGATTCCTCAAGATTGCTGCACTTGAACAGCATTCATTCCTAGTTCACTGTATTCGAACCATGTAGTTGAAAATATAACAGCATCGGGTTTATATTTTTCAACCATTTGAACTGATTCTTTCCATACAATATCGAAGCAAATAAAAGTACCGATTAAGGCAAAATCAGTAGAAAATACAATAAATTCGGGTTTTGGAAGGACGTTAAGGCCGATTTCGAAATGCAAATGAGTTTTCCTATATCGTGCTATTAATAAACCACTCCTATTGAAGGCTACATTGGTATTGTAAAAATAGAATTTATCGTCTGGACAATCAGTAGAATTGTTGCAAGGAACTTTCGACAGAATATTAGCCAAAATAACCAAGTTATTTTGCTTAGCCATGCAACTTAACTTTTCTAAAATATATGAATTGTTGTATCTGTCGGGTTCCAAACAAGGATTCCATTGTTCAATTTTCGGATCGGGTACATATTGGGCATCGTTAATTATAACTTCTTTTTTCGTGGATGAGAAGAGTCCATACTCAGGAAAAGCCAATAAGTCAACATTCTGGAATATAGCAAGTTTCAATTATGAAACAAAAAAATAATTATCACATTTTGATTGCACTTACATATTGACCAGCTGTTGTTGCAGCTCTTTCATAAGCGGCCAAATTTTTTTCAATGTTTCCTTAGGCGGTTCTGTTTTGAAATTACCTTGCTTCACGTGTTCGTATATATTCAGCAGCTGTGTAGTAGTTTGAGTCATCAACATTCTGACAGTTGATCGCAACTATCAGTAACAGTCCAAACACTACAAAGAACATTGTAAGACGGAAGACCCTGTATGGGAATATATAGATAGAGATGGAATTTGTAATTTATATTTTGAATGGAAGGTTAGTAAACGATTTATTTGACTATGCGCTTAGAATCAATTAGACTAATAAACAAGAAAAACAAATAATAGATATAGAAATTATATAATTTTGTATTGTGGAATGAAATCGATCATTTTCTCGCGCGTTAATTAACAGTATTCAAAAAATAGGTTAATGTGAACCTAGGTATACAAAATGGCGGCGCTTCCGGTAACCTCGATGGCAAGTGTTTTTAGAAAATAAATGTAGATGGCGCTGATAGTAATGATGTCTTCGTATGCAAATATCCATCAAAAAATTCCGTTCTGGAAACATTAGGAATAATGTGAATTTCGAATTTTGGTTACGATGTAGACAGATGGATTATGCACGTTGTTAATTTTTTAAAGTTGTCTGTGTTTTTTAAAACTTATACAATTTACTCGAAGTCTTTAAAGTTATCGAGGAGGAAAGTTTGTCAATGGTAAATATCATGTTAAACGTGTCCTTAATGTGTTTAATGTGTGTTAAATGTGGTTTAAATGTGCATTTAAAGTGTGTAAATGTGTGTTAAACGTGTTAAATTTATGTACAATACAGGCAAATTTTGTTCGAACCACTGATGTATAGAATCTCGCAATTCACTTCGTCCACACATCGATTGAATTTATAGGTAGTATGATGACTTTTTTATTTTTCGTTTCTGGTCCAAGAGTAGGAAAAGTAACCAAAAGCAGGGGAAAAGGTAAGTAGCAAATTTACGTTTTAAAAATGTTTTAGTTTTAGAAAAAGTTTAAATATAGGCGCGTTTAGGTTATTGTCGACGGTCGCCATGTTGTTTGTACATTTGCGTGTGCAAACAAGATGGCGACTGGAAGCGCCGCCATTTTGTATACCTAGGGTAACATTAACCAAAAAATATATACTAGTATTAGTTAATGTTAAGTTATTTTAATTTCTCTTCAGTTATATATAAGGGAAAGTTTTGATATCGCATCAAATTTGACCCTCCAAGCTTTTTGCAAATCTTCATGTTTTGAGACCTCTGGAACTAAAAAAGTTTAATAATAAAAATAATAATAACGGCAAAATGTTCCGTGGATGTGTGTGTGCGTGTTGGCATCTATTTCGCTTAATATCTCAGGATGGAGTAAAAATTAAGAAATGAAATTTGGCATGGTGAGGGTCCTTGATTAACTTTTTATGGTGAAAGTTCGAAAAGGTGAGGAGATAGAAGGGATCATGTGTCATATCTCGAAAGGAGTAGGACTTAAATTTTATTCTTTATTAACATTTACACTTTTGAAGCTAATCCTACTTTTATAGTATTTAAAAATATATAAAGGTTTTATAACAAAATCTCATAACAGATGACGCCAGAATAATTTAAATTTTTTGCCGGGAAAGTTACGCAAGTCGTTGATGGATTTTTTAAATTAGTGTTTCTGTTTTCTCGATAAGTTTCATTTTTTCAGAATAGAAATTTAAAGCCAGATTTCTCAAGAATTCTGGAAAACTTTAATTTATTAAATAATAAAATATACTGTTTACAGTATTATTACATATACAAAAGAATATATAAAAATATATTTCATTATTACATAGTACAGGTTTCTTATACTATAATGACTTATTATAATAGTTTTTCATTTTATGGTATTTTAAAATTTTAAAGTATTGTAACCTTTTACTTTCAATCAGCTTTAAAACAAAATGGACGATTATCAATTTTCGCAAATCCGAATATTGACCAGATCTCGAATACACGGGATACTTAGTGAACATAATTACCTTTTATAGGCCTAACTTATTTAGCTAATAATTTATTGAATACTTATTATTTAACTTTTTTTCTTAGTTTCAATATATTAATAAAGTAAAGCAATTTACTAAATTTTAAGAAATGAAAGTTCACAATGGATTGAAGAAGGGAAATAAAAATGGATGAAAAATGGGAGAAATATTATTTAAACCGTTAAAATTTGTAAAGATTCGAAAAGTTTTAAGTGTCGCGAGCATTCGAAAGCTTTATATTCGAATTTGGAAATGTAATAAATTTTTCCTGAAGATGACCTATAAAAATTAGGTTGAAAACGTTAGAAAATAAAGAAATCAGCAAGCTCAGCAAGTAATTAGGTGTTTGTGTATTATTATTAAATTTCCATTTAGTTAAAATAAAGGACAAACTATATCCCATAATTTGATGTTTGTGAAAAGTAAATCTAATTCAGGACATTTCGAAAAGTTTATAAATCGAAGCTTGGCTATTCAGTTTAAAATTTATGATTTTATTTATATTCTTAAATTAAAGAAATCTTTTAGGCCTATACGTTAAGGCGAATATTGTAAAATTATCAGCTGGAACTGCTCCATTTAAATAAACGTGATAATATTTGTCACAAGTTCGAAACATCCCCGTTTAGGGCTTGACTGGCTAACTGGCAATTCCTGCAAATGTCATGGAATGTCATGTTAATCGGTCGTGGAAAGGCCGATGTTCTCCACATGGTGCTGGAGTTACACAAGACATGCATAATTCTTGAAACGTCTTTTATATATACATTTTAAGCATAATTTTAATAGCAGTCGTTAAAATTATAATATCTGTTAGTGGGAAGAATAAGGATCAATAACTCTTATACTTCTAAACTACGGCTATTATATTCAAACTAATTTAATTACAAAGTTAGTATTATTTTTCTTTAATTAATGAAACTTTTTTAGAAGGTCGATTTTAATAAGATGTTAGGGCTGAATTTTGTTTCCAGTCTGGCCCTGTCTACAGTTATAATACCCCTTTATAATACAGAAATCACCGAATTACTAGACAATACAATACAAATGCATATACTAATCGATGATGGAAATAGAACCAGATAGAAAAAGGCTGCCTATAAATTGCAATGTTTCTATTACCTGACATTAACGAATGACTATTGATAATTATTTAAATTTAATCTAATGCCTGAATAATTTTTAATATGAACTTATTAAAATTTAGAAGTGCTTGATTAAAGAAAATATTGAACAGATTTTATCAAATTTTTACTAAAACTGTATTAACTACATCGATACTTCTAAAATTGATTTTCATATAACTAATTCTTCACAAATATGCATTAAACTTGTTGATAGGATACATACAAAAACTATTTTAAAGAAAAGAAAATTCGTTTTAATATCATAGCTCAATTATATAAATTACGTGAAATTATACACGAAAATAGCTAGGACACAAATTAAACATAAACTACACAGAGTATGAGAAAGAAAAAATTTTAATGAAATTATCGCGACGAGTTTAAGTATTTTAACTTACTAACTTACGAATCTGTTGTTTTCTTCTATAAGTGTTCAAATAAATACCCACAACACAGACCGGTTCCAAGAATGATAAGAGATTCACAAATATAACCAATCGTATTTCATACAAATGACATCATAAATTATTCGTAAATGATGTGGAAAAGCAACTTTTTCTCCATTCTGTTTGCAAAAGTTAAAAGTAACCTGTTTAGTATTTGTAAACTACTTTCACTTTTGGCTTTTATAGACATATGCATATAAATATAAAGCTTATCAGAGTTTGTTTTCCAGACATCAGTAAAAAATATGCATTTGTGTGAATGAGAAAAAATTTGTTTTGTTTTATAAATTCCAGATTAAATTTATTTAAAAAATATTGTTCTTTTAGAAGAGAATGACTAATGTTGTTATACTACACAATGTTTTAATCTCATTATAATTTAATTATTAGAACATAGATACATTATTCTTTGTCCATCCAAAAACACGATGTAATTGTTTTGAGAAGTTAAATTCATATGAATTTTTTAAAGTATGATGTCTTATTTTGCCATTTTTAATAATAAAATTGTAAAATAGTAATAAGTAGTGATTCCTCTAGTAATGATTCTATTTTAAAATTTCACAACAGAACTTTATTGTCATTGCAAACTAATTTTCAGTTTTACATTTAACATAAATTAAAACAATCGAGTAAAAACTTTTTCTAGATTATATATAAAAAATAAGAAATAAACGTAGAAAATTACTCCGGATCTCTATCATAAGATCTCCCGTATAAAGTAGCAACTAAGAGGCTGTCAGATTCTGTTTTGAAATGTAATTTATGATTGTCATAATCCCAGTTCTTTTTCGGGGCTAGTTGTAGGCCACTAATAGAAATGCTGGGATAGACATATGGAGTAGTGAAATTAGCTTCGATTTTCAGCTCTTCAAAGACAGTGCTAGCTTTTGTAGGAAAGGTGGAACACGCCTTCCCTTCGAAGGAATCGCAACGCACAAGAAAACAAGCTTCTATCCACCATGTATATCTTTCAGAAGCTGTAAAAGTTCCATTCAAAACTGCCAGATAATAGTCTTCATCCGATAACTGTACTTTATAACTAGCGCTACAGCAAAGTCCATTGTTACAAGCTTCTACGTGATTTCCTGCATTCACTTTAACTAAAGTAAAGTTGCTTAGGTCATAATCCTGGCATCTGAAGTCGTTATTGTTTGATGGGGGTCCTAGTATTTTCCTAGAACATACTCCAGAAGATATATTATTATCAGACTTTCCTGGTGTAAAATCACCAAATTCAATAATGGTTGGAGGCGGAAATTCTTGCGGTGGAGTAACGCCCCTTTTTGGAACTTTAGAGATCAGTAGTCTGGATTGACCATCTGCGATATAAACGTAATTGCCAATTCCAGTATCTCCAAAAAACATTCCGCTTCCTAATGATCCGTATTGTGGATATTGTCTGTTTGTTGTTATAATGGTGACATTATTTGTGATTCCCCAAGATTGTTGCACTTGAATATCGCTCATTCCTGGTGTAAAGAATTCGAACCATAGAGTTGAAAATATAACAGCATCGGGTTTATATTTTTCAACCATTTGAACTGATTCTTTCCATACAATATCGAAGCAAATAAAAGTACCGATTAAGGCAAAATCAGTAGAAAATACAATAAATTCGGGTTTTGGAAGGACGTTAAGGCCGATTTCGAAATGCAAATGAGTTTTCCTATATCGTGCTATTAATAAACCACTTCTATTGAAGGCTACATTGGTATTGTAAAAATAGAATTTATCGTCTGGACAATCAGTAGAATTGTTGCAAGGAACTTTCGACAGAATATTAGCCAAAATAACCAAGTTATTTTGCTTAGCCATGCAGCTTAACTTTTCTAAAATATATGAATTGTTGTATCTGTCGGGTTCCAAACAAGGATTCCATTGTTCAATTTTCGGATCGGGAACGTATTGGGCATCGTCAATTATAACTTCTCTTTTCGTGGATGAAAAGAGTCCATACTCAGGAAAAGCCAATAAGTCAACATTCTGGAATATAGCAAGTTTTAATTATGAAACAAAAGAAGTAAGTATCACATTTTGATTGCACTTACATATTGACCAGCTGTTGTTGCGGCTCTTTCATAAGCGGCCAAATTTTTTTCTATGTATTCCTTAATCGGATCTGTTTTGTAATTACCTTTTGCCACGTGTTCGTATACAGCGACTGTGTAGTAGTCTAGGTCGTTAACATCCTGACCTTTGACCGCAACTATCAGTAACAGTCCAAACACTACGGAGAACATTGTAAGAAGACCCTGTATGGAAATGCATAGATATGATACTTGAAATTTATAATTTATATTAATAATGGCAGTTTAATAAACTACAGTTGCCTATACATGAAGAATCAATTAGACTAATCGATAAAGAATAAATAAACAGAAGATACAGAAATTACAGGTAACCCCCGTATAACATAGCACTTAGATAGCACGGATTCACTCTGACACTGTTCGAGAATTGGGTAAAGCCCACGTACAACATGAAATGTAATAAAAACTATTAAAAGCGAATTTTATCTAATTTGAAATTAGGGAAATCTCCGTACAACAGTTCAATAAACGTGATAAAGCTTTTAAGTGCCAAAGATATCCCATTTGACATTTTTCATTCGAGTGCGTACGTACTAAGTACAGTATGTAAATTTTCCTTTCCCACCTTCTGTCAGTACACGTGTTCCTTCTCGAAACTTGTTTCGTGTTGCCAGATCTCGACGCTTCTGCTTTTTGTGTTGTTTAATTTATATTAATATGTATCACTTCTTAAGAAAATTATAATAATGATTCGCCACTGAGACTGCACTATGGAGCGATATTCAAAGTATTCGTAGTATTGGAATCCACTTTTTTATCAACGTAATATTTGAGATATCGAATATCGAATTCTTTTAAGTATTCGAGTGTTTTCCCATCACTTGTTTAACACAATAATTAATGTTATTTTATTATAAAAGCCACAATAGGGAAAGAAGCTGTAGCTGTAGCTACACGATAAAACCTTAAACATAATTTATTTTTGGGGTTTGACAAAAGTTTTCTACTAGTTATTTATAGTTCCCTCACCACCCGGTCGCCCCATTGTGGGCCTGGCCGAACCCATAATGGGTCTTCTAAAAGAGGCCCTCTTAGTGCCCACAGGGCGGAAAGAGTTAAAAAAAAAAAAAGTTATTTATAGTTACAATTAGAGATGGGCGAATATTACTACGAAGACTTCGATATTGCGTCATACGTAAAGATTGAGCCTGTTGGGTGAAGTATTCGAAGAGGCGTTATAACATAATAATAATCTATTAACATTCTACAAGAAAAGAAGTAGATTAAATCAGGAAAGTGTTCGAATGCTTCTTTTCGTAAATAGAAGTCTAGAGTTTGTGAAAATAAGAACAATATATATTAATCTATTGCAGATGAAATAAGAATATCTAAAAAAAAGGCATTGTCAAAAAACAAAGTTCATTTCGTAGAATTTAGTCAATTGCCAAAGATATCCCATTTGACATTTTTCATTCGAGCGCGTACGCACTAAGTACAGTATGTAAATTTTCCTTTCCCGCTTTCTGTCGATACACGTGTTCCTTCTCGAAACTTGTTTCATGTTGCCAGATCGCGATGCTTCTGCTTTTGGTATTGTTTAATTTATATTAATATGTATCACTTCTTGAGAAAATTTTAATAAAGATATTTATCTTAATTACGTAAATATAATAGCATGTTTTTTAATTTTTGATTTAAGCCCCCTTTTTGTACTAGTTCTTTGTTTCGTATAACACGGATTCGCATAACACGGCAAATTTTTGTAACATAACTTCCGTGTTATACGGGGGATACCTGTATATATTTTTGTATTGTTCGATGAGTTATCCATTTTCTCACGCTTTAATTAATAGTGTTTAAAGAAATATTATTTACTGTAAAGTAATTTTTAATTAGTGGTCCTGTTTTCTCGATACGTTTCGTTTCTGGAGAAAAGAAATTTAATGCCAAATTACTTAAGTACTCTCGAGAAATTCATTTATTAAAAAATAAATATATTTTGTTTAAAGCAGTGTTTCCCACCTTCTTGTACCCGAAAAAATTTCACCGGTCCGCAGAAAAATAGTTTTATCGTACTGACGCTGGCACAGTTGATTTCGGGCGACATTTAAGTATTGATAGTAATCTAAAGTTACTATACGTAACCAAGTACGTACAGTAACTCCAGATAAGCATACATAAGAGTAATAAATAAGCATAATTCATAGTCGCTTATAATTACCGGTTCACATAAAATTATGCATACTTTTAGCGGTTCGCGATGAGTAAAATGGTTGAGAGACACTGGTTTAGAGTATAGTTAAGTATACAAAAGGATATATAAAATTATATTTCATTATTATATTTTATAGGTATCTGGATAAATTTTACTCATTCTCATTTTTATTTAAGAAAACAAGAATTCCAAAACGTTTGGGATCTAGGCCGCTTTCTTTCTTGTCACAAATTAAATTAGAATGCTGAAGAGATGCTGTCTCTACACAGTGGCGGATACCATAGACAAAAAAAGTAAAATAAAATAAAATTTGTTCGAATTTCAAAACGTTGTTCTTAAAAAACATTTTTTGCATCAGTTTATCGGACCGTCCTTAATACGTCGTACACGTGTTAATAAAAGGCCCTCATTAATTAATAAAATATTTAAAGGCTTTGACTTTGCTCCCTTTTTGGGTACTTCTGGATCCGCCACTGAGACGTATGGAGCGATATTCAAAGTATTCGTAGTATTGGTATTAATTTTTTTTATCAACATAATATTTGAGATATCGAATATCGAATTATTTCAAGTATTCGAGTGTTCTCCCACCTCTTGTTTAACACAATAATTAATGTTATCTTATATATAAAATTCTCGTGTCACAATGTTAGTTATCTTACTCCTCCGAAACGGCTTTACCGATTTTTACCAAATTTCATATGCATATTCAGTAGGTCTGAGAATCGGCTACTATCTATTTTTCATACCTATACACCATTTCCCTCCTTTCAAAAATATATTTATATATGGATTAAGGCTTTTATGTCCAACAGATGGCGCTAACTTCCGACGACCTAAGTTTGCTTTTCTGTCAGGCATTATGCTTTTCTGTGAGAATGGACTGAAGCAGATCATTTTCTATCTATCTATATAAATAAAATATAACGTTCGTTTGTTCCTACCGATTCCATTGAAATTTTGACACAACGTTGCATTCGAATACGCACGTGTTTTTGTATAATATACATGTCGAAATTCCCCCCAGTGGGGGGAGATGAACGGGATTAAGGCTTACCTTGAAGAACTCGGCTTCAATAATATTATAAAGCACTCAGCAAATCATTATAGATATACGTACTTAACACCTTACTCTTGCCGAGAAAAAATATATTTATTTGCAACAAACAAACAAACGTTTTCAGCCTGCTTCACAGGCCATCTTCAGGCTTGGAATACATTTGAAATTAAAATTCCATCCATGGAATACAAAAATTCAAATTCAAAATTAAATAAGGTACAATCAAAATAAAATATTGAATAACTAACATAAAGCAAAAAATAACAAAAAATATATAAAAATGTAACAAATGAATACGTAAGCATTAATAAATGCAAATTTCTAAGACATACAATAAAACCATTATATTGATTGGTTAGAGCCCTTATTAAACTTCTTAACCATAAACTTCCATGCAGAGGGAAGACTTTCTGCGTCCCTCGCATTAAGACAGCCTTCTTGTAATCTACTTCTAAAAATCTGCAACTTTTCCGCTGTCAAGGCTAATGATGGAGACGATAAAGGATTTATGATGGCCGCCTCATTCCATTTGACCGTAGCTCCTGGCGCTTGCGCCATTTGGGACAAAACTGTTGCATTAGACCCCTTTCTGATATTATAACTATGCTCCTTGATTCTAATTCCTAAACTTCTAGTGGTTACTCCGATGTAATCTTTTTTAACGCCCAATTGCATGTTTTCATACGGAATTTTATAAACTCCTGCTTTCTCTTCTGCCTTTATAACATCTTTATCATTCCTGAGGATTTTGTATAAATTAGGGAAAGCATTAGATCTTATAAACATGCCTCCTTATTCTATACAAAATCCTCAGGAATGATAAAGATGTTATAAAGGCGAAGATGCTTATAAAAAGGGCCCCTAATTTATACAAAATCCTCAGGAATGATAAAGATGTTATAAAGGCAGAAGAGAAAGCAGGAGTTTATAAAATTCCGTATGAAAACATGCAATTGGGCGTTAAAAAAGATTACATCGGAGTAACCACTAGAAGTTTAGGAATTAGAATCAAGGAGCATAGTTATAATATCAGAAAGGGGTCTAATGCAACAGTTTTGTCCCAAATGGCGCAAGCGCCAGGAGCTACGGTCAAATGGAATGAGGCGGCCATCATAAATCCTTTATCGTCTCCATCATTAGCCTTGACAGCGGAAAAGTTGCAGATTTTTAGAAGTAGATTACAAGAAGGCTGTCTTAATGCGAGGGACGCAGAAAGTCTTCCCTCTGCATGGAAGTTTATGGTTAAGAAGTTTAATAAGGGCTCTAACCAATCAATATAATGGTTTTATTGTATGTCTTAGAAATTTGCATTTATTAATGCTTACGTATTCATTTGTTACATTTTTATATATTTTTTGTTATTTTTTGCTTTATGTTAGTTATTCAATATTTTATTTTGATTGTACCTTATTTAATTTTGAATTTGAATTTTTGTATTCCATGGATGGAATTTTAATTTCAAATGTATTCCAAGCCTGAAGATGGCCTGTGAAGCAGGCTGAAAACGTTTGTTTGTTTGTTGCAAATAAATATATTTTTTCTCGGCAAGAGTAAGGTGTTAAGTACGTATATCTATAATGATTTGCTGAGTGCTTTATAATATTATTGATATGGCGGCACCGGTGAAACTTTGCAAAAGATACAGGAAGTTAACTTTAAGGTTGGTTAAAGCTAAATGCAAATTGGATTTTTTAAAGGCTTGTTTAAGGAATGGAGTATTCCCTATGTCAATCTACCGAATCAGCGTTCCTACGGAATGCAGTTCACTGAAATTCAGGTTTTGTATGGCTTGCCTGAAGAAGTCCTGAAGATCCAGAGAAACTAGTTGATGTGAATAAAAGAGTGGTCGATCTAGCTGAAGCAGTCCAGAAGAATTCTACTAGTAATTATGTAAAGAAATTAAAATGGATTATACGTAAACAAAAGGTTAGAAGTACAAAGAAAAATCTTATTGCTTTCCGCGCGTGGGACCAAATTGAGGTACCAGGAAGAATTAAGAAGCTTCTAATAAAAGGCCCAAATTTTGTGCCTGTGGAGGCTATGGATTGGGAAACCTCAGTACAGGAAATTGAAAGAGGCATTGTTGGGCTAGACGATTTAGAAAAAGAGTACTTCAGATGGAAAGCAGTCCTCAACAACAGGCAGAGGGGCCGTAAGCAGGATTTTAGGAGTAGTGACATCCGGCTCACGAAGAATTGGTTAAAACATAATGATTTGGTCTTGACTAGGGCTGACAAAAGTAAACAACTAGTCATCATGAAAAGGAGTACATATAACGAAGCACTAATGGATTACATCGAAAAGACGGAGTGTGAAAAGATCAACAGCAATCTTATTGGAAGCTTGGATAGAAGGGTCAGGAAACTGGAGGTCTCTAAGCTTTCCAAAGTTTTGCCTTTTCTCAAGAAATGCAGGAACCCTAGGCCAGGAACACCTAGATTATTTGCTTTCGCGAAGGTGCATAAAACCGGTAAAGAAATAAGACCTGTTGTAGAGAAGTGCAGGGGTCCCACGTTTGTGTTAGAAAAGAAATTGCATGAATACTTATCCTTGCAACTAGACACGGATACTCTTGTTGCCCGTGATCCTATGAAGGTGGTTAAGGATCTGCAAAGTATAGCATTAATGGAGGATGAGGTTGCAACGGTTTTCGACTATGAGAGCATGTATCCGTCAGTAAGGATAGAATCGTGCGAGGAGGCACTATTGGATTTCTTATACAGCAATAACTCGGAATTGCTTAGTTATACGGAAGAGGTAGAGAGTTTAACTAGTTTGGTCTGCCGGGAGTCTTGTTTCGTGTTTAATGGACAGGTCTACAGACAGAGAAGAGGGGTCCCTATGGGAAGTCCACTCTCAGGGATCCTATGCGAATTGGTAGTTAGGAGGCTGGAAAGAAGAATTTTTCATGGTTTTAAGGATGATATCGTGTATTTCAGCAGATACGTTGATGACCTACTTATATTATGGAGAAGTAACAGCAGAATTAAGGATTTTTTAGATAAGATCAATGATAACAATGATGGCCTTACTTTAAGATTGGAGCAGAAAAGTTCCTTGAATCTGCATTTTCTCGACATCGATATCACATTCAAAAAAGGCCACTTGTCCACTAGTGTTTTTATTAAACCATCCCACAGCCCATTGTATATTCCCTCCCAATCCAAGGATCCGTATAAATATAAAATTGCAGCTTTCAGGGCTTTAATAAGAAGAGCCTTTTTGTATTGCGAAAGAGTACAAGACAGGACGAAAGAAATAAATAGAATAATAAATGTAGCCAGGACCCTAGGTTACCAAAAAAGTACAATTCTAGGAATAATTAAGAAATATGAACACAACATCAAGAAAGGATGTTTTAAGAATGCTCCCAATAAATTTGTAAAGTTTACATATAATGAAAGTATGAATACAGTCATGAAAGAAATAGCACACAGAAAAAGTTCGAAGATGCTTATAAAAAGGGCCCCTAATTTATACAAAATCCTCAGGAATGATAAAGATGTTATAAAGGCAGAAGAGAAAGCAGGAGTTTATAAAATTCCGTATGAAAACATGCAATTGGGCGTTAAAAAAGATTACATCGGAGTAACCACTAGAAGTTTAGGAATTAGAATCAAGGAGCATAGTTATAATATCAGAAAGGGGTCTAATGCAACAGTTTTGTCCCAAATGGCGCAAGCGCCAGGAGCTACGGTCAAATGGAATGAGGCGGCCATCATAAATCCTTTATCGTCTCCATCATTAGCCTTGACAGCGGAAAAGTTGCAGATTTTTAGAAGTAGATTACAAGAAGGCTGTCTTAATGCGAGGGACGCAGAAAGTCTTCCCTCTGCATGGAAGTTTATGGTTAAGAAGTTTAATAAGGGCTCTAACCAATCAATATAATGGTTTTATTGTATGTCTTAGAAATTTGCATTTATTAATGCTTACGTATTCATTTGTTACATTTTTATATATTTTTTGTTATTTTTTGCTTTATGTTAGTTATTCAATATTTTATTTTGATTGTACCTTATTTAATTTTGAATTTGAATTTTTGTATTCCATGGATGGAATTTTAATTTCAAATGTATTCCAAGCCTGAAGATGGCCTGTGAAGCAGGCTGAAAACGTTTGTTTGTTTGTTGCAAATAAATATATTTTTTCTCGGCAAGAGTAAGGTGTTAAGTACGTATATCTAGAACTCGGCTTCTATTATACTATTTTACATGCGGTTTTTTGCGTTTTTAATTGCGTTTTAATACGTTACGTCAACAGAATATACACTAAAAAGGGATTTTTCGATATTCCCCAGCGGGAAAAGTGACGGGATTAAGGCTTACTGTGAAGAACTTGGCTTTTATTATACTATTTTAGATGCGTTTTTGATTGCGTTTTAATAGGGTACGTCAAGAGAATGTACACTAAGAAGGGATTTTTTGAAATTCCCCCCACGGGGGAAGTGTTATACATTTATAATAGATACATTTTGAGCCACAACAACTAAAATTACGGGTCAGCTAAAATTACCTAGAAATAATTTATATGGCAAAACAACGTTTGCCGGGTCAGCTAGTTATATTATAAAAGCCGCAATAGAGAAAGAAGCTGTAGCTGTAGCTACACAATAAAACCTTAAACATAATTTATTTTTGGGGTTTGACAAAAGTCTTCTACTAGTTATTTATAGTTCCCTCACCACCCGGTCGTTCCATTGTGGGCCTGGCCGAACCCATAATGGGCCTTGTAAAAGAGGCCCTCTTAGTGCCTACAGGGCGGAAAGAGTTAAAAAAAAAAAAAGTTATTTATAGTTACAATTAGAGATGGGCGAATATTACTACGAAGACTTCGGCATTGTGTCATACGTAAAGATAGCGCCTGTTGGGTGAAGTATTCGAAGAGGCGTTATAATATAATAATAATCTATTAATATTCTACAAGAAAAGAAGTAGATTAAATCAGGAAAGTGTTCGAATGCTTCTTTTCGTAAATAAAAGTCTAGAGTTTGTGAAAATAAGAACAATATATATTAATCTATTGCAGATGAAATAAGAATATCTAAAAAGAAGGCATTGTCAAAAAACAAAGTTCATTTCGTAGAATTTAATCAATTGTCTAATAATGTTGTATCGTTTATTTAATAATTCCACTTAATTGGCTTAAATACTTTTAAGTTTTTTGTTTATTTCTTTATATTACTAAATTATGTTATATAAGGTCATTAATTAAGTTTACTGAGTATTCGAATATTTGAAATCCGGTTAATATTCGAATTCGAAAAAATTGATATTTGCCATCTCTGGATAACACTATGTGTTATTACAGTGTAACCAGAGGTGGCAAATGTAAAAATCTTGTAAATGTAAAAATGTAAATGACAAATGTAAAAATCTTCAGAAAAATTATATTTCGTTGCATCTTCTTGTATATATATAAATGAGGACGTTTGTTTGTTTGTTCGCTTTACATTTCTTGACCGTTCGACCAATGGCTACAAAACTCTACATTTACATACTTCTAACTTAGATATAAGTTTTAAATACAGTTTTATTAGCCTACAATAATTAAAAATATCTCGGATGTTATGAAAATCTTCTATATTCGAATTTAAATAAACTCAATTATATTTTAAATTAAATACTGTATTTAAAATGATGATAATGAATGTATATATTAAATACATCTCAATGAAAATTAGATGTAGGATTATTTAATGAAAATCATTTAAATTTCGAAAGTGTGCTTAAAAATTTTATAATACACATCGAAAAACGACATTGAAAACGAAATTTACTACAAACCATTCAAGAATTATCGTGTAAATTTTGCAAAAGATGTAGCTTTATTGATGTAAACGTCAAATATCAAAACAAGTAAACCAGAGCGATAATTTATTATTTTATAGAAAAATAAACCTCGAACAATTACTAATTTCTGGAAAATTGGATTAAAAATGTGAGAAGAGGAGCTATTTTTAACTATGTTAAACTTCATTTACTTAAAACAAAGAAAAAATTCTTTCTTATACTTTGATGGTTGTGAAAAATAAATGTGCATTTCAAAAATTTTATAAATTATAACTCAGCTATTTAGTTTAAAACCGAGAATTTTATTTACACTTTTGAATTAAAACATCTCGGATATGTTAAGGCGAATGTTGTAAAAATATTAGCTTTACCCGCTCCATTTAATTATATCTGATAGTAAGTTTGTCACAAGTTTTAAACATCTACAGTACCCCCTTTTGTAAGAGAAAGATAATCGAATAATAGGCCTAGATAATACATTCCGTCATTGATTAGGATATGTATTGGTAAACAGAAACAGACAAGAAACTGGCTGGCTATAAATTCCAATGTTTCTAATACCTGATATTAACAAATGACTATTGGTTGATATTTAAATTTAATATAATGCCTGAAAAAATTTTTAATATGAACTCATTAAAATTTAGAAGTGCTTGATTAAAGAAAATATTGAACAGATTTTATCAAATTTGTACTAAAACTGTGTTAACTACATCGATACTTCTATACTTGCTTCTAAAATTGATTTTCATGTAACTAATTGTTCACAAATATGCATTTAACTTTTTGATAGGATACATACAAAATCTATTTTAAAGAAAATAAATTTTAAAAATCGGATGAATATCATAGCTCAATTATATAAATCACGTGAAATTATAGACGAAAATAGCTAGAACACAAATTAAACATAAACTACACAGAGTATGGGGGAGAGAAAATTTTAATGAAATTATCGCGGCGACTTTAAGTATCTTAACTTACCGAGGAATCTGTTGTTTTCTTCTGTAAGAGTTCAGATAAATACCCACAACACAGACAGGTTCCAAGAATGACAAGAGATTCACAAATATAACCAATCGTATTTCTTACAAATGACATCATCATAAATTATTAGTAAATGTTGTGATAAAGCAACTTTTGCGAACAGGATGGAGAAAAAGTTGAAAGTAACCTGTTTAGTATTTGTAAACTACTTTCACTTTTACTTTTTATAGACTTATGCATATAAATGTAAAGGTTATCACAGTTTGTTTTCCAGACAAGAGTAAAGAATATGCATTTGTGTGAATGAGAAAAATTGCTTTGTTTTATAAATTCCAGATTAAATTTATTTAAAAAATATTATACTTTTAGAAGAGAATGACTAATGTTGTTATACTAAACAATACTTTAATCTCACAATTTAATTATTAGAATGATACAGTATTTTATGTCCGTTTAAAAAAACAATATAATTGCTTTGAGAAGTTAATTCATGTGAGTTTTTAAAAATACGATGTAATATTTTACCATTTTTTGAATTATAAAATTGTAAAATACTGAGAAGTATAAACTTGAATACTTTAAAAAATTCAGATAATTTAAATATCAATAATAAATATTTTGGGTAATTGTTGATTAAAGCGGGTTTTTCCAATTTTAAATGGATTTCATATGCAATGTTTAATTCTAGATAATATAGTATCTGCGTATGTAACAAAATATTTTATTTATTTTTTTTTCCACTGAACTTTTAAATACAAGATTTGTAGATACCAGAATAGTATATAAATAATAAAAATTACATTTACAATACATAAATAAGTATATCATAAGGGTTACTTATGAAAATTATGATAATCTGCGTAATCTGACAATAAATTTAGAAATAATGTAATTATCAATACTAGGGACTAAATTTTTTATACTGTCGGTATTTTCTCAATGTATAAAATTAGTGCAATGTGATTATGTACTAAACTAGCTGACCCGGCTACGCGTTGCTGTGGCTCAAAATGTATCTATTATAAATGTATAACACTTCCCCCGTGGGGGAAATTTCAAAAAATCCCTTCTTAGTGTACATTCTCTTGACGTACCCTATTAAAACGCAATCAAAAACGCATCTAAAATAGTATAATAAAAGCCGAGTTCTTCACAGTAAGCCTTAATCCCGTCACTTTTCCCGCTGGGGAATATCGAAAAATCCCTTTTTAGTGTATATTCTGTTGACGTAACGTATTAAAACGCAATTAAAAACGCAAAAAACCGCATGTAAAATAGTATAATAGAAACCGAGTTCTTCACGGTAAGCCTTAATCCCGTCCATCTCCCCCCACTGGGGGAAATTTCGACATGTATATTATATAAAAACACGTGCGTATTCGAATGCAACGTTGTGTCAAAATTTCAAAGGAATCGGTAGGAACAAACGAACGTTATATTTTATTTATGTAGATAGATAGAAAATGATCTGCTTCAGTCCATTCTCACAGAAAAGCATAATGCCTGACAGAAAAGCAAACTTAGGTCGTCGGAAGTTAGCGCCATCTGTTGGACATAAAAGCCTTAATCCATATATAAATATATTTTTGAAAGGGGGAAATGGTGTAGGGGTATGAAAAATAGATAGTAGCCGATTCTCAGACCTACTGAATATGCATATAAAATTTGGTAAAAATCGGTAAAGCCGTTTCGGAGGAGTAAGGTAACTAACATTGTGACACGAGAATTTTATATATAAGATATTATAGGTTTATGCATATATAATAGCTTTTAAACAAAAAATAAAATATGTTAATAAGAAAGATAATGAAAATATTTAAAACGTTTTGCGCAAAATTCTTATTCTTACTTAATTTTAATTACTTTAAATCAGCGATTCCCAACCGCGTACATCGGTACGCGATAGGTTGTTTAACGGTATAGAAAAAAGTTAGTTATTATGGCAGGAAAAATAATATATTATGTATCACAAATTAATAGTATTAAAAAATTATTAGGTAAAAATTGTTCCTTGCACTATAAATCACAAACTATAATATACATTTCGAAATGCAAAAATAGAAATAAAAACTTATGTTGCCGATTGTACAATGTAACAGATCAATAAATGTTGCGCAGTTGGTCAATGATAGTGGTGATACCATTATGTGTGATTAGTGATTATGCTACGGACGTTTGATGGTGGGTATATTACCGTTATTATTATTATCTCTCTACAATATCCCCACGTGTTGTTTGAAAAAAGTATTTTTTATTGTTAGCAAGGAAAAGGACATAGTTAGTTTCTCCAGATTTTCTCTACAAACGGTAATTTTTTCATTATTTATTCAGTATTTTTATTAATTTCGTACTGCCTGCTGTGTTACCAGCTTAGATGTATGAAGGAGTGCGTGTCAAAAGTTGCAATTTGGCACAGAGTATTAGGTGCTCAAATCATGCGCGCATAAAAAAAAACAGACTTGTAGGTACTCAGGTGACCAAGAACCGAGTCAAAATAAAATTCAAAATGATTACACACACTACAAATAGGCAGTGCGAGATTTGCGCATGCGTTCCTCGTTGGGAAGTTGGAAATGACACGGTGGTACGTAATGAAAAAAGGTTGGGAACCGCTGCTTTAAATAATTCTTTATTAATAAAAAGAAGACGGGTTGATTAAATATTTATCTCAAACCGTTGATATACTGTAATGCTTTATGTAATGTAGGCTATGTGAAAAAACAACACTAGGGATTACAATTTATAGCTGTAATCCCTAGTGTTATTTTTCACGTAGCCTACATTACATAAAGCATTACAATATATCATTATTGACGGCCGGATGGCCGAGCGGTAAAGGTGGCAGCCTACCGCTCTGGGGGACCTGGGATCGAATCCGAACGGGTCGAATAATCCTCAGGAATTTTTCGGGGGGTGGTCCGTTCGGATATGTCGGGCCCCGTCCCTCACCACCCGGTCGCCCCATTGTGGGCCTGGCCGAACCCATAATGGGCCTACTAAAAGAGGCCCTCTTAGTGCCCACAGGGCGGAAAGAGTTAAATAAAAAAAAGCATACAATATATCATTGTTAGTTGTTATTTATACAAGAAGAAATTTGTAAACTTGAAAATGTAATAATAAATGAGAAGAATTAATCATGGAGAAATAAATGAACTATTTAGAACACTTGTCTCTTTTCATAACGTTTCTGAATTTATATACTTTTATTCCCAATAGCGATTTCATAATAATGAATGAGATTCTGCAAGTTTTCTTTCTACGTAAAGTATGAGGAAAAAATTAAAAGATACAAGTAGCAACGAAACTGGTTAATCTCTCTGTTTTGAACTATAGGAACTGCAATAAATACGTAGTCTATTTTTTCATAAAAATAGTAATATTAATGATAATAAATTTGCTTTATGTACAGTACATTTACAGTGTTATTTCTTTTTGAAATTACTTTCTAACGAATTGTTTATGACATACTTTCATTTTGCGCATTTATATTATTAGATTATACAACGAATTGATTTTTCTCCCAGTTCTATGGATGTCGAAAATATGGTATAGGAAATCAAATTAAATTTCATCCCGAATTAATTAGTTTAAAATTATATAAAAGTGAAACACTTCCCATCTTAATGTTATATGTTTTTAAGAGCAATTTTACTCGATCGTCGGATCAAATTTACTTGTGTTTCTTTATACATATTTCCGATTAAAAGATATGTTGATACTCATCGTATCTAGTGTTGTTTTCGTTATCGTGTTGCAAATTAGTCTCGAAACTTCTGTAGAAGTAATTACGTAGAGGATACTTTATCCTCGCAACAACTAGTTTAGTAAAAATTGACTGAAATCCGAGACGTATGTATAAACTTGCTGCGAAGAAATTTTAACGTAATTTTTTAGCATGTTTATATAATGCATGCGTATATGTAAATTGAAAGAGATCAGCATAATTACTTCTTTAATGAATGTGATTTTACCGAAATTAGTCATCATGTTTTGAGTCGACTGAACTCAAATTGTCTTTCAATTAGCTTCGGTATAATAATAAGTAAATTCAAGATGCACAAGTCTTCCTAATTTACATTCACATGTTATACAGGGTGGGCCAGCGAAAACGAAACGGCAGAGTGTTCGTGTTCGTCCAAGCAAAGCGCTCGGACAGGTCGATTTTACTCTCGAGGGGACATCTTTTGCAATAAAGTTTTTGCGATTCTGAATATTAACTAAACAAACATTTTTTTCGAAATAAATGTTTGATTAGTTAATACAAAATAAATGAGTTTTTAAAATTTTTTGTTGTCTTTTGTATTCAGAATCGCAAAAACTTTATTGCAAAAGATGTCCCCTCGAGCAAAAGATCGACCTGTCCGAGCGCTTTGCTTGGACGAACACGAACACTCTGCCGTTTCGTTTTCGCTGGCCCACCCTGTATTTAGAAAATGTTTTCGTTTCGTTCTGTTATGTTATAAGCATATAATTGTTGGCAATTAATTAAGTTTGTTGTGTCAATGATCTTTAAGTTAAAGTGATGATTAAGAAATGAAATTAGTAATTACTGCACCAAACTTCTCGGTCTTGAATTGAAAATTTTAGTTTTGTTAGCCACATGTATCAAAATTTCGAAGTAAAAAACAAAACCGACAAGGGTAATGCTCAAACTCGAATAAATATTGTTATACTATTTTCAGACAAATATTATAAAATATGAAGGTTACTAATATGTAAACTAATTGAATTTATTCATTTAATTAGTTTTTAAATGAAAAAGATAAAAAATACTAAAATAAAATTTAAATAAACAAATAAATTTGTTAGACCAAGTTACAATTTAATTTGTTGTCTGTAGATTAAAACTCCGATCTGTCCATTGACTAACGTACAAATTTATCAAATGTAATATTTTTACTCGCTGTTCGTCGTATTTATTAAAAGAAATAGCTACGTAAATCTAAAAGAAAAAATTCGTGATTCGGTAATATAAAACGTGGATGTCGGTAAAATCCATAATCATTTTCGTCGAAGGAAAATACGTAAGATTAGAGATGTTTGTAATAACATATTATAAGGGCGGTGCTACCATGGTAACAGTGACATGTCTCATCTCATTACTTCGTAATTTGTTTGCTGCATTTTTGTTATATTGTTTAAAATTTCATTCTAGGTCTACATTTTTTCTGGTTTTTTTACAGGAAGAATATTAATTTATTACCGTGATTTACATTTTTAAAGCAAATTCGTGAAAAGATTATTATATTGTATTTAAAATGAAACGATTAAATAATAATGTCTTTCAATAAATTATTTTTGATGTACAAGTTTTGCGCAATTAGGAAAATACCCAATTTTTCAATTAACGATGAATGAATATTTAAATAACAGCGATACGTTGTAGTTTTATAATAATTAAATGCAAAACTTTCTAATGAAATTTCGCAGAATTTAAAGGATTTTCGTTTATTTATCTAAATAATTTGATATCAATAAAATGTTTCAAATATCAAAAAGTGTTTATATAGAACTCTTCGCGTGATTTTGCTTAAATAGCGTGTGAATTCG
Organism: Centruroides vittatus; assembly: GCF_030686945.1. NCBI lineage: Eukaryota > Metazoa > Arthropoda > Arachnida > Scorpiones > Buthidae > Centruroides > Centruroides vittatus. The sequence continues at coordinate 2,816,478 of NW_027122227.1, read as the reverse complement.
ATAATCACACGAACCGATCCGTCGCATTTACTATAATTATTCTCGTTAATGGATTTATTATTATTCGCTCTCGGAAATATCATTCGATAATGATATTTCAGAATTTATTTTTGTTATAAGACGAAAAGCGCTTTAGTTTGAATATTTTTAATGTTTATAACACGAATCAAACAGTTTTTTTATCGAACATGTTTGACCTAAATATGAGTAAAAAATCTAACGAGTAAGTCGAACGTTCGGAAGGACAGATTGAACTTTGTTAATGCGATGTGATAAATTCGCTGTAAAATGATAAGAATGGGAAGATATTAAAGTTAAATGTTACGCAGTTTCTCTAATTCTTCCTCCGTTTTCCGTTTAAATATTTAACAATTATTGAGAATTATTGGTGCGTTAATCGATGAGATTTTAAAAAAAAATCTTAATATGATCGTTCATTTTTATAATAACTTTATGCTTCTAGTAGCATATTGTACACACGCGTATATCTGTATTCAGTGCTACATATAGTTTATTGTTGTTTTATTGCCCGTTCGTTTTTAAGATATGCTGTTACTGTATTTCAGTTCGAATGTTGTTGAAGAAATACTGACAGATAATTTTTAGTATTTGATCTTATTTGTTTTAATTGGATATTTAAACAAATTATAGTATTTTTAAAATTTGTAGAAAATTTTTACTGGATCTCGACCGAAAAAAATATATTCAGTTTTACTTGAGGTGTTTACTTCTAAGTTTAATTGGTTCTTTTGTTTTTTTAAACATATTATTACAGGAAGTTTAGCAATATTAAGTGGTACGAAGAAATATTACTTCGGCTATTGTTTATTAGAGAAATTTATTTTCCTTTCTAAAATTTTCGAATAAAATTTACTTTAAGATATATTTAATTAAATCGTACACCTTTTAACCTTTAAGTTAATACGATATTTAGTGTGGAATTTCAATCAAATTTAATTAGAGCCACAGGAATATTTAATTCCAATTATAAGTTCTTACTCATACATCTTATGGTTATTAAAGAACCTGGTGTAACGTAATTCACGTGAAAGTTTTAAAAATTGCTAATCAAATGATAAATGATAAAATATTGCACAATTAGATAGAAATTTTGCCTGGTGAAATCGTGGCCTATATTTCTACTTTGATATAATTTCATAACGATAGGCAATATTTTAATAGAAAACGAAAGACCCTTACAAATTAAATTCTATAAATGTATTTTATAAAGCGACAACGTATAAATTGTTAATTTATTTGCAATTATAAAAGAAACTAATGAACGATATTTATCCATTGTCCCGTGAATGTCGTATGTTAACCGAAACTTGTCCTTGAAAATAAGAAATATTCCTTGTTTTCAAGGGCAATTTAGAACCAGTGCCAGCTTGCAGAAGTGTTGATCCGGCATTGAATCGGTTTTGAAGCTTCTTGAATAATCAATGATGCCCCCTTTTTTATTTCTTGTGTCCTCTTTTTTTATAATCTATGGGCACCGCTGCATACGACCTCATTTCGACATCACTCGGTCACTTGACCACCTCGCAACACCACCCATAATATAAATAGGGTGCCTAAATGGGGGAACCGACGCATCCGCCATGTTCGATCCAAAGTAACCGACTGATATTGTTACCATAGGTTTACGTTGCGTTAAGTACTCAATTTTAGTGTGTCGTTTATATCTATCGCCTTCGTATGGACGGCCGTTTGGCAATTAACTGTAAAAATAGGTCAGAACGAACTAACAAAGTCAGGATTTTCCTATACCCAAAAGATTCCGAACGAAGAAAGAAATGAATCATGTTCTTAAATAATAAATAAGCAAATTTATTGTAATCATAAAATGAGATACAAATTTGTTCGGTTTACGGAATGCTGAAATCTTTGCTTGTCCTTCATAATTTTTGAAAATTAGTTTTGTAAAAGAATTTGTTATTGATATGTCCAATAAGACGGAGTATCTTGAAAGAAATCATCATAAAAATTTTCGCAAATTATAGCTATGCGGCTTCCTAAATATGCTCCGAATACGACCCAAAATAGCCATCCGTGTAAACCTAGTCCACTAGTTCCAATTCTTTCGCAAGTGTAAAGCAGAGTGTTAGGGGGTTGACCGTTTCTTGTTACCAATAGCAGATACTTGTTGGCCACAGAATTTCTGCGAATTCCTTTTCTCTCGAATCCAATAAAATGCAAGATTTTCACTAGGATACGAGGAGCTAAATATGCAAAAATTAAAGCAAACACCGTTCGAAGCCAAGTTCCGAAGATATCAAACATCTTTCCCTGAAAAAAAGAAATAAAAAAAAATACTGGTATATTTTCAATATTCATTAATATTTCGAGTAAAAAAAGTCCACAAATTATAATCGTAAAAGTGATTGGGGCATATAACCATACACTTTCGACAACGGAATGCTTTGATGCAGTACTGTATTTTATAATCTACTCATGAAAAAGATCCAAAATGACTCTGCTTTATTACAAATATAAAGTATTAATTATAATTAATTAAAATATAATTATAATACTTATTTCTTGTATATACGTAAATATTTATATCCATAGACATATGTAGGGGAAGGTGGTGCAAGATGGGGCCATGGGGTAAGACGAGGACGTCTGTTTATTCGTGGTTAACGCGCTTTCATCTAGCTGTTATTTGGGGAACTAAATGTCAACCTGAAAAGGGATCACGGGACCAGAGAACGTCCGAATCGCTCTCTTTGTTTGGAAGTAAGACAGTTTTCCATGTTTCAGCAATACTTCATCTAATTTTACGCCCGCTACAAAGTTTCTACAAAATAAGTAGCATTGTGAACTTTTACATTACCTTTTAGATGAAGATATTATGGTATTCGAAGTAACCTTTAAGACTGAAATTGTTTAGTTTTGAAATAAAGTTGACCCGTGTTTGCAGTCAGTATGAAAAGTGCACGTTGGGCCAAGATGGGGTACCCCATCTTGCCCAAGGTTGGCCACGAATTCTGCTGCTGGCTAGAGGCACTGCGATATAGTGCAGTCAACTACAGTAGAGCGTCGATAAGTGGAACGTCGGTAAGTGGAATGGCCGGAAAGTGGAACGATTTTCAGTCGGACTGTGTCGTGCTGAATCGAATGTTTTTGATACTAAATTTACTTCTAAAGTATAATTTTCATGTTTTTTATATCATTAATATAAATTCGATTATTAAAACCAATGGGATCGGTGGTAATATTAACACACTAAAAATAAAAAATTTTTAGTTAAAAAACAAGTAAAAATTATACTCTTTCCATTTCCGACTTCGAGGATTCTATGAGCCAAAACAAGACAAACAAGTGGCAAGGAACAATCATTACTTTATTAATTTATCCATATGCATTTCGCCATCTAGGCCTCCTCAGTGGATACATCAGGATGTTATTCGTTGATTACGTTTTATACCCAACAACCGTTCCCAGCATGCATCAACAACCACTCCAGCATTCAAATTAAGTAAATTTACATGTTCGGCGATACAGAAATGTTCTACAATTTTTCTTTCTAAGTTATTTTCTATTCTATACAAAATTTTAGTATTTTTTATATTTATATTACAATTAAATTTATTGCAATGTAAAAACCATGCTGATTCCGTTCTTCTCAGTCTAATGGCTGCCTCATGTTCCTTTACTCTCAACTCCAATCTTCTTCCGGTTTCGCCAATGTAATAATTTGGGCTTCCACATGTACATGACATCCTATATACGACGCCGGCGATTTTAAATTGATCTCCGGGCGAATTTTCACTGTTCATTATACTGATAATGTTAGACATCTTATTCTTTTGGTTCGCAACTATGCATATAGAAAATCTTTTAAAAATTGGTTTATATTTTTCAAAAACTTTAGCAACATAAGGAAACTTTGCATAAGAAATATCTTCTATGTTATTTTTAACATTAAATCTACGTTTTAAATATAATTTATACCACTTACAGAGGATATGTTTCGGATAGTCATTTAACTGAAATTTTTTGAACAATTGTTTTACTTCGATATCTATGTTTTCTTGCTGAGTTGTTCTATTTAGTATCTTTCTCAATTCCATATTAAAGACATTCTTTTTATTTTCTAAAGGACAATAAGATTTAAAGTTAATAGTTTTACCATTATTACATAGTTTTTCATACTTACTAAATGATACACTTCTCTCTTCTCTTTTTATAGTGACATCTAAAAAATCCATTCTATTTTGTTGTTCATCTTCACTTGTAAACTTTAAGTTTTTACGTAATCTATTTGCATATTCTTCAATATGTTTGGATGAAACTATTTGAGAATCATAAACTATTATTATATCATCTACATATCGTGCATAATATTTAATACCTGTTAGACTTGAAATTCTTTCATCTATTTTATTCATATAATTATCAGCCAATTTTGGTCCTATAACCGATCCCATGGCAATACCTTTTTTCTGTCTATAATATTCTGTAGAGATTTTAAAGTAGTTATTATTAAATACAAATTTAACAAGCTCTATTATATATTCAGAAACGTTACATGTTTTGAGACTTTCTATTATCATTTCTAAAGTGATAGATGGGTACATAGACTTTATATCCAAACTCATAATACGAAAAGATTTTTTATAGTTACCTTTTAACAATCCGTTAATTAATTCTTCTGTACTTTGTATACTATAGGTTGATTTTTCCATATTCTGAAAGAAGTTTTTTAAAAAACCTTCTAAGTTATACAAAACAGTTCTTCTAAAATCCACAAGGGGTCTACAAGTGTTACCAGGCTTATGCGTTTTGATTCTTACATTTAACTTAGGTTCTCTTACATTATTAAAGTCCAAAATATTTTTAACTTGGTTAGCTGGAATTTCATTCTTATATTTTTTAATTAATTTAGTAAGGTTGCTTTTAATTTCCTCAATAGGGTTTCTTGGTAATAATTCATAGTCATCCGATGAAATTATTTCTAATTTTTTGGATAACAATTCTCCTTTTTAATAAAGGAGGAATTGTTATCCAAAAAATTAGAAATAATTTCATCGGATGACTATGAATTATTACCAAGAAACCCTATTGAGGAAATTAAAAGCAACCTTACTAAATTAATTAAAAAATATAAGAATGAAATTCCAGCTAACCAAGTTAAAAATATTTTGGACTTTAATAATGTAAGAGAACCTAAGTTAAATGTAAGAATCAAAACGCATAAGCCTGGTAATACTTGTAGACCCCTTGTGGATTTTAGAAGAACTGTTTTGTATAACTTAGAAGGTTTTTTAAAAAACTTCTTTCAGAACATGGAAAAATCAACCTATAGTATACAAAGTACAGAAGAATTAATTAACGGATTGTTAAAAGGTAACTATAAAAAATCTTTTCGTATTATGAGTTTGGATATAAAGTCTATGTATCCATCTATCACTTTAGAAATGATAATAGAAAGTCTCAAGACATGTAACGTTCCTGAATATATAATAGAGCTTGTTAAATTTGTATTTAATAATAACTACTTTAAAATCTCTACAGAATATTATAGGCAGAAAAAAGGTATTGCCATGGGATCGGTTATAGGACCAAAATTGGCTGATAATTATATGAATAAAATAGATGAAAGAATTTCAAGTCTAACAGGTATTAAATATTATGCACGATATGTAGATGATATAATAATAGTTTATGATTCTCAAATAGTTTCATCCAAACATATTGAGGAATATGCAAATAGATTACATAAAAACTTAAAGTTTACAAGTGAAGATGAACAACAAAATAGAATGAATTTTTTAGATGTCACTATAAAAAGAGAAGAGAGAAGTGTATCATTTAGTAAGTATGAAAAACTATGTAATAATGGTAAAACTATTAACTTTAAATCTTACTGTCCTTTAGAAAATAAAAAGAATGTCTTTAATATGGAATTGAGAAAGATACTAAATAGAACAACTCAGCAAGAAAACATAGATATCGAAGTAAAACAATTGTTCAAAAAATTTCAGTTAAATGACTACCCGAAACATATTCTTTGTAAGTGGTACAATTTATATTTAAAACGTAGATTTAATGTTAAAAATAACATAGAAGATATTTCTTATGCAAAGTTTCCTTATGTTGCTAAAGTTTTTGAAAAATATAAACCAATTTTTAAAAGATTTTCTGTATGCATAGTTGCGAACCAAAAGAATAAGATGTCTAACATTATCAGTATAATGAACAGTGAAAATTCGCCCGGAGACCAATTTAAAATCGCCGGCGTCGTATATAGGATGTCATGTACATGTGGAAGCCCAAATTATTACATTGGAGAAACCGGAAGAAGATTGGAGTTGAGAGTAAAGGAACATGAGGCAGCCATTAGACTGAGAAGAACGGAATCAGCATGGTTTTTACATTGCAATAAATTTAATTGTAATATAAATATAAAAAATACTAAAATTTTGTATAGAATAGAAAATAACTTAGAAAGAAAAATTGTAGAACATTTCTGTATCGCCGAACATGTAAATTTACTTAATTTGAATGCTGGAGTGGTTGTTGATGCATGCTGGGAACGGTTGTTGGGTATAAAACGTAATCAACGAATAACATCCTGATGTATCCACTGAGGAGGCCTAGATGGCGAAATGCATATGGATAAATTAATAAAGTAATGATTGTTCCTTGCCACTTGTTTGTCTTGTTTTGGCTCATAGAATCCTCGAAGTCGGAAATGGAAAGAGTATAATTTTTACTTGTTTTTTAACTAAAAATTTTTTATTTTTAGTGTGTTTTTTTATATTCTTTAATATATTTATTTTGTTTGTACAAAATGAAGAAATAATTTTTAACGATACGATAGCCTCGATGATTATTATAAAAATTTTCGTTAGGCTTAAAATCGACGAAAATTCAACACGAAGCGACACGCAACGGAGAAAAATTTGAACATCGGACAGGTTAATGTATTTTTTCGTACAAAGTCGGAAATTGGAACAAATCACTAAGTGGAAGGACCCCAGTCCCCAATTGGTTCCACTTATCGACGCTCTACTGTAGTTTTAAATTCGTTGTCATTAATAATTCTATATAACCTTTTCGAATATATAAAATAATAATTTTAAAAATGATCTTTTTATAGAAAATGAAATATTCCACTTTTAAATCATATCTAAATGTAATAAATTTATACAGTATATACTGTATTACTTTATTATTTGTTTTTACGTTTTATTTTATTTATGAAAACATTTTTAAATTTAAAAATACTATCTTAACAAGAAATAAAATGTGAGATAACAATCGAAATAAAAATTTTTTCCACGAAAAAAATATCGTCTGCTTACAAAATAGCGAAACTGAGCATGCGCGAAGTGACTATCGTCTGGTAAAGTAAATACGAGTAAGTTCAAACTTTTATATTTATTCATTCGGAAAATAATAATAAATGTAGCCGTTGTGATAAATAGGCACACTGCTCTTGTGCCAATATTGAAGAAAACGACAGTTTAACCATTTTAATTTGTCCTTCTTGTATATAAAAATAATATCCCCATCTTACCCCATGGGTGGGGCAAGATGGTGCATTTACATATAATTTTAAAATATTAAATTTTCTGGTTTTTAAAAACGTTTTTCAAAAATTAAATTTTGTTTTATATATTACCAAATGTTAAAAAAAAAAAATTTTTAATTATTGTCCTCATTAAAGTCGTTGCCATCTTATGACTTTTCAAACCTTAAAGTCCTCATCCTGCCCCACCTTCCCCTATATTTTTAACATTATGTACTGTACGGTACATATATATGTAGAAGTTTTAAGATAAACGCTTTTCGAAGAGTGAAGTTCTCATTCATTACTATTTTCCTTTATCCTATTTTATTTAAATACCTCGTAATTTGAACAATTCTAAACTCGAACGTTTCAGAATCCGAACGCTAAATTCGAGAAAATTTGATCCGGGAATCGAACGATGCTTCTACCATCGAACTACACGAGAAGTGAAAAAATGCGCTCTCTGAAAAAGCATCTGTCGCGTTATGATCATATGTTTACATTGCTTTTTTTCGCTTTATTTTTGGTGTTTGTTTATATACATAATTAAATCGATAGGGGGTTAATAAACTTTAGATCCGTTTCCCCAGAAATGTTTCATTTTAATATTAAGGGATGATAGATCAAATGTGACATCGGCATGGGATATCTAAAACCTGGTGACAAAATATGACGAGAGATAGGTAGTCAAAAAAGAAGTTAAGATTGATGACATCATATTCGAATGACCCCTTAAAAAGCTTTACGAGAAAAAATTTACCTACAAAAACGTTTGCGACGAAAAAATAGAAGGAATTAAATTATAATAGTGTATAGGCCCACAATTGAGCGCTTTAACATGATAAAATTTCGTGTTATGTAGATGAAAAGATAAATAAATAACTTTAAAGGAAAACAATAAACCTCCCCTTTTACCACTGTATAAATTTACTATTATAATCCATTTTTGTCAATTTCTATGTTACACTATTCACTTAAAACTGTCATTTTCAAGAACGTAACCTCAAATTGATTTATTAGAAATAGAGCTGGATCGGGTTTCTAGGAATTAATTAATTGGTAAAAGCGGAATTAATTGTAATCACATCGAGCAATTTTTTTTTTTTTTAACTTTAAGATTATTTTCTTCAGGTAAAGTATGATTTAATAAAGCTATAAATACTGTATACGAGAGCCTCAAAAATTTATAAACGAGTATTTAAAGTAATAGGACACTAAACCTATTTAACAGTATGGAATAATTATGATAACGTAATGATACCATTGACTGCATAACGCTTATTCAGATTTTATTTCTAATTTTTACAATATCAAATTTCGATAATTCTTCCATCAAATAAATTAAATTCGTCGACGTTAATTTTTATCATCACATTAGAGTAATGGAGTCGTTTACGTATGAAATCCATTTATAGACGTCAGTGATGCGAGTTTTAATTCTCATGAGTGAAAAATTCTCAATGTATTAACGAGCAACGGCATTTCTTTCCGAAAGATTATAACAATTTACAGTAATTAATCTTCCGGATTGGTTAACATTAGCATAGAAATTATCGTTTCTTTATATGACAAATCATTTAACACATCAATTCCTTTTATGTCTGCTATTAGACGCATGAATTAAAAGTAATTGACACGCAATCCTGAATATTTTAGATATTTTTATATTATTTACGTAATTCAATTTCGTCGTACTTGCAGAGGGCCAAAAAAGGAATAAATTCCATTAAAATTTGCCGACGCGCACTTAGCTTGCAATTGGTAATATCTAAAATTCTACACGTGACACACAAATGCATTTGCTGACTTAATTCTTCTACATAGAGTGAAAATGACTATTAAAATACAGTACATACAATTACCTGAACATCGAAGAGAAGTGTCAAAATTAACGAAGAAACATTTATCGATCGTACCACGGAAATGCCGTGTTATAGTTTTTCGATAACAGATGGCGACACGCGCATGGTTTACCTCAACGACAATATACTATTACTGGATAGACTGGTTTGGGAGCAGAACAGAATTTTCTGCCTAGAGCCAATTTTGCTCACTAGGAGCGCTGCGGTCAGGATTCGGGCTAAAAGCGAGTCGCGTATATAGAAAACGTATATTTTTTTATATATTTTTAACTGATAAGTTAGAAATGAATAGAAAATCAAAAGTTAGAAATGTTTTTTTTTTTTTTTTAAATAAAACCGTTCTAGTGTTAGAACAATGAAAGCTAAATAAATAAATAATAGTATATACATTTCTACTCAGACACCTTATACCTCTGAGAAATTATTAATTTAATAATGCAAACGTTTTCCACCTGTTCCACAGGTCATCTTCAAGCAATTTTTACTTTTGGAATGTTATCTCGTGCAGGTTCGAATATATGTGCGCACGATATTTCAAATTTTAAAAAACCGTTGGAACATTCCATGTAAAATATAAAATATAAACAATAATAAAAACATTAATACAATTAATTAAATAAACATATTGATCCGCTAAATAATAAGTTAAGGGACGTAAGCTAATATAATGATGGCCGAGCGGTCAAGGTGGCAGCCTACCGCTCTGGGGGACCCGGGATCGAATCCGAACGGGTCGAAAATCCCCAGGAATTTTTCGGGGGTGGTCCGCTCGGATATGTCGGGCCCCGTCCCTCACCACCCGGTCGCCCCATTGTGGGCCTGGCCGAACCCATAATGGGCCTACTAAAAGAGGCCCTCTTAGTGCCCACAGGGCGGAAAGAGTTAAAAAAAATAAAGCTAACATAATATATATCTATATTTTATACGTATTAATGTTTTTATTATTTTTTATATTTTACATGGAATGTTCCAACGGTTTTTTTAAAATTTGAAATATCGTGCGCACATATATTCGAACTTGCACGAGATAACATTCCAAAAGTAAAAATTGCTTGAAGATGACCTGTGGAACAGGTGGAAAACGTTTGCATTATTAAATTAATAATTTCTCAGAGGTATAAGGTGTCTGAGTAGTAATGTTTTAAAACTCTGAGCATTTATTCAAGAATAGTATATACTTCAATGTCCAGTTTATTAGCAATATTTACATAAAATTATTCAAAGTTTTATTATGGTTACAAATTTAATATAAGCGGAACAACTTTCTTGCTGATTTCTCCACATTTCTTACCAAATATCTTGTTTTTCCACCTTGCAAAAAAAGTGTAGTCTGCAAATGATGTAAAAATGTACAACTTTTGCTATTACAATAACTCTGTGCCTGACATTTTCACATCCCACTTGCTAGAAATCCACCGATTCTTAATTCACGTGCCTCTTCGTAAAAACCGACGATCTGAAGCCGAATCAACATTCGTGTGTTACAAAAAACTGAAAAAATAAAACTGATATACTTAAAAACGATACAAAAACCCCTTTAAAAATGCACACGCGCTAAGGCAACTCTTATCAATTTATCCTACAGGACGACCTAAAGGCCGCCCTATCGGGAGCAGTTGTGCCTTTTTTTTTTTTTTTTTTTTTTTTAACTCTTTCCGCCCTGTGGGCACTAAGAGGGCCTCTTTTAGTAGGCCCATTATGGGTTCGGCCAGGCCCACAATGGGGCGACCGGGTGGTGAGGGACGGGGCGACATATCCGAACGGACCCCCCCCCGAAAAATTCCTGGGGATTATTCGACCCGTTCGGATCCCCCAGAGCGGTAGGCTGCCACCTTTACCGCTCGGCCATCCGGCCGTCGAGCAGTCGTGCCTAGAACAAAAACGAAGGATGAAAATAATAGCATCTTCCCAACTAGTTTATCTAGTAACTATGGTAGTAGCATAGTCGATAGATATACTGGTCCTTGAGCTTGCTCTAAAGTACGGTTAATGTATCAGGTAGCCGATAGCTAGCGCTAGAGTCGCATTACAGCAAGAAATTGTTGGTTTATTTATTTGGTTAGTAGGTAGTTTTACCGTTTTAAGTTTTTATGTAACTTTTCTGTAAAAAAAATCTTATTCGTTAGTTAATTGTTTAATTTCATATACTTATTCTTTCTTTATATATGATATTTGGTTTATAAAAAAAAAATTAACTCGATAATTTTAAATTACAGATGAGGATGTGGATAAATTGAAAATAATTTTATTTTTGATTTAATTTATTCATATTTTAAATAGAGATCTGTTTAAAACTGTTATATTGCTACATATTGTGAATGAAAGTTTTGTACATAATGTTGTGAGTATAGCTTATCTGTTCAATACATAGATAATGATAAAATAAGTAAATAAACTTGCATTTTACTGTTTTATTACATATGTATGACAATATAATTAGGAAAAATATAATTTGTTCAAATTTGAATTACAGCATCAGTGGATAACGAAACATATTTCCCATGATCTGTAAAACTCTCATAGGTCTCGAATCAAACCTAGTTCAATACATAAATAAAAATAATCAACATAGGATAATAACGGACTTCTGAAATAAGTTTAATGTTGCTCCAGAAATATTTCTTCAGGAGTTATATTTTGATTGCCAACTGACTACAGTATCAGAGAAACTAGGCCTATATATATATATAATATATAAGTTATCGATAAAACGTGATATCGGATCCCTTTACTTTTCCGGTTGTTACATAACAACATAGAGAAAGTATGGCGATCAGTCAAAAAATGGCCCGCCTAAGATTTTTTAGTTTTGGACCTTGAAACGTCGAGAAATACAAAAACATTCGGGATAATTTCTGTATGCATGGATGTTGACGTAGGACACGATTCTGTTCACTCCTGTGCTTTTTGCCGACAATTTCAGAAATTTTGCAGAAAGGTTTATTAGAGATTGATGCTATTAAATTTTTGGTGTTAAAGGTCGAAGGGTGGGGTCATGTGTATCTTCGGTAGAGTCAGACTTAAGACGATTTTACTCGTTATTTTTTATAAAACTCATCCCTACCTCAAAATTAAGCTTTTTATCATTTTCTAATAGTTAAAAATACAAAGAAATTTTTTAAAATATGATAACAGATGGCGGCGTTACCATAATTTTAAATGTTGCCGGGAAAGTTGAACAATTCGTTGCTGGTTTATTTCTACCATATTATGAATTCTGTATATAATTATATCCATATATTCATAACTTAAGAGTACAAAATCCAGTTGTATTTATAATTTGCGGTTGATCAAAAGTGAATGATCAGATTTTAGCTAATATAAAAAATGTATTCCGTGTATAAAGGACCCAATTATCCTGCAATCTATAATATATCAACTTATTTCAGCACAGTTAAGCAAATGGTTAACGACGAATCTCACAGTTTGATACCATTTTTTAGTAACAATTTTTCATCAAAACACAGTAAAAATGTTGAATATCAGAATTATGAATCAAAGAAAGTTCAACGATGTAATAGAAGAAACAAAACAAAAATATTAAGAGAAAAACTTTAATTAGGAAGAAATGGGACATTAAGTCAGATGATATCTAAAGTTTTCTACTTTGGAAGTGTAAACAATGAAGTAAATGAAATGACAATAATTCTTATGAAGAGTACTGTTGATTAAGAATACCTCATCAAATTTGCAAATAAGTCTGTGATTGAGAAATACTATAACTATGTCTATAGAATAAATAATGGATGGAAGAAAGAAAAGATGCCTATTTTCATTACTAAAGATTTCATTGGTGAAGTTGCAGGAAGCACTCCTCCTAAAATACAATCCCATTTTGATATAGCAGCACCCTCATAAATACATTTATACATAAAATACTGGTAAATAAATCCTCCCCATAAATATTAAATATAGCTCTTCAGTATCTGTAAGAGCACAGTTTTGCTTTGCAAACTGACATCATCATCATCAAATCATTTGATTTTCAGACTATCAAACTCGTGTAGACTTTACTACGACACACAATTCTTATTGTGTGAGGTATTTCAGTTTAGTGCCACACTTGATTTAATGCTAATTTTAAAAACAAACAAATGATTGTACTAAATTGATGTTTAATTATAAAACCATTTACACAGAATTTTCTGCATAGAAATCAACTAGTTTTTTCAGTCTATGCCCTGCCAATATTGCCAATTTTTAAACAAAACAACTGGATTATAGATCTCTCAAATGCCAATGAAATGCTACTCAAAATCTTACAGAGGATAGAATTATTCATGGCAAGAGAAATAACAACTGAACAGATAGGAAAGCAGAGAGTTCATTGGCATTTGAGATCAAAATGAATCATAACTATTGCAAGCCTTTTGACTATGTAAACTACATAATATTCTGGAATTCAGTAGAACATCAGAACATCTAATTCTAAATAAGTTAGTCATAATATAATATGAGGAAACAGAATTACTTTGCATCAGAAAAACATTTGCCAAGAGAGAATTTTATCTCCAAATTTATTAAACTTATGCAATGAAAGCATCTTAAGAGTTCTCATTTAGACTAATTGGCACAGAAAGATATGAGACTAGTTTCTAAACTTGAAACAAAATAAAAATTTAAATTGCATTGATATCATGTTAGTGTTAACAGTAATGATGATCTAGTTTTTCAACAGTTAAGAAGGAAAATAAGGTGGTTAGCATAATACTAAATATTAAGAAAGTAGGGATTAGGACAACTGAAATACTCAAAAAATTCTAATCAAAAAATAATTTAGTAAAAACAATTAAAAACGACTGTTTTCTTTGATTTTAAATAGTATGAAAATTGTTGGAGAGAGAGTGATGGCAAAATGAGCAATGGAATGTTAACAAGACTATAAAAAATTAGGACATCCATTCAATAAAAACAGTCAACAGTCAAGACTAGGTCTTTCTCGGGTGTGATAGAAAAGTATATGTGGGCTTTGTATAAAAGTGAAAGAAAGAACAATTGATTTCAGTTGTGACTAGAACTGGACTGTTGATATAGGCTGGCAGAAGAACTAATCAATAAGTATTGAATTAAATTAATTCAGACTGTTCTTTGGAGGGCTTGGTAATCAAAAGTCTATAGTAGAAGTTGCCATACTAAAGACTTATGAAAATAACATTTAAACAAAGAAATCAATTATGGAAAACCATAATTGATTTCTTTGTTGAAAAAAATCAGAATAAAAAGAATGAGTAATGTGTTAGAAGTCTATTATTGCAGCATTACAAATTATTTTCTGCAACAAAAAACATAAATTAAAGAGTATTTGGAAAATTAATTGACAGAAACTACCAGAAGTTGGTGATGATGCAATGAGACCTAAAACAGTAACAAAAGCTCAAATTGGTAAATGTTGAAAAGTCCATATTCATAGACAGAAAGTTTTAATTTTTAACTACAAATAATGATAAAAGTTTTTGTTTAGTTGTTATAAGTTTTTCAAGTTATTAAAAATATCACTTTTTACTTTTTATGGGTTTCTTTCATTGAGAAACTATAAAAAAATTACTTCACTGAATACATATCAGGTACTCAGCTTCTAATGAATTACGTACTATCATAGCATAGATTTGTTTTAAAATTTTTGATTGAAATATCATCCATTAGAAATATATTGATCTTTCAATCAGAGGCAGATGTATAATTTTATTTCTATTAAATCCTATTAATTCAAAAATAATACATAAAAATGCCATTCACTTGTAAAATTAACACACATTTGAGAATAAATTAAATTTTCTTAAGCATGATCATACTAACTTTGAATGTTTGTTATAAAAATATCGATACTAAAGACAACTGGAAGACTCTTGTGTTGTTATCAATATATATATATATATATATATATCTTTTTTTACACCACATTTAATATTTTATATACAGTGTTTCATTTTACATTTAATACAGATGAATAACTAATCTTACAGATCCTAATTAGGATTTAAAAAAAAAAAATATGGAAATTTTTTTGGTCTGTAAAATTCATTTGGGAGTACTAAACTTTGCTTCAATGTAAATGCTTTCATGTTTCAAGAATCATATTTATATCATCACTATTAGTTTTAAATTAATAAATTAAATTTAGTGATGCAGCTTGAATTAAATACTGTAAAATAATATGAATCTCAATTCTTATGTATTAACTAAGAAATGACTATTAACATTTGTAAATATTTTTTGTGTATAGACTGATCACTGAAAGACTAGAAAAATGTCCACAAATCAACATATAATGTATGTAAATATAGAATAAAATATTTCACAACCAAATATATATTACACATTTACAAAAAGTCCATAGCATGCAACTGTGCTGTTAATTTGGCAATAAAATAAAAATACATTAATGAAAGTTGCATGATTGGAACTGTATTTACAGAAGTATCTTTTCTTTTTGTAATTAGAGTTTTCATGCAGATTTTTAAGATGTTATATAGCATAACAAGCATCTGCTGCATATTAAAAATCTTCCTTGAAAATAAATGTGTGTGTATAACATAAATATGACATTAATAGAATATATACAGATGTGTTTTATTTTCATGTGTTCTTATGGATATTTGCTTGTTGTTCGAATTTTTGCGTTAGAGAAGCAACCCTAGAAACACGCCCACTCGATGTCCTTCCCACTCCAGAATGCAAACTAGCAGGTTTTAAGGCACTGTTAGGTCTGGGTTGCCTGTTTGATTTATTCTCTGAAACTACTGCAGAAGGATTACTTGATACATTTTTTTTGGTTTGACCCTGCGTCGATGTGGATTTAACTTTTGGTGGAAGTTCTTGCGTATTAACATTCGACAGTCTTTGCGTATTATTATTACTTCCGGCACTGAAAGACTGTGGGCGAATGCCTGCTTTCACATGCTTTGGTGGTGGAGGACGAGGAGGAGGAGGTAAGTTACGTTTACCATACGAAGCATCACTCAGAGGACGAGAGATTCTTCTTGTGGATGATGTGCCAGCCATAGACTGTGATCTCTGAACGGTGGCTGGTGGTCTAGGAGCTGGTCTAGTAGGTGCCAGACTAACAGGTGCATCTTGAGAAATGGTAGCACTATTTGATATCAGGTGACCATTCTGCATCTGTTTCTGAGCTGTCTCTAAAGGAACTGTCACAATTGGATCATTAGGACCATGCTGAAGAAATGGTGCAGATATTTCCAATTTTGTTATTGTTCCATGAGGATAATTAAATTTCTTTGGTGGTGGTTTATTTGTTGTTTCATTTCTATTAAAACAATGTTAATTTTAATCAATTAATAGCAAAAATAATAATTTATATACACAAAATCATAAAACACTTACACAGTCGGTTTCTGAAATTTCATAAACCACCAATTTTTTAAATGATGATGATAATGATAGACGACATATGCAACAACTGCCACAAATGGTATTATACCAAGAAATATAATAAGCATTGCAATAAAGAAACTCTGGCCAGCTGAAAAAAATTTCAAATATTGCATTAATAAATAATAATAATAAATATAGAATTATAAAATGTTTAAAACAAAATCAGAAACTAACCATTTGGATCTGAAGGAGGACCACTATCTATACTTCCTCCAAGTCCAGGAGAATCACAAAGAGGTGGGGCATATCCAAATTCACAATGGCAATTGTAATTGCTATTGCAGGTCTAAAAGTAAAAAAAAATCAATTGAATAATTAATATTAATAATTATATAAAAATAAAATGTAATTAGTATTTAAAACTGACAGATTAATCATATCTAATCTACTCATTTGTGATTACATATAAATCAACATTAATAAACACTAAAGTGGATCATATTTTCCTGTAATATTAATAAACATGTTTTTCAGCAATATTAAATATTGCTAAAAATATATATTTTTTTTATTAATTTTGTTAATAATTTAAAAGAATTTGGTACTCTAGAAAGATTATTAATTTAGAACCATAATGGAAAAATTCATTACTAACAGATTAGATACATTTTTCTCTATCTTTTTGTTAATTGTTAATATAAATAATTAAATAATTTTTTTTTAATTGACTTTAATAACATTTATTAAATAATAATATTATATTCTTGTTAGTATAAAATAAATGGCCATAGCCATAAAATTTATATGGTACTGGGAATTTAAAGTTTATAAACTATAATCTGGCACAAATCTCTCTCAGACTTATACCATAACAACATTTATATTTTTTTTACTCTTTTTCTCTTGAGGACAGTAATAAGATCAGTTTTTAGTCATCTACATCATAGATACATCCAAGCCCACAATCTAGATGGTGACTTAGACTTGAATTCAAATCACAGACTAATACACTAATGTCTTTACTGTCTAAACTACCTGTCATCTCCATTTACAAAACTATAATTTGAATTCTGCTCTAAACCATTCTTTCTTAATCATTTATAAATTAGTAAATTATTTAAACATTAGTAATAATAAGAGCCAACAATAAATCTATTTATAGTGCTAAACAAATCCAATTATTAATACAGTCAAACCTGTTTTTATGCGGTGGATAAGGACCGCATAAAAAAAATCGCATAAAAAAATTCGCACGAAACTTCACGAAGTGGCTATAAAAAATAGTTTTCGCAACACAATTAAAAAAATATTTTTTTTATGCGGTCAATAGGGACCGCATAAAAAAAGTCTCACATAGAAAATAACTCAAAACCGTACGAAATAGAATTTATTGACAACAGATGTCAGCACTTGACTGCAACGTCTCGTCTATCGTCTGTTTTACATATTTTTGTCCAGGTGGTGTTTGGTTGACTTAAAAAATAAATTATTTCATTTTTCGCATATTCATGAAATAATATTGCTATAATAAGTTCATTTATGCTATAATAAGTCAATGTGAGACATGACAAAACGCATGAGACTAGTCGCCGACTATACCGCACAAATAAAAAATCGGTTAAAAAAAATCACACAAATAAAAAATCGCACAAAAAAAGACCGCATAAAAACAGGTTTGACTGTAATCCTATTACTAAAATCGATTAATAAAAACTCAAAAACATCCAGCAATTTTGACAATTAATATTTTATACATTGATATTAAAACAAACATATCCAAGCTTTCAAACTAAAAGATTGTTAAATTATGAATAAAACTTTTATGATCAATACAATTTTTTACCATACAACAATGATGTCATATAATATAATTAGAAAATTTATATAAAATTAGTCACAAAAATGTAGTTAATTTTCATAAAATGGAAACTAATTTTGCTAAATAAAAATTGCTTAAGGAAGGCCAGTCTTCTGTAATTTATCAAATTAGTAAATAAATGATTTAAAATAGTGCTATCATTGCTTTCAAATGAATTATTGTTCCTGTCAGTTTTTTTAATTCTTAAAAACATTAGCTATACATCATTTAGAAAATAAAAATATATTTTACTTCATATACACTGTAAATAAATAATAAGACTTACTCCATGCCCATTACAATTTTGTGGACAATTCTTTCTTCTAATTTCAGAGATAGGCACACACTTTTGGTTAAGACAAGCCTGCAATATATAAAGATGTATTAAAACACATTATCCTACATATCTATATATTCATAACAATAATACAATAATAATAAAATACTTTATATTAATATTATTGATTTTTTTGTAGTGTAATAATAATCATCTTACCATTTCTTCGCCACATTTAGCTCCATTTGGAGAAAGACCAGGATCCATTGAATTTAATCCTAAATCAATTAATGCTGTCCTGCAAGCTAAAATTTTTCCTTGAACATTTATAAAAGATCGAGAGACAATAGCAGTGGAATGCATTCCAAATTCTAATTTTTCATTTAAATGTGTGCATTGTAGCATTCCACAACGTACATCCCTAAAATTAAAATCATTAAATCTTATTATATGAAAATATATATATATAATTTAATCAAAAATCATATGTTGATACCTTTTAAGACATGCCTTATATTTTTTATTAATTCTATCAAAACCACAATTTCCATTGAGGTTTCCATTACTATTCTGTTCATAACATTGTAGATGGGAAGATTTGCCTGTAGAGCCCCATAAAAGTCGACACTGATTATTATGTGACTGGCACGAACTATCATAACAATAACCCTGTTTGTAAATAAATTTTTATTATGTATTTTATTTTTGTCATATATATATAATATATATAGTAATAGTAATATAATATTATATATATATATATATATATATATAAAATATTAGTCTTACATTTCCATCACTGCATTCTGTTCCATCTTGTACACGAACATCTAATGGACAATATTCTGAAAGGCCATCACAATACTCTGGAAGATCACATTCAGACAAAGCATTACGACAAAGAGTAGCAACAGGTTTCACCTGGAAAAAGTCAGATTTCTTATTCCTTTATGCATATATAATTTTTATTTTGAATATTTTTACTATACCTGACAAGTTTGAATATCACAGCATAATCCAGTGGCACAATTTGCATTAGGATTGAGTCGACATGAAGTTGCATTACAACAGGGATTATTACAGAACTACAATTAGTTATAAAAAATCATATATATAAATTCAATCCATTTTTCAAATAAACTTTTAAATTTTTATTAGAAATTTAACAAACCTCTGGTAATCCACAATCACAATCTTCTCCTTCTTCCAAAAATCCATTTCCACAAATTGGTCCTACTATAGTTGAGGGAATATTTCTTAAACAATAATCCATGCCTTTAGAAAATGCAGTATGAATATATTTCCGAGAACAAGAGGACCAATGATGAGGGCTTGTTGCACTAAAAAAAAAATTTATAAAATATAAAAATAACTATATTATAAAACAATTATATATAAAGTTAAAATAAACTCTTAAATACAGTAAATTCAGTTTATGCTTCTATATACTGTATATGTAAGTTATATATATTACTACATAACACAAATAAGGCAATTTTAATCTGTCAATATTTTTAATAATTTTATTTGTATAATTTATAAATAAAATTATTTTTCAATTTCTTTATATTATGCAAAACCATAACTCAATATTATTTCATTATATGGTCTGTAATTTTCAAAATCAAATGAAATTTTAAGAATCACAATAAATACAATTTGATACCAATAGAATAATAAAAATACAATAAAATAATTATTTTCTAATGTTTTTGTTTTAATTTACTATATTATTTAATTTTTAGAATTTATATTATCAGATTATTTTAGATGTCTTTTTTGAAGTATTTTAATATTAGAGCAAGTTATCAAATCAATAAATTTTATTTTTATGTGTAATATTAATAATATTTTATAATTGTCAATGTATTCGTAGGTTGATGACAGGTAAAAATTTAAAAACATTTATTTCCTTCTATCAATTAAAGGAAGACAAACATAATCTTCAAACTAAAAATAATATTCTTAGTATTACGTTTTACTTTATCAATTTGCATTATGACAATATAATATTAATAAAAGAAGTCTATAAATATATACAGTCAAACCTGTTTTTGTGCGGTCTTTTTCTGTGCGATTTTTTTTGTGTGGTATATGAAAATTTCAATCAAATTGGAACATAATTGACTCCTGTAAAATTTTTAAAAACTCTATTGGTTGTTTTCTATGACATCAGCAGGTTTTTTCATTTTTTATTCAGAAAAATTTTTTTCTCATATGTTTATTTCGGTCCCCTCTTATTTTAATAGCATAAAAACCATAAATATTATGTTATATTTGAACAGATGCAGTAAGTTAGCTCCCCTCCAGCTTTAGACTGCAGGTGTGAAATTTCATGCCTTGTTAAATGAAATAACACTTCCTGCAGCTATATTTATCAAATAAAATCATTATTTAACGATTATTTTTAACTTTTTAATGTTAGATTCGTATTTAAGTGGAAATAATTAATTAATATAAAAATTAAAATTCTTAGAGGATTTTTTCCCCATTAGGTGTTGCAGAAAAAGGCCCAAGGAGTTAAAAAAGCAATTCCTAGTTATTTCGTACAGTTTCGAGTTATTTTCTACGTGAGACTTTTTTTATGCAGTCCCTATCCCCCACACAAAAACAGGTTTGACTGTGTGTGTGTGTGTGTGTGTGTGTGTGTGATTTTTCAATGTCAAACACCTACGTATTATATATTGAACATGTTTAAATAAATTTAATAAGTTTCCTTCATATTTTCAGATGATTTCTAAAAATTTTGAAAATCTAATAATACCTGATTACTTCAATCATTTACAATTATTGGAATTTGCCAGTGGTATAGATGTAATGGAATGTATTTGAGAAAAATACAGACATATCTTTAGGTTACAAGAGAAAATTTTATTTTAACAGTAAAGAAAATAATAAAAATAAATTTTATTTTCTTACATTACATACAAGTGGTTTGCTATGAAATGATGAGAGAACCTTTACAAAACAATAAAATTGTAGGAAAATACAATATATTCAACAATAGTAATAAAACCATATTTACATAAAAGATTAATTCTTTTAGTTACAAAATCACATTTTCATCATTTATACAATTAATATATTATAATCTATTTATTCAATAATTTTTAATTAATAAATAACACCAGATTAAATAAATTTAGTATATTTCGTGATAACTGACTGTAAAAAAATTTATTTCTCTTATATTTTTCTATTGTAACTTCAAAATTTCTAATTTTTATACTGCATGCAAATTTTATCTCAAAATCACTGTGCTGTTATTTCAATCCAGTAAAATACACACACACACATGACCGGAGGGGAGGGACAGTACCTCCTTGGTACCTTGTCAGGACTGACACCACTGTGTCCCAGGTGACACGGAAGCCAAAATGGTGTGTTGGATCGGTCACACAAGCGACTGCAAACACAGGTGATCAGATTCAGGATGGAAATAAGATGAGAGACAGCAAACAAGAAGTAAATCACTCAGATACCAGGTTAAAAATAACAATTTAATTTCAACGGAAAAGAGTACATGATACAATACAATAGATATATTGGGATAGATAGATATACATTTAGCCTATCAATCTAGCGGTTGCAAGAGAGAGAGAGAGAGAGTTTACATGAGATACGCATGGGGATAAATACCTTGTTGAGAATCTTGACACGATGTAAGCCAAATGGATTGAACAGGAAAAAGTTCTGGAGGGCAATTCTTACTTCAGGTGCACAACAGGCATATCAGGAAGGTAATCCGTACGAATGAACTAGATGATGAAGGAATGATAAATCCACAGATATCTGATGATTGAAGGACTCAATTGAGAAACTGGCAATGACTTTCAATGATGGTTTAGAATGCACACCTTAGGCAACGAGTTGATGTTGATGATGACTCCTGCACTTGTCATCACCTCTTCCCTTTTATTAGGGGGGGTTTCTCTTGAGTTTTTCCCATAACTATGCTAGAATTTTAGTACAGTGGGGCGAATAGTTAAAATTTCTCTCATGGGTTCTGGGTGACACATTGAATGTGTCACTTTCAACTAGGAAACAAGTCCGTGGGAAACAGTTTTAATTGTCTTTGACTAAATTTTTCCATTTTGTCTCTCTTTAAATTTTTTGTAGAAAAGCAAACATCAAACAAAAGGCCCTACACCACACACATATCTATATATATAATCGAGACGAGTTGATAATAATAATAATCAGTGCAGAGCCCAAACGGTTAGGAGTTGAAAGTTGAAATTTGGTACACAGTTAAGGTACGTCACAAGAACGCACACTAAGAAGGGATTTTTCGAAATTCCTCCCCACGGGGGAGAGGGACAGGATTAAGGCTTAACACTTCCATCAACAATGGAAGTGTTAAGTAACAATGGAAGTGTCAACAATGGAATTGTTAAGAGAAAGCAACATGAAAGACGCAGATGCAGTTTTTTTCGTTTTTGCGGGAAATCAAACATATTTTTAGACCTATCTAAAAATTCTCTAATTAGTCTGGAAACAGGGGGACCCAATTCTTGCATTCTGTGAAAACGGGTAAGGTTAACTAACTATAATGTAATAATCTTAATCTTTGCTACCGTTACTTTTGCCTGAGCAATGCCGGGCCTACCTGCTAGTATATATATATTTTAATAATGTCTAAATAAAATTATCAAAAGGATTATGTAAAATTAAACTTTTTTGCTATTATGTTAAAGTATATTAGTTTCTTCTTGTGATAAAGAAGCATACATATATATAAACAGTAGAGCATCGATTACCCGAATCAATTGAGGACTGGAGTTGTTCAGAAAATCGATTTTTTGGATAACCAATTTTGTACGAAAAAATACATTATTAATATAGTATATTAGTATATCCCAATAATAGTATATTAATATATCCCATGTTGAAATTTTTCTCCGTTGCGTGTTGCTTCGCATTGAACTTTCATCGGTGTTAAGCCTAATGAAAATTTTTATAATAATAATCGTGCCTATTGTATCATTAAAAATTGTTTCTTTATTTTGTACAAACAAAATAAATATATTGAAAAATATAAAAACAAAAAAAATTATACTTTAAAAGTTAATCTAGTATCAAAAACGTTCGATTCAGCACAACACACGTCCTGACACAGTCTGACTGGAATGCTTTCGGTTAACCAATGTTTCAGTTGACTGGTGTTTGGATAATTGATACTCCAATGTATTTATTTATTTATATGCTTCTTCATCACAGGAAGAAACTAATAAATATGTAATATTTTTTATTAAATTATAATAATAAATATATAAATAATTTATGTTATTTTTTTGCTCTTCTTTATATATTATTACTATTTTATACTACAAAAATAAAATTTATTCTCACCTTGAAGCAGAAGCCATAATGCATTTTTCATCTGGACACATGCATTCATCAGAATCATGTTCCATACCAAAATTATGTCCAAGTTCATGAGCTACAGTAGTTGCTACTAAACCCACAACGTGACTGTGATCCTATTTTCATTAAGAAATATATATAAACCATATGTTTAAACATATACAATAACAACATATTTTAATAATAAAATGTGTTTTTGTCAATGTTATATAGTTACTTAGCTACAACTATCAAATAAAATTAAAATGTAATAAAGATTTTTAGGTTAAAATAAAAATGATTAAAGACACTTATAACTTCCAGAAATATACATACATACAACAAAAAGAAAAATACAAAATAAAACAAAACTATCACTAACCAGACATTAAATTTTTTAAATGACTGTTAAATAAAATTCCATAAAAATACTATAGTTTAACTTTATTATATTAACCAAGAACAAAACTTTTTTTTAAAAAATTGTCCAATCATCATAATTAATATTATTATTTTTTGTGTTTTTAAAGTACAATGAGTTTATTAATTGCAAACTTACAATTTAAATCATAAAAATAATAAATTTTATTAACATTTTAATCTATTTAGTACTTTCAAAGAATAAATCTCATCTTATTCAATTGTAGTGCTTCGTCTCTAAATTGTTTCCTTTTTTTTTTGTAATTATATATTTTGTATATCGGTGCCATTTCTGTATCGGATTTTCTTTCTTGTTGCGATACCTGTTTATTTGTAAAAGGTTCCGTTTGTCGCATGCCTCCGTCCTTAGCAACCACTCGTTGGCTCGGAGTTGGTTGTAAAGACATCATGTGACTAAAGTGGAAGCCCCGGATGGCGGGGGGTTATAAAAAGGAAAGTACAACTCGTCAGAGGATTTGTCGAAAACACATGAGAGGAAGGCTTTGAGGTAAAAGGTGAGGAGGTCTTGAGCAGAAGGGTTAGTGAGGAAAGAAGACACTTCCTTTTTTTTGGATGAAGAGAAAATCCATTTGCATTGGGAGGAAGATTGTATCTGGAATGGAAGGACTGTTGTTTAAGGAAGGAAGATTAAGGAAATAATTCATACTCAAGTATAGTTTTTCTGTTTTTTTTTCTTGTTGTTGGAATAAACAAGATTCAATGAACATAATGGTGATCCAAACATGTACTCACCTTTGTATATACTGTAATTATCATTATTAGGCTAAGTGTCATTGTAATCATAGTAATTAGTGTACTAGTGTATTAATTATCAAATCTTTGTGAGATATATAAATATTTTTTTTTGTCCTTTAATTTGTATTTGTGTGATATTTCTTTTGTACGGCCCTTGTACTCCTCACCAATGTTGAGTCTGAATCTTGGAGATTCCTACTCACTACACAATAAACAATTTTATATATATATGTATTAAGCTATTTTAGCAGCAAGATCCTTAACAATACAGTTCTGCAGATCATATGAATGTCATGAAATCATGCTAAGAAATAAAGTTTTAAACCAACATATTTAGATTCAAATTTTTGAATTTCTAAAACTGGTTAAAAAAAGAGTCTAATATCAATGTGTCTTAATCTTAAAAAAATTGTTCATTTATTCTAAAGTTATTCCTTGAAAATATTAAACAGATTAAAATGCTTAAAACTAGAAGGCATTTCATTACTTTTAAAAATACTAGGAACTGTACGTATGCAAATAAATGAAAGAATTACAATTCCTGGGTTTTCCTGAATATGAATGAAAGTCCAAAAGTACTGAAATTTGAATTCTTTCCAAGTTTTATATTCCAATAAAGCAATTTTTCTATTATTTGACAATTTCTGGCTCTAAATGTTTCAGTCACATCCAATTTAAACCTTAATAATTTTAAATTATAGAACTGTTCTTTTATAAAATTTATGGAAATTTACATGATATATTCAATAGATACTTTCTTCTATTATTAACTTAAATAATGTGAACTAAATAATTTATAATTAAGAAAATTTCAGGAATAATTTAGCAATTTCAATATTAATTATAAATTTCAAGAAGTATAATTTGATATGTTCAATATGTTTTTGCAATTAATATTAAACTTATTATCAAATTTAAATATCAAAAAATAATTTAAAAAATATAAAACTGCAATTAAAAATTACTGAGAAATAAAACAATATACTTTAACTTAATAGTGATATTAAAGTGCAAATGCATACTAAACAAGAAGGAATTTTAAGATCATGCAAAACTGTAACTAATTATAATGAAGGCTCACCTTACAAATGTAATAATACAAATGGAACAAAGCTATTCTGGCATTGCCCTTTAAGGAAATTAAGAAACTTCTTTGGGAAGATTTGGATCCAGAATAAACAGGATAGTCAGATGATGGCAAGAAAGCAATTACTGGAAAGGGACAGATTAAGAATTGAGGAAGAATGTTAAGGAAAAGGTAGAAAATAAATTAAAATAAAAAAACTGAAGGTACAGTTAGTTAATGCAATGAAATTAAAGTTATGTTCACATGCTTTGTAACAGTGCATTGCAAAAGCAAAAACTATTCCAGCCAGCTTTGCAGAAATATTTTGGTGAATATTCATACCATATTTACTCCTCCAGAATATTCATAAGTACAGATTGGTCCCTTTAATGCTTTTCCAACAACTCCTCCATCAAATGTCATTGCCCTAAATAAATGAATTGAAAATTATATCAAAATTAAATATAAGATATGAATTAAAGTGAAATTAATAAATAAATAAATCAAAAGCATCTATGGATATCAAAACAATTAAATTAAACGAGAAAATACATAATCACGTAATCATTTAATTCATGAAATTGTCCCTATGGTTTTTCCTATATACATTTCTGTAAAAACATGTCAGTTACACCCTCTCTGAAGTCTTAGGACCAGTGTCCTTAGATAAAAATCAGATACTAATTCAGGTATCATAGATATTAATTCCTTTTAGTCTCAATTTTGTTTGCTTATCTTTTAATATCATTATAGCTTCTCCTTGCTGATCACTTTAAAGCAAGGACCATGTAGAGAAACATAGTTCTTATTTCATTGGAGTTTCTCATGAGCATAAAATATGTATTTACATATTTTTGCATGTCTGAGAAAGAACTCTGAACCAGCATAAACCAAGCTTTTCAGAATGAAACTTTCTCATGCTGTTTGTAAAAAACTGTAAAAACACTTGCCAATGACATGATAAACAGATTGCTTCACCACTCTAGATCACTGTCAATATTGTGAAGCCAATATTATTACTGGGCTGAGGTCCTGCCAATCCTACATATTCACTGGAATTAGCCCCAAGTGACTTCTTTCAGTTTCTATAATTGAAAAAGTTCTGAAAGGCAAGAAGGCATGAGAGCCTCACAAATTATTTGACATCTGCCCAAAATGAACAATGTCCATAAAGATGAAGAGAAAGTATTTTGAGCAGGACAAATCTCCAGAAAATATAAAAGATAAAAATATAGAAAAAAATCTAGCATTATTCTGGGAATTAAATGATTGGCCCTTATATTTATCATATGAATCTGCATCAAAATAAATTCTGAAATATTAAAGTACTTTTGTTTTTCTTATTAGCATTATTCAACAAGTAAAGTATTCACATAACTGTAACAATGATCTGCATTCACTGAAATTTTATATCTAACTGATTAAAAATATAAAAGACAGTACCATAAAACTTATATATAACATATTTATAAAGCCAGTACTATAATTTCCTGTGAATAATCTGCAGATTATGTGTGTTTAAAAATCAATTTGAAAGTAGATGTGATTATTTTAAATTAAAATTACAAATTTATCCATTTAAAAAATAAACAAATTTCCTTTGTTTAAACATATCAAAAGCATCTTTAAGAATAATTTGTAAAATCTTTTACACACTACACATATTTATCTGTTGTCATAATTTTTCCAAAAACCATGAAAGATATATGTATACTTCACTCTAGTCACTACTACTTAAGCTTGTATTTTAAAGTGGCCAAAGAGTACTACTGGTTAACTATATGAATATCCATCCTATCTTAATTGAACTACAAAAATTTCAACTGCTTCTGCTACTATTCTTGCTTAACGAAAATTGAAAAAATATCTTTTATAAATGAAAAATAATTGTTTTCATATTAAAAGAGCTTCTTTAAGATAAAAAAAAAACAGGTGTACCTCATTTAGTAGTGCCAAGTCTTTAAAAAAGGTAAGAAAATAATAATTATAAATATGCATAACTTTAAAGGAATTAAAAGAAACTGAATTGAAATTAAAGCAGAATAATGATAATCATATATGCTATCAATAACCAAAACATTAGGTAGCGGCCGGATGGCTGAGCAGTCAACATTAGCAGCCTGCCACCCTGGGGGACCCAGGATCAAATCCGGACGAGTTGAAAAATCGCCAGGAATTTTTCAGGGGGTGGTCCGTCCAGATATGTTGGTCCCCGTCCCTCACCATCCGGCTGCCCCATTGTGGGCCTGGCCGAACCCATAATGGGCTTGCTATAAGAGGCCCTCTTAGTGCCCACAGGGAGGCAAAAAAAAAAAAAAAAAAAAAAAAAGCCAAAACATTAGAAATATCCAATTAGATCCATTCAAAATATTTAGTCAAAAATTTTTGATTTTTTAAAAATTTTCTCAAAAGATGACAGCACAACAGGGTCCAAAATTTGCACAGATGCCATTTGGGTTCATGTAAATGTTTTTGAGGTTTCATTGAATTTTGAGATTAAGCCAGAAATAACAAAACTAACATTTGAACTTGGCACCATATTCAAAAAAATGAGAAAATTTCTCATATTTTTGGGACCAAAATTCATACAGTTAACTGCAAGTAATTTCCAATTTTCTCTTTCTGTATTGGCCTCTTGGAGAACTATTTAGAAATTGACTGTTTATTTTAGCAAATCTTGGTTCTCCACTGGAAATAAGGGCTAAGTGATCAATTCTCACACTTGTGTCATTGGACACTACAAGTTTCTTAATAAAATCAACAATAATAACATTAACAAATTATTTATTTACAATGTATTTATTCTATCTGTTAAGGTAATCATTCTTGTCAAGAGCCATATTTGCTAAATTACTGCTCCAAACTTATCTCAAATTTATTCAAATATCAAGTATATTACAGAGACAAGCAGATGGCCAAGTGATCAAGGTGGCAGCCTACCACTCTGGGAGACCTGGGATCAAACCAGATAGAGCAAAAAATTCCCAGGAATTTTTCGGGGGTGGTCCGTCTGGATATGTGGAGCCCCATCTCTCACCACATGGCTGCCCCATTGTGGGCCTAGCCAAACCCATAATGGACTTGCTTAAAGAGGCCCTTTTAGCACCCACAGGGCAGAGAGTTAAAAAAAAGAATATTACAAATATAATCTACATTAAAATCTCTTTTTATTTAATCTGTTATTTTGGCATTTATTATTTTATATTCTATTAATATTACTTGATTTTAAAAAAATGTATAAGTAAAATAAAATATTTAAAAAATTGTCATTGAGGGCATCATTTTGTATTTTTGACTCAATGCAATTAAGATGATTTCTTCTCAAATATTCCATTTTTTTTCACTTATACTTTGTTTCATTAATTTCATAATTGTAACTACAATGGATTTTTAACAAAAATTTGAAAATTGTGACTTCTAACATATTTTAATATTTAAAAATAAAACTTTTCTTTTAATTCCTTTTTTTTATACTCTCTAACATACATTAAATTACATTAATTAATACAATAAAATTTCATTAATTAATTTGATAACATACAAAAGGAAAATAATTTTTAAAATTATTTCACGTTTTACTCACGTTATCAATTGAGCATTATCATTTGGATGTTCTCTTGCTAGTCGTTCACGACGATAATGTAGAAAATTTGTTAATGTTGCATCTCCATCAGGAGACATACTAATAGGATCTTTTTCTGTCCAAGTAATGACACCAACTAATGCTATATAGATGTTTAATGGAGTATATAACTAAAAAAAGAATAAAGCATGAAACATTAAATAGTATTCTAAATAAAATAAAACTTTTAATTTAATAAATGAAAAAAATTTCCTTACACCATTCAGAATATTTGCTATTTCTTTGCTTCTTTCAAATACACTGTTAACATCTTCTTTTAATTCCTTGTACTAAAATTATATTGATTGAAATAATTATATAATCTATAAATAAATATATATGTATGTATGTACATATTTATTAATTCAAAATAATACATTTTAAATCTGATAAATCAAATTATTTTGTATACATCCCTTTATTTAAAACAAGTAAATAAATTACAAATAATATAATGTAATAATATAATTGTGATTAAATTAAGTTTAAAATCTCTATTCTGTACAATTGAGACAGTTACAAAAAATTCAAACTCTCTAAACATATTCAAAAAAATTATCTACACATGGAATTAGTTAAATAAATTTTTATAATTTTTACATTTTATCTATTATATTTATTCAAACTTTGTAATAAACTTTTACAATTACTATTCAAGGAAAAAAAATCATCACCACTAAAGCATACAGTTTTCTTTAATAATAAAGCAAAGTATATTTCTAAGCTTGAAATTTTTATGAAATAAGGTTAAAAAGTTCAAACTATTTGAAATACAGGAAACAGTATTAAGTAATCAAGTATTAACTAACTTTCTACGTCATCAATGATGACAATAGATTACAAAAATGTTATACTCTCAAATCTAAAATACAATCAATTTCTGACAATTCCAAACTTGTTAAATAAGATACAAATTATCTTTTAACTTTCCATTATTATTTGAAATACACTTTAGATGTATTTGTAGCATAATATAACAACATGTCAACATTTTTTCTGAATTTACTGAAGTAAATTCAGAAAATTCAGGAAAATATTCTTATATAAATATAGTTAATATAATATAATTTGTTTATAAGATGATTTAATACTTTTTAAATATTTCCTCAATTAACCAAATACAACACAATCACAATAACTCCAAATGCTAGTATTATGTATATATAAAATATATTTTATAGTAATTTATAATTTACTTTTTTATTTTTATTTATTTATCATTAAATGTATTTTAAATTTCTCTGGTATTAATGATTTATATTGGTTAAATTAAATTGCTTTTTAAATAGTAATATTTATTTACTACAATTACAAAAATTCTCTCACAATATTCAAAAATCTCTTTAGAATATTTACTCACTTCTTTAAAATCATTTACAAGAATAAGTTCAACATATCTAGAATTACTATCAGAGCCAGGTGGAGGCTGCAAAACTGTTGATCTTCGACGCTAAAAAAAGTCAAATGAGAAATTAAATTCAAAGTTAAAACAGTCAATTAATTTTATTATCTAAAACTATGTAAATTGCTGCACTTACTCTATTTAATCCATCCAATATTTGAGATCTTAATTTATCATTGTAAGATACGTTATAACCTAAAATTTTAAATATTTTTAATTTTAGTTATAACTTTAATATAATATAAATTAACATTAAATTTCAAACCTTGTTAAGTCTTAAATTTAAAAAGTTCTTATGAAAAATTTTCTTATAACAAAACTTCTGATTAATCTCACTGAACAAATATAATTAAACTAAAAAAAATTTTCTTATGACACTAGTTTCTATTTATTAAGTTTTTAAATGAAATTGATTATATTTTTGATAATATAATTTTACAATACAGAGAAATTTGTAGTGTAGCCTTATTGACCATCAACTTACTTAAGCACTTAGTTGTGCTTAATTAATTGATAACAACAATGCTAACTATTTTTTTTTTTTTCAAATTTTTCCCTGTGGTTACACAATTTTTACACTTTCTCTCTAAGTATGTTTAATGCATATTATGTTATGTTTTTCATGGGGCAGCAAGCTCAAGGACAGTTCTGAACACCACAAGCCCTAGCTACACCAATGATTCAATTGCTTTCCTACATTCTCATTAACAAGGTTGAGGCCGACGTTTTAAATGCAAAAACGTGTACGTCGGACGTTCGGCGCCGCTTTCCTGTAAGCCTAGAAGTTTGACAGTGGCATTTGGAATGTCGAGCATGATTCCACTAACTTTCCAAACACCATTGTCAAACTTCTAGGCTTACAGGAAAGCGGCACCGAACGTCTGACATACACATTTTTGTGTTTAAAACTTCGGCCTCAACCTCACTATTAAGTTAGCTATCAATCCAGATGATATCATCTCAATTAGCTTTAACACCAAATTCTAAATAGGACCATCTTGTATATACCATTGGCAAGAAGTATAAACTGAAATATATATTTAAAGATACTGTCAATATTTCTTTGTTAACTGTCATTTTCAGATTTATTTAAAGCTTGTTCTAATTTTTGCTTTTAAAATAATGTAAAACCAATATTTAAATTTAAATTTTTACATCAAAATTAGATTAAAATTACCTTTAATAATTACAACAAACAAACTGTATTAAAATAATAAATTTAGTTTAGATTACTTTTTTAATAAATTAATGTTATGAAATTATAAATTATCTGTAAGAAGTCATGTATCCACTGGTTAGAAATAATTTATTCATTCTCTTTATAAAGAAAATTAAATGTTATCTAAAGAATAAAATGCAATTTATAAATAACAACCTAATGTTTTGGAAACAATTTATTCAATGTGTAATTTTGCAAAAAGCTGGCATTATGGGGAAAGGCATTTATCCACAAATACAGACAGCCAAAGTGTACAGAAATGATAATCTTATTTAACAATTTATTTTATCTTATTTTATTCACTTTTTTTGTACTTTTAGTCATTTTGCACACATTATACGAACACAGCAGTGTGTAACAGTGCTTCCCAAATATAAGGTCATAACTCCAAGTGGGGTCGTTAATTTTTATGCAGTCATGTATACACTTTTTTCATAAGCATTATTCCTCTGCTTAAAAAAATCTTTAAAAATATAGACAACACTCAATCAATTATCAATCATAATCAACAATAAATAGTTAGTAAATTTGTATGTGTTTATTAACAATGCCTCTCAAGTATATAAAAACAAAAAACAAATTATGAAAAAACAATTGTAAAAAAAAAAGTTACAGAATTTTTAAAATATAGATTTCCATATTATAGTTAATCACAAGCACCTATCATTTTGTATAATTTGTAGCAAAACTTTTGCAGGGTTCAAGCTCTTAAAAGACACTTGAAAACAAATCATCCAAATCCCTCAAAAAATTTGAAAAAAAAATTTTTTTGTTTTTTTGTTTTAATAAAAATGCTTTTAAAGATTAATATTGTATTTCCTATAATAATTGCCCACGTAACTTGTATTATGAGATAAACTGCATCAGTTGACCTAAATACTAATATATTAGTTCAAACAATTAGTGGACCCTACATTTTCAACTCAGACAGAATATTTTCCAGGTAGCCTTCATAATTTGTTTCCAGAATATTTTATGACTTGTTTACTGATTTTCTACCTAACTTTGGTAACACTTTTGTTTCCTTCCTAGTATTTATCTTTGAGGGTAGTCCAAAATTTTTCAATGCCACACACTCGAGGAATGTTTGAAGTGTTTTCATCTTTATGCTGAAAATCAAGCTTCACCCTTTCCAACTACTAAATGGTATCTTTCATATAAAGGCATGTTCCTATGTTACGCCAAAATAAAACTATCAATATTGTGAAAATGACATATTTATGATAACGATTCCTTCTTGAAACATTCTTCTAAGTACATTTTACCATTCACAGAACTGCACGCAAAGTAAAGAAGTGACACATTACCAACCTCATATATTGCTTGACAAATCAAATGCTGCTTTGGAAATTTGACTTTTCCCTTGAACTTGTACTTCCCTTCCCTCCCTTGAAAATCCACTTGCTCTAGATTGGAGCTACAGAAATATTTCCAATCTGAAACATTTTGAACACCAGTTTTTGCATGTGTTTTTCTTGGTCACTTGAGTACTTCAGAATTTAAGTTCTTACTCTTGCCACAATTTTCAATTTGTGAACTTTTCCATATTACATACTCTCACATTTTTGCAGAAATACACTATATACTTAGCAAATGATTTGTCATTTTTAATCCTCATGTTGACTAAACAACTAAAAACAAAACTTTAATATATTTTATAAACAGACCACATACCTAGTTAATTAAATATATCACTATCTCCAGACAAACACATCAATTTGATATCTTAATTATTTGCTTATTGGCTATCTTTAATTCTCAGATACCCATAGCTTGTAAATCTCACTCATTATGATCTGTTTTCTCTTTCTTCTTTTGATCTCAAAAGAAGAGAGAGAAGTAGGAAGAGAGGCAGTAAATATTTTATTTTTTCTATACTTTACAT
The DNA here is from genome assembly GCF_030686945.1 of Centruroides vittatus. NCBI lineage: Eukaryota > Metazoa > Arthropoda > Arachnida > Scorpiones > Buthidae > Centruroides > Centruroides vittatus. The sequence continues at coordinate 2,781,911 of NW_027122227.1, read as the reverse complement.
GAATATATAAAATATTACTTTAATTTTTACAAACATAATATTTACTTATTACCAAGATTTATAAATTATAATATAAGATGAGGGTACTTCATCACATATTTCATTGAAAATACATGCGTCGGCAATGTCTGACAATATGAAACTTTCAAAAGAATATGTTCTTGTGCTGTTACTCCATCACCTTAAAAATGGCCACAATGCAACAAAGGCTCACAATTTCATCTGCAAGATATTTGGTGAAGACAATCAATAAGCAGACCTGTTACAATTGGAACAAGGAGGAATTTCTTGCTAAAAGACAAACCCCATCCAGACAGTGACTCCACCACTGATGATAACATTCTCCTGCAATTGTTAGATAATAAACCCACAATTAACCATCAGAGAATTAGCACATCAACTTGAGTATTCTCATAACCTGCAAAAATTGACAAAGTCTGATACCACTGCAATAATACACCAACACACGGAGCAAAGATGATCTTAGAGAAGCCGACCAGTTTGAGTTGCCACCAACTGACTACCATCTATTTCACATCTTGCAATGTATATTGGCAATATGGTAATCTATGTATATTGGCAATATGGTAATATTGCCAATATACATAGCTCAAGGACAATACCCATCTGAGAATGGCACTCAAGATTTTCTTTCAAGAAAAACCTTTCATTACATGATTACAGGATTGAAAGTTTGCAGCAAAGGTGATGAGATATGATTAATATTAGTGGTAATTACCTAAAAGACTGAACTGTAATTGTTGTTCAGTTAATTGTCAATAAAGTTTTTTTTTTCAGAATGTCTAACTTTCACCTTTATAACCCGATATAAAGTATAATTAAAATATAAACAATAATCGATCATATTTAATAGATATACACTAATCTAAAATAAAAAAGATAGATATATTAATATATATTAAATCTGAAATGTAGAGAATGATTATCTATTAAAGTGTAATTTTTAAAAATAAGTTTATATAATTCATTCCAGAACATATTTAATGGTCACATGAAACTATCTCACAAAATTATTTAAATTTAATTATAATATATTTAAATTGAAATCTAATTATGTTATGTTAATGGATTATATTGATGATATCATATTAATATGATAACATTAACATAATTATACAACATTATGGATCAACACAGTATAATTAGATTTCATTTTGCAGATTAAATATTTATTCAAAAAATTGTGGATATTAATCATAAATTTCATTTGTAATTAATATATGTCAGAATGTAGATATGATGAAGGGTGGTGTTGAGGTAAGACAAAGAATGAGAGGACTAAAAAGGAATGTTCATCAGAGCACAACACAAGTTCAAACTGTAGTGAGGACCAGAGTACCACTTCCCCTTAACACAGTTCACATAACTCCACTCACCCCTCGCATAGCAGAGGAGAGGGCACGACGATTTCAAGGGTAAAGGTCACATTCACAACTTCCTAACAATATATATATTATAAAATTAGTTTTTATTCTATAGACTTCTTATATTTCTCATAAATTATTAGCAAAAATTTATTTTAACAATATACATTCTGTTTTTATATATTCTATTTTCAAAAACTGATAAATACTTAAAAAGAAATAATAATTCATTAGCAATCATTACAAAAATCTAATCAAACAAAAGTATTTAATCATATTTGTTTCACTAAAATCCATTAACTTGACAGAGAATGTAATTTTGATTTGACAATCGTAATCACATTGCTAATGAGAAAAGTCTATCAAATTTTTAATTAATAATTTATTGTAACTTTTATTAATTGTAGTTATAAAAATATTACATTTTTCTAAAATTATTTTGTTTTCATTAATATAATAACAGCAATTGTATACTGTGAAATAAATTGTGTTTAAAATAATGTATATGTGTTATATAGATGATGCTTTTATATCTAAAATTTAAGAATGCCTTCTTTGTTTAACAAAAAATTTTAAAATGTGGTAGATTTTTTATAAATACAGAGATATCATAAAGATACATTCATACAGAACTTCTGACAAGATAAGTATATTTAAATAAAATATATTTATCTATTTAGTATATCTTAAAATGAAACTCAAAACTTGTTGTAATACAGTAATTTCATTAATGCTAAAAGATAAAAATAAATATAGTATTTAATAAATCTTTATAAATTATAAAATTGAATAAATATATCACTTATAATATCTTATTTCCATCATATAAAAAAAAATTAAAACTAGTTATCTTTTAACAGTAATTATCTTTAAAACAAACTTACCACATGTAAGATTTTTTGATTTCCAATCAGATGCTTTTAATAAAAGATGACTGCTGTCATTAACAGGATGAACATAATACGTTTCATTGCCATCAAATACCATACCACTGAAAAGATAATTAAAATGTCATCTGATAATCTTTAATTTGTGTGCTGTGTTTTTTAAAACATCTTAAATGCCACATGTGCATTGATACATTTAAAGGATGTTATCAATATAATCCATATGCACATACTGTATGACCATATGCTTTTTTTTTTACTTTAGAATTTTCCCACAGTTTCCTAAGCAATAGCATTTGCTTTTTGATGTCAGTAAAATTACATTAGAAAATTACTTAACCATTGATGACTTAACATTTGAAAAATATGCTTAATTAAACTTATAAAACATTAAAAACAAGTTTAAAGCTTCAATTTTTAAGTATCTATGACAGCTAAAATTTAAGGACTTATCATATTTTTGGAAAATTATTCGTGTAGATGCTTATAGCTGTATAGATTAAGCTGTTATAGATGCTTAAAGATTGAAACTAAACAATAAGGGCAAGAAGCAATTTTTATATACAGTTTAAAGCTCACCTTATTCCCTTACAAGTACTAATAGCTGCCCAAGAATTAGGATATCCTCTGACTTGACCTTGGTAATGACAATGTCTTCTTGACTTGAAAATGTAAAAAAATCTTATGACTTAAAAGTCAAAAGTAATTTATTTAATTTTAATTGTAAATTATTGGAATGTCACTTAAATACAGTGCAAAATATATCTGAATTTAGTAGTATTTCTTAATAATTTTCAGAATATATTTTATAACAATCATTTATTAAATTAATTTGATTAACAATATGAACAAAAATAATCATATAATATTTATATACTTTTCAATTATGCAATAAAATTTGATTTACTACTGATAAATTACGAGTTAAAGATAAAAATTTGTCACAATACACTTTTACTTAAACAGAAAATTGATGTTACTAATTATCCTAAAGCTGATATCAAAATTAATTATTTATAATACAATATAATAAAATATATTACATTTAATATAGAATATAATAAAGTATTTAATAGTATTTAAATACAATTACTTTGACAGAATTAGAGAAATTTTTATTAATGTAATAAATATTATCATTACTGTTAGTGTATAAATTTTTTTTTAATAATTGAGTTTATTATAGCAATAATATGTATAAAAATATATAGAGAAATGACAAAAAGCTGTTAATAAAGAACGGTAATTAAACAAATTATCTTGTTATACATATTTGAATGGCCATTTTCTTTAATTTTGTCAATAAAAGTTTAATTTTTTTTAATTATTGATAATAACATAATATTTTTTGTGATCATTATATTCGTTTTACTTTATTAGTATGCTAAATAAACTAAAATTTCCTTAGATAATTCAAATTTTGATAATTTAAAGTATTACCATACTTCAAATGAGTACACCTGATATTTTTTTAAATGTTTTTCTTGGATTTACGCATGATTTTTAGTCCTTTATATGCAACTATCAGCATTACATAACATTTAATTTTATCAGCTTGTTTTTTATATAATGTTTTGAATTCTTATATTATAAAAGCATGACAGAAAAGATTGTTTCAACATAATTTTAAACGAAAACAATATAGTGCTGTGCATATTATGAAATACATTTTTATGTCTGTCTATTTTTCTGTTATATAATTACATTTGTCTCCATTTTCTTAAAGTAAAATCAATAATACAAATTACTTATATTCAAAACTTTATTTCTGCATATATCAATAAATGTATTTTTATCTGATCCTTAATTAATTAATGAAAAATTTTCATTTCAAAATATACAGAATTGTCCAAACCTAAACAAAGTTTAATGCTTTATTACACTTAATTAATATGGTTCACAAATCTTATTCAAATATCATTCATATTAGCATTATATTAATATAAAATGCACCAATATTTAAATAAATAAGAATCAATCTTTAACTTCTATTAAAAAATATAAAATTAAATAACAGCATCAGTGGTACACTCAGGATTTAATCTTGGGGAAGCTGAGTAAATGAATAAAAAATTTTTAATGCAAATTCAATAAAATCCCCACCTTATGTGACTGCTAATTCATAAGTAGTAGGAACTAGAAGATATAACACAATATAAATAAAAAATGAATTTTAATTAGGAACAGATTTATATAAAATTTTCTAGTGTTTGTTTTCCTTTTTTTTGGAGGTTGCCAGGGCCCCTTGGCCTCCTCTTGGTGCACCACAGTACAGCATGAAACAAAAAGAAAAACAGTTTTTATGCAGTAATATAATTTTTCAAACAGTTTTAATAATTCATCAAAAATGTAATAATTGTACAGTGGCAAGTATAAGTGTTCTTAAGCTTGCTACTGTAAATTACTGTATGTAAATTATATTATAATACTTATCAAACAATATATAATGCAAGTGTAATATATTTAGTTTTTTATTTTTTGGATTTAAAATTCACAACTATGAAGAAACCAGCATACACACACACAAAAATAAAATATATAATTCACGAAGAAAATCAGAACAAGCTGTATTATTTGAGTAAAAAAGTTTAATAAAATCATCTAAACTTATAAACATTCTGAAATAATCATCATATGAAGAATTTATCTAAAAAGGAGAGGTCACAATTTAGTCATCACAGTTTTCAATGATATTGTTTATGTAGATAAACTTTTGTATAAACCTTTATTAAGCAAAGGAAGAAAGGACACTTCTCAAATGTTTTCAAGAATATTAAAGTTAAATAACCCTGAGCAACTTATGAAAATTTTTTTGCAAAATCTTTTTAATCTGTGGTCTAGCAGCAGTGGATCTGACTGGTAATTGTGGGATTGCTGGTTCATATTTCTGTGAGTAAACTTTTTCCAAATTAATGCAGTTTTTACCTGCTGTTGAGGAATGGAATCATCACTGAAGCATTTCACAAAGCATACTCATAAATCACCTAGAATTTTTTAAATTCAATTTTCTTGAAAGCATTTCAGAAGCACTCTTTCCCCTTTAATCAATAAAAGGTTCATGCTAAAACTTATCAACATAAACAATATCATTGAAAACTGTGATGAACACATCATGATCTCCCCTTGTAAATAAACAAAATAAATTACATAATTTTTTTCACTATAAAAATATTCTTGATCTTTATTGTAAAATTAAAAAGAATTATTCTAGAATGAAAAGTTTTCTTCAAAACATCAATTTTGTAAAATCAACTTTTAATATGAATATATTAAAATCTTTTGAGAAAAATCTTACAATAATTAGATTTCTAAATTTTCTAGATTTACAAGTAAATCTTTTTAAGAAATCTGAAGAATTTCTTTACATTAATAGAGTAATTAATGAATTATATATATTTGATATAGTAGACAAGATTAATAAGCATTATATCAAATACAGGTATACCTCGCCTTACGTCAGTAATTGGTTCCAGGAGAGGCGACGTGAGTCGAATTTACTTGCCACTAGGCTAAACCACAAATTACCATTTGCAGTTCTGCATTTTATTTATAAATGCATTTTTAATAATATATGGTTAATAAGATTCTATTTTAAGCTTACAAACAAATACATTTTAGTTTTTAATATAGTACAGAAAAAAGTATTCTAAATTTACGAATGCACGTACAGTACATGTTTACAATTTGGCAATGTTTACAGTACATCACAGACTCTTTATCTGTGAATGTGCTTTCTCTAAGACATTATAAAATAAGATGATTTTTTAAGGTTAAATAACAAATACAATTATTAAAATTATTTTGCGATAGTAGAAAATAAACTAATTTATGTTAAATTTACCAATATTGAGTGGCGCTGACAATGACGCCAAATGGTAGATATTGGAACTACCGTGTAAAACGCCAATAATGAGCACTTAAAGACCGCTAAATAAGACGACAACACAGAAACACAGATGTTTTCATGTTTCGTTCTCTAGGATTTATGATGATCATATTAATATTTACTGTAAATGTACATATTTTAATATGATTTTTATGTGCTTTTAACGCTTTTCTAGTGATAATAAGACTTCAATATTTGTGGCGGACGGACGTAAAGTCGAATAAAATGACTTACATTTGATTTTTATTTTTCCATATACTTTTTTGACAAACGACCTATAATCAAGAACGATGTAACTTAAGATATACCTGTATTCTTTAAAATCTCACTGATTGTTTATTATAATATTCTAAAATAATGATGGCATACACCAATATGAAAAAAATTATGAACATAATGATGCAGTTTGTTGATATTAAATTTACAAAAAAATGTAATAAAATATTTAAAATTTTCAAAATGTCATCAGTTATCATCAGAAACTGAATTTTAGAAAAAAAAAAACAGACTCAATTCAAAAATTCCTGTATGTCAAGTAAAAAGACTTATTAACATATCTTGTGTAAAAATCCATATCTAAGTTATTTTATACACTAGAACAGGGCTGTCCAACTGGCGGCCCGCGGGCCGTATACGGCCCGCCAAATTATTTTTACGGCCCGCGAGTACATTTTACTATGAATAAATTTGTTACTAAATTATTATTATTAATATTAAAATTATTTTACTATGTGAAAATTACGGCCACAATGTTTTCATTAATATATTACGAATATTTTAATGTTTTCTTTTTAGTATAAATAAAATATTTTTTTAATTAACATAAACTGACTTTTCATTTATCAACCTTCTTGGCCCCCGAAATGTTTGGTGAAGAAAATATGGCCCGCGGGCTATGATAAGTTGGACAGCGCTGCACTAGAACCTTGATCATCTGAGGTAATGTGGCCTGGTGTAATGTTGAATAACCTAAAACTTGGATAAAAATGACAACGGCCACCTCAGATTAAAAATTACAAATATAAAAGATTTATATATTATATCACTTTTAAGCCTCCTTTCATAGCTTAGTGAATTAATCATATATAAAAACAGCTTTTTTTACATCATTTATTATATAGTAATTTTTTTTTTTGTGGTTTTAGGCCCTTTACCACTTAAAATGAGCACAAAAATTACTCAGTGTGTTGTTTATGTAGAAGGTCTGTGTAGGTTAGTAAAAGGTGTCCCTAGGTGGGCTCATAAAGGTCCCATATAAGGCTTACAAGAAAGCTAGTCCCTTGTGAGGGCTCATAAATTTAGGTGTATGGGTTGTAAAATAAACTTTATTCTGCATGTTGTGTTCTCTGTGGTGTTATTTTACTTACCAACAATATTCAAAACTAAGAAGAAAACAGACTGATAGGAAAGTTGCAGTATGCAGTTTGTAACCAACCAGACCTAACCCGATTTTTCTGGGTGACTCAGTGCAGCTGAGGAAAGAAAGAGGCAGCAGTGAGTAATCCAGCGATAATAATATCCAGCGGAATTTGGAATAGTATTTTAGGGAAATTGCCACACCCCTAAGGGTAATTACAGCAGCCTTCTGGGAGGACTTTGGCAGAAGCTAGCCCCCATTTGGGATAGAAGGTGGAGGAAATCCGGAAAAACTCCACCTGGCTAGCAGGGAAAACCAAAACAAAATAGTTTAAATAGACAGGGGGTAACAAAACTAATCAGGGGGCATGCTGGAAAATATTACCAGATGAGAAGATAAGATGCTAATAGAGAAGTTGAAGACAAGTTCTCACCATTCAGTCTCCAACAGATGTGTAGTTCTGCATGATGGATGGTAGAAGTGACCTGAAATTGATTTGAAGTTTGTCATTTATTTTTTATTATTTGCCTAGCAGAGGGCTAAGAGAAGCCCAACAGGGTTAGGCAGAGAGAAAGGCACATATATAAAACAGGAGAGACGATAGCAACAGTGGATAGGTGCAGCTGCCCGCTAACGCCATGCCAAGGAGGCACCTACGGGTGGATGAAGGCCACGGGAGGCAAGATGGAAGCCCACTGCCGACTGCAGACGGCAACCCCAGAGCAGAACCGCCGCTGCCAATCAACCGAGGGATACCCATACCGGGATCAAGGCCACTATCCGAAAAGAAGGGACTAGCATAGAAGTCATGGAGGACTGTACACCCGACCGAAGCAACAGTCCCAAAGAATTACAGGACAGGCAAGCCTAGAGCACGAAATTCCAAGCATAACGCCCATCCAGAATAAAGGAGAAAAACCCGACTATCCGCTTACACAAGTCAAAGGGACGGAAGGTGACAGAGAGAAGGCACCTTATAAACAGGGAAATTTAGGAAAGCTAGTTTAATAAGTTAAGAGCTATTTTTGAAGAAAGTAAAGTGTTAATTTACTATAGAGTTAAACAGTTGAAAATAAGCAAAAAGATATACGGCGAGCCCGTCATCCATCAAATGGAACAGCTCCTGAAGCTCAGACAAGAATAAGGGGTACCCAGAATGGGTAAGAGAATAATAGTCTATGATAAAGTGAAGTGATAAGTGTAGATGGCAAGCAAACACCCACCGAAGTGGCTGCGGGAGTATATTATATAGTATTAATACAACTAGTCATAATAATAAAAATGTGTATTATTATAGTTACACTTTAGTATGAATGTAATTAAGTAATTGAAGTTACATAATAACAGATATGTTGAATTTACATATCAGTTCAAATATAACATTAATTGAGTAATAAATTTATTACATGAACTACAGTATAAGAAAGTATAAAACAATAATACTGTATGTATTGCAAAATTATTTTTTCTGTTACCTTTAATCATTCAATTTTGATGTGAGATAAATCATTCATACAAGGTATTAAAGTGTAACAACAATAATTATTATTAAAACTGTTGAACTTATTAACTGTAAAATAAATAGTGTAAAAATGTTCTTATAATGATTAAATTCACTAAATTATAAAAAATTTATTTAATTACGGGCAATCTTCCAAAAAAGGAAATGCCTCCCAGGAAGTCTTTTATGGGAAACTGGCCCCTATTTACATGTTACTAACATAAAGAAAACCTGGAAAACTCCACATGGCCAGCCCATTGACAAGGCACATATCCATGCCCAACTCCTAGTGTCCATTGGTTTTATCCACTCAGCAACTGGTGGGTACTGAATTATAAAGAGGCTTAAAAATGACATACCATATAAATCTTTTGTTTGTAATTTTTAATCTGAAATGACTGTCATCATCCATTTCATCTGAATTTTCAGTTATACAAGAGAATATTGGGCCACATTACCTTGAATAACAAGGGTTCTACTGTATAAAATAGTGTAAATAATATACATATAATTCCTAATCTTAATTATATGCATTTTTATTTGTTTATGAAAATGATCATTATCATCATACAACATATAATAATTTATGAATGTAAGAAAGAAAACCATCTTCAAATATTCCTAAATATGCAATAAAAAGTTTATATTACAAACTAAAATATTAACAAGTACTTTAGTTAACTTTTAACTTAAATTATTCAGATTTAATTACATTTGAAATGTAATGTAACAAAAATATAAAATTTGAAATTAATTAAATATAATAAAGATTTTCAATATAAATCTTTTAGGATATTGAAAAACTTTATTATATCAATATAACTTTTTAGGAAACATAAAAGAAAGAAAATATATTCAGTATTATTAAAATACAAATATTAAAAATCTATAGAAAAACTTTCAATAAACATTTTATCTTCTTATGTAAAGTTATGCATGTTTTATAAAATGTTTAATAACAACATTTAAAAGTTGAATTTTCCTCATCTTTCTGAATTCATTTCTTTCAATGTGATGTCATTGGTATGTAGAAAAATTTTAACTATTTACAGCACAATGTTTCCTTTTACATTTATTTTAATTTATTATGAAAATTTATTATTAGAAGCCTTAAAATGTTTATTAGTCTTGCAATTAAGTTGTAATATATAAATATAAATTTATAATAGTTATACATTATTACACAACTTTTAGCATATTCATTATTATAATAACATAAACTAGAAAAATTTAATGCAGAAACTGTTATATAATAAATTCAGTGACCATTCAAATATTTATTTATTTATTTATATTTATAAAATTTGAAATTAAATTACTATCAAAATATCACAATGGTTAATATATTTACTGCATAAAAGAAGAAAAATTGTTCATAAATTTAAAATGCAAAAGCATGTACTCGACAGTGTATCACTTTTATTTTAAATCTGGAAAAAAATTTCAACAAAATATAAAAATAAATAGGTTTTTCATCATAAATGATGTTTTTTTGAAGTGATTTTCTATATACAGGGTGTTTTTTTTTAAACTGATTGTACTCAGAGACATCTGTAGAACAATCTAACAGCTGGATTGTCACCAAATTTGGGAGAGTGACTAAGGACGACATGGGAAAGAGATTCTGCGAATAAAAAAAGTAGTGCCCAAATTCGCCGGTAGAGGTGGATTTGGCGCTGTTGTAGCGAAACAGCTAAGAATTTGTTGAAGGTTCACAGACTGCACTTGTTGAAGGTTCACAGGAGACCGTTGCTGGTAGTAGCAGCGCCTGGGGAGTGGCACAATTGGAAATGATGCCTTCAACGGTATGGCAAGTTCTGCGAAAAGTTCTCAAGTTCTATCCATACAAGATAAGCCACTTGCAAGAATTAAAACCAAACGACCATGCTACACGGTTGACATTTGCTCTGACATTTCTTGCCAGAATAGATGTGGACGATGCTTGGCCGTGGATAATTCTCTGGGGAGATGAGGGCCATTTTACCTGAATTTAGGTAAAATGTCAGAGCAAATGTCAACCGTAGCATGGTCGTTTGGTTTTAATTCTTGCAGGTGGCTTATCTTGTATGGATAGAACTTGAGAACTTTTCGCAGAACTTGCCATACCGTCGAAGGCATCATTTCCAATTGTCGTGACACTCCCTAGGCACTGCTACTACCAGCAACGGTCCCCTGTGAACCTTCAACAAGTGCAGTCTGTGAACCTTCAACAAATTCTTAGCTGTTTTGCTACAACAGCACCAAATCCACCCCTACCGGCAAATTTGGGTACTTTTTTCTTTGCAGAATATCTTTCCCATGTCGTCCTTAGTCACTCTCCCAAATTTGGCAACAGTCTGGCTGTTAGATTGCTCTACAGATGTCTCTGAGTACCGTCAGTTTAAGAAAAACACCCTGTATATTAATGATTAATTTTTTTTAAAATATTTTTTGAAATAATAGTTTAAAAATTTCTGCTAAGCATAATACAAAAATTTTATAATTTTAAAATGTACAGTACTTGGTTTTCTTCATTACTTGAAATTTAAGAATTTAAAAAAAAGATAAGTTAAACTTACATTACATGATACCATATAATTTGGAAAATATATCAGTAGATACCACAACTTACTTTCAACATAGGTTTTTTTATAACTACACTTGCATTCAGATGATATTTTTCAAAATAACTATCAGGAAGTAGACCCGTATTCATTTTCAAATCCAAAATAATTTGACGTCCTAAATTGTCAAATGTCATAACCAAATTGTCTTCATGTTCTCCCTGAAAAGAAATTTTTTCACATTAAAATTTATAAATAAAAATATATACACACTCATCTGTTCTCATTATAATAATTCATTAAAATTTATAAATATTTTAAAAAGGAAAGGATGAATAACATAACAATATAACATTTTTAAAGAATTAAATATTACTTTAGGAAAAACTTTCAAATAATTTTAAAACTTCATAATTTCTCTTGAGTTACATGATAAATGATTAAATTATAACAATATTTTGTAAAATAATATGCATTAAACTACAGGAAAAAAAAGAATGATAACAATTAACTTTTTTATAATTATTTTTTAACAAAAGTTATCACATGCCAAAGTTATCACATGATTCATTAATCAAAATAAAGGCAATTTCGCAGCAGAATTGATTGATTCTTCCATAAATAGTATCATAAATCCATGAAGAATTTATCCAAACTATTTTTTAAAGATTTAAAAACTTATCAGATAGTTGCAATTTATATGCTTGTTAACAAAGAAAACTATTTCCATCTAATTATCTTTGTGTATTATATTAAAGTATAAAAATAAACGTTTACTGTTCTATTTAAAGTAAAATGTACCTCATTCCTAATTAGTGCATAATAACACTGACACTGACCTACCAGAAATGTTACCAATAAAGTGTAAAAACACTTTCATAAAAATTGTACGTTGTAAGACATTGTAATTCTTACAAAGTACAATTAATTTTTAAACTGTTAAACAGTTAGCAGGTCAAATTTATTAAATTAATTTAAAAGTTCGATGACTCGTGGCTTTAAAAAAAACTAATCGCAGCAGTATTTTATTACAAACTAGAACTAAATAACGCACTAAAACCTTATTATTTGTTGCGTTTCAGAGTTATTAGAATCCTCATTATGTACTGTAGAAATATACATTACCTAACTTTAAATTACGGTAAAATTAAGATTAATATAAATAATTAGGAAAAAGTCAATTATTTGAAAATTTATTTTTGGAAGGACAATTCTCATTTGTTCCATTATACTGCACACACATTCTCTATCACTTCACGCTTCACGAACTTTTGTCTATTATTTCGTAATCTGCTTAAATTGGTCGCCCACCTTTGGGACGAATAAGAGTCTCACTCCAATAACAACGCTTATAATATCGAAAGGCGCTAGTAATTTATTATTTCTTGCTTTTTTTTAAAGATTTTTCTCTAACTAATTTAGTTTAATTCGATTATTGAAGACGGAAGGGTGGAGCTGCATTCTAGAGTCACTTTTCTCCCTATAAAACCTTACAGACCAACGATTACTACTTTTCCTTTTCCTTGGAACTGCGCTTCTATAAACTTTGGCCGTTGAATATTTAATGTTAAAACGTATAAACTAGGATAAATCGATTGAAAAAGTATTTTTGTCCAGCCAGACGATGACAACATCTACACTATTTAGATATTTAGAATCACTCTCTGTTAAATTTCTATCTTTCGTAATCTTAAGAAGAAAGTGCATTATTCCAATCAAATATTATTATATTCTTATTATTTACACACATTTTTTTTTCGACTAAATTAATGCTCGTGAATTTAAGTGTTTAAACTGTAAGAGTAAGCTCTTGTTAAGATTTGTTCACTCTTATTAGTTATCTGAAGGTGTATCGTGATATACGAAATTCCATCAATAATTCAATTGTTGTTGCAATTAACAAAACATTTAAAGCTTTTAGTCGTTTTTGAATTAAGTTAAATTGAAACATTGTTGGTAAATGAATTGCATTTATAGATTTATTGATGTTAGATTTGCTGAAATTAGTGGAGGCAACCATTTTTTGATAACAAAAAAATATGAAAATGAATCTCATCTGTCTTTATAAATTTCATTTAATCGAACAGACTACGCATTTATATGACTAATGTAGAGAACGAGACGTTTCAAAATCTCAAATCGAGTTATCAAAGATTCTATATAAAGTATTTAAAGATACGAACCACAGAAATCATAAACTTGAATTTAAATTGATTATCTGTTAACAAATTAACATCCTTAAAACAATAAAAAGAAAACAATGCTTTATAAAAGGGATTTAGTATTTAATTCGTACTGGTGCTTCATTTGCTATTAAAACGTTTCCTACTGTTACGAAATCGTATCAAAGTAGAAATACACGATTTTACGAGGCAAAATATCTATCTAATTGTGCAACGTTTCGTGGTTTGTCATTTAGAACTTTGAAACTTTGATTAGCAATTCTAAAACGTTCACGTAAATTACTTTACACCAGGTGTTTTAATAATCGTAAGATGCACAAGCGTAAGATATTATAATTGGAAATCGTAGATAATTTGGAATTAAATATTCCTGTGGCTCTAATTAAATCTGATTGAAATTCCACACTAAATATCATATTAACTTAAAGGTTAAAGGAGTATGATTTAATTAAACATATCTTAAAGTAAAAGTAAATTTTATTCGAAAATTTTAGAAAGGAAAATAAATTTCTCTAATAAACAATAATAGCCGAAGTAATATTTCTTCGCACCACTTAATATTGCTAAACTTCCTGTAATAATATGTTTAAAAAAACAAAACAACCAATTAAACTTAGAAGTAAACACCTCAAGTAAAACTGAATATATTTTTTTCGGTCGAGATGCATTAAAATTTTCTACAAATTTTTAAAATATTATAATTTGTTTAAATATCCAATTAAAATAAATAAAATCAAATATTAAAAATTATCTGTCAGTATTTCTTCAACAACATTCGAACTGAAATACAGTAACAGCACATCTTAAAAACGAACGGGCAATAAAACAACAATAAACTAAATGTAGCACTGAATACAGATATACGTGTGTGTACAATATGCTACTAGTAGCATAAAGATAATTATAAAAATTAACGATCATATTAAGATTTTTTAAAAAATCTCAACGATTAATGCACCAATAATTCTCAATAATTGTTAAATATTTAGAAGGAAAATAGAGAAAGAATTAGAGAAGAATTTAACTTTAACATTTTCCCATTCTTATCATTTTACAGCGAATCGCATTAACAAAGTTCAATCTGTCCTTCCGAACGTTCGACTTGCTCGTTAGATTTTTTACTCGTATTTGGGTCAAACACGTTCGATAAAAAAACTGTTTGATTCGTGTTATAAACATTAAAAATATTCAAACTAAAGCGCTTTTCGTCTTATAACAGAAATAAATTCGAAGAGCGAATAATAATAAATCCATTAACGAGAATAATTATAGTAAATGCGACGAATCGGTTCGTGTTATTATCGAATTCACACGCTATTTAAGCAAAATCACGTGAAGAGTTCTATATAAACACTTTTTGATATTTGAAACATTTTATTGATATCAAATTATTTAGATAAATAAACGAAAATCCTTTAAATTCTGCGAAATTTCATTGGAAAGTTTTGCGTTTAATTATTATAAAACTACAACGTATCGCTGTTATTTAAATATTCATTCATCGTTAATTGAAAAATTGGGTATTTTCCTAATTGCGCAAAACTTGTACATCAAAAATAATTTATTGAAAGACATTATTATTTAATCGTTTCATTTTAAATACAATATAATAATCTTTTCACGAATTTGCTTTAAAAATGTAAATCACGGTAATAAATAAATATTCTTCCTGTAAAAAAACCAGAAAAAAATGTAGACCTAGAATGAAATTTTAAACAATACAACAAAAATGCAGCAAACAAATTACGAAGTAATGAGATGAGACATGTCACTGTTACCATGGTAGCACCGCCCTTATAATATGTTATTACAAACATCTCTAATCTTACGTATTTTCCTTCGACGAAAATGATTATGGATTTTACCGACATCCACGTTTTATATTACCGAATCACGAATTTTTTCCTTCAGATTTACGTAGCTATTTCTTTTAATAAATACGACGAACAGCGAGTAAAAATATTACATTTGATAAATTTGTACGTTAGTCAATGGACAGATCGGAGTTTTAACCTACAGACAACAAATTAAATTGTAACTTGGTCCAACAAATTTATTTGTTTATTTAAATTTTATTTTAGTATTTTTCATCTTTTTCATTAGATAACGTAAATTATGAATTAATTATTCTTTTATTTATGAATAGAAAAAGTATGTTATAAGAATATGTAAATACAAATTACGATTATGCAAACTAAACGTGTATTTCGTCTATTTATTACACAATCGTGAATAATATATAACACACGTGCAACAAGTCATTAGCGTAAATTTTATATATCTCATCCGAAATGCTATGGAAAGTCTATAATTATTTTCGTCGAGAAACGAAACCAATATTTTATTTAATGATAGTTGTGAAAATGGCAAAACTTAATGAACTCTTCTTCATTATAATCAATGAAAATTTTAGCTGAAAAAATCGATTACCTTTAGAATAATCGATATAATTCTTCCGTGCATTCATTTTATAAATTACATAATCAAAGAATATAAGAATAAGTAAGAAAACGACAAGTATGTTATTTAAAATAATTACTAAGAAAATTACTCGAATGCTTTAAACGAAAAGTGGTAATTTTGGAGAATATTAATTTCTATTAACACGCTCAAATACTTTACTAATATTCTTATATTAGATTTAAATTATTTTTTATAAAAACATTTATGATATTTTGATGTTTCTACAAATTAGTTCATATATAAATAGCCTTTATATATAAACTTAATATTTATTTGAAAATAGCAGTACAGTATTTATTCGGATTTAAGAGTAAGCCTTGTCGTTTTTGTTTTTTACCTCGAAATTTTAATATATGTGACTCACAAAACTAAAATTTTCAATTCAAGACCGAGAAGTTTGGTGCAGTAATTACAAATTTCATTTCTTAATCATCACTTTAACTTAAAGATCATTGACACAACAAACTTAATTAATTGCCAACAATTATACGCTTATAACATAACAGAACAAAACGAAAACATTTTCTAAATATAACATCCGAATGTAAATTAGGAAGACTTGTGCATCTTAAATTTACTTATTATTATACCGAAGCTAATTTAAAGACAATTTGAGTTCAGTCGACTCAAAACATGACGACTAATTTCGGTAAAACCAAATTCATTAAAGAAGTAATTATGCTGATCTCTTTCAATTTACATATACGCATGCATTATATAAACATGCTAAAAAATTACGTTAAAATTTCTTCGCAGCAAGTTTATACATACGTCTCGGATTTCAGTCAATTTTTACTAAACTAGTTGTTGCGAGGATAAAGTATCCTCTACGTAATTACTTCTACAGAAGTTTCGAGACTAATTTGCAACACGATAACGAAAACAACACTAGATACGATGAGTATCAACATATCTTTTAATCGGAAATATGTATAAAGAAACACAAGTAAATTTGATCCGACGATCGAGTAAAAATGCTCTTAAAAACATATAACATTAAGATGGAAACCGTTTCACTTTTATATAATTTTAAACTAATTAATTCGGGATGAAATTTAATTTGATTTCCTATACCATACTTTCGACATCCATAGAACTGGGAGAAAAATCAATTCGTTGCATAATCTAGTAATATAAATGGGCGAAATGAAAGTATGTCATAAACAGTTCGTTAGAAAGTAATTTCAAAAAGAAATAACACTGTAAATGTACTGTACATAAAGCAAATTTATTATCATTAATATTACTATTTACTTTGAAAAACTTATGCTACAGAGTTATAGCACTCTCTACAACAATTATAGTTCCAGATAACGAGAAAGATTAATCATTTTGACCGCTACTTGCATCTTTTAATTTTTTCCTCATCCTTTACGTATAAGGAGAAAACTTGCAGAATCTCATTCATTATTATTGGGAATAAAAGTATATAAATTCAGAAACGTTACGAAAAAAGACAAGTGTTCTAAATAGTTCATTTATTTCTCCATGATTAATTCTTCTCATTTATTATTACATTTTCAAGTTTACAAATTTCTTCTTGTATAAATAACAACTAACAATGATATATTGTAATGCTTTATGTAATGTAGGCTATGTGAAAAATAACACTACGGATTACAGCTATAAACTGTAATCCCTAGCGTTGTTTTTTCACATAGCCTACATTACGTAGAGCATTACAGTATATCAATAGTTCTAGATAAGTATTTAATCAACCCATCTTCCTTTTATTAATAAATAATTATTTAAAATAATTAATATTAAGTAAGAATAAGAATTTTGCGCAAAACGTTTTAAATATTTGCGTTATCATTCTTATTAACATATTATATTTTTTGTTTAAAAGCTATTATATATTTTGTAAAATACTAAATGAATATTTCTATTTCACATGTATAGAATTTCAAAATGGCACCTTCACGCATCTATTTAAACTGACATCGAGTCAAGTACGGGTTTATGCATATATATTTAACATTTAAATTCATAAATAATCTTTTATATTCTAAAGTTACAAGTCAGATGAGATATTCCAAAGATAAATGACAAGCTGTGAAATTACAAGCATCTCTTATCTTTATTAACTACTAAATTAAATTCCAGTATTGATTTTTTACAACAAACTAGCAACAGTGGGCTTATTAAATTTATAACAAAACTGACATTTATATACCTATTCTGTTGTTTGTAAACTTTTAATATTTATATTGAACCATTTCATTCGTTATAAAATTAATTTCTATCAACTTCTAAATTTCAAATATAATTCTAACGATCTTGGCACGTTTTATAAATAAAAAAGTAACTCTTTGCAGTGTGCTGTCCAGCAAATAAATATTCGAGACATAATATAGTAAATTTACTACTTTTATTTCATGGCAAAATGTATGATCAACGTTCAGCAATTCATCATACAAGCAAACAGAATGCAGAATAGACTTTTTTAAAAAATACACGCTTTAAATTTTAAGACCAGATAACATTTTAACACGGCGCACACAACACGAATTATTCTGCACTGGTTAAGATTTTAATTAAACAGATTCTCCTTTATTTTATAAAAGCCACTTAGAAAATATAAATAAAAGATTAAGAAATAATCTAACCTAAAAATCTTATCCCTTAACAACTAGTATTGATAATTACATTATTTTTAAATTTATTGTCAGATTATCAGAATTTTCATAAGTAACCTTTGATATACTTATTTATGTATTGTAAATGTAATTTTTATTATTTATATACTATTCTGGTATCTACAAATCTTGTAGTTAAAAGTTCAGTGGAAAAAAAATAAATAAATAAAATATTTTGTTACATACACAGATACTATATTATCTAGAATTAAACATTGCATATGAAATCCTTTCATACTTGGAAAAACCCGCTTTAATCAACAATTATCCAAAATATTTATTATTGATATTTAAATTATCTGAATTTTTTAAAGTATTCAAGTTTATACTTCTCAGTATTTTACAATTTTATAATTGAAAAAATGGTAAAATATTACATCATATTTTAAAAAACTCATATGAATTAACTTCTCAAAGCAATTATACTGTTTTTTTAAACGGACATAAAATACTGTATTATTCTAATAATTAAATTGTGAGATTAAAGTATTGTTTAGTATAACAACATTAGTCATTCTCTTCTAAAAGTATAATATTTTTTAAATAAATTTAATCTGGAATTTATAAAACAAAGCAATTTTTCTCATTCACACAAATGCATACTCTTTACTGCTGTCTGGAAAACAAACTGTGATAAGCTTTATATTTATATGCGTATGTCTGTAAAAAGCAAAAGTGAAAGTAGTTTACAAATACTAAACAGGTTACTTTCAACTTTTTCTCCATCCTGTTCGCAAAAGTTGCTTTATCACAACACTTACTAATAATTTATGATGATGTCATTTGTATGAAATACGATTGGTTATATTTGTGAATCTCTTGTCATTCTTGGAACCTGTCTGTGTTGTGGGTATTTATCTGAACTCTTACAGAAGAAAACAACAGATTCCTCGGTAAGTTAAGATACTTAAACTCGCCGCGATAATTTCATTAAAATTTTCTCTCCCCCATACTCTGTGTAGTTTATGTTTAATTTGTGTCCAAGCTATTTTCGTGTATAATTTCACGTAATTTATATAATTGAGCTATGATATTCATACGATTTTTAAAATTTATTTTCTTTAAAATAGATTTTTTATGTATCCTATCAAAAAGTTAAATGCATATTTGTGAACAATTAGTTACATGAAAATCAATTTTAGAAGCAAGTATAGAAGTATCGATGTAGTTAACACAGTTTTAGTACAAATTTGATAAAATCTGTTCAATATTTTCTTTAATCAAGCACTTCTAAATTTTAATAAGTTCGTATTAAAAAATTATTCAGGCATTAGATTAAATTTAAATATCAACCAATAGTCATTTGTTAATATCAGGTATTAGAAACATCGGAATTTATAGCCAGCCAGTTTCTTGTCTGTTTCTGTTTACCAATACATATCCTAATCAATGACGGAATGTATTATCTAGGCCTATCATTCGATTATCTTTCTCTTACAAAAGGGGGTACTGTAGATGTTTAAAACTTGTGACAAACTTACTATCAGATATAATTAAATGGAGCGGGTAAAGCTAATATTTTTACAACATTCGCCTTAACATATCCGAGATGTTTTAATTCAAAAGTGTAAATAAAATTCTAGGTTTTAAACTAAATAGCTGAGTTATAATTTATAAAATTTTTAAAATGCACATTTATTTTTCACAACCATCAAAGTATAAGAAAGAATTTTTTCTTTGTTTTAAGTAAATGAAGTTTAACATAGTTAAAAATAGCGCTTCTTCTCACAATTTTAATCCAATTTTCCAGAAATTAGTAATTATTCGAGGTTTATTTTTCTATAAAATAATAAATTATCGCTCTGGTTTACTTGTTTTGATATTTGATGTTTACATCAATAAAGCTACATCTTTTGCAAAATTTACACGATAATTCTTGAATGGTTTGTAGTAAATTTCGTTTTCAATGTCGTTTTTCGATGTGTATTATAAAATTTTTAAGCACACTTTCGAAATTTAAATGATTTTCATTAAATAATCCTACATCTAATTTTCATTGAGATGTATTTAATATATACATTCATTATCATCATTTTAAATACAGTATTTAATTTAAAATATAATTGAGTTTATTTAAATTCGAATATAGAAGATTTTCATAACATCCGAGATATTTTTAATTATTGTAGGCTAATAAAACTGTATTTAAAACTTATATCTAAGTTAGAAGTATGTAAATGTAGAGTTTCGTAGCCATTGGTCGAACGGTCTAGAAATGTAAAGCGAACAAACAAACAAACGTCCTCATTTATATATACACAAGAAGATGCAACGAAATATAATTTTTCTGAAAATTTTTACATTTGTCATTTACATTTTTACATTTACAAGATTTTTACATTTGCCATCTCTGGTTACACTGAAGTAACACATAGTGTTATCCAGAGATGGCAAATATCAATTTTTTCGAATTCGAATATTAACCGGATTTCAAATATTCGAATACTCAGTAAACTTAATTAATGACCTTATATAACATAATTTAGTAATATAAAGAAATAAACAAAAAACTTAAATAGTATTTAAGCCAATTAAGTGGAATTATTAAATAAACGATACAACATTATTAGACAATTGCCTAAACTCTACGAAATGAACTTTGTTTTTTGACAATGCCTTCTTTTTAGATATTCTTATTTCATCTGCAATAGATTAATATATATTGTTCTTATTTTCACAAACTCTAGACTTTTATTTACGAAAAGAAGCATTCGAACACTTTCCTGATTTAATCTACTTCTTTTCTTGTAGAATATTAATAGATTATTATTATATTATAACGCCTCTTCGGATACTTCACCCAACAGGCGCTATCTTTACATATGACGCAATATCCAAGTATTCGTAGTAATCGAATTTATGTTTTAACGTCATAATCGAGTATTCGCCGGTGGTATTCGCCCATTTTAATTGTAACTATAAATAACTAATAGAAAATTTTTGTCAAACCCAAAAATAAATTATGTTTAAGGTTTTATTGTGTAGCTACAGCTTCAGCTTCTTTCTATATTGCGGCTTTTATAATAACATTAATTATTGTGTTAAACAAGAGATGGGAAAACACTCGAATACTTGAAAGAATTCGATATTCGATATCTGAAATATTATGTTGATAAAAAAAGTGAATTCCAATACTACGAATACTTCGAATATCGCTCCATACGTGCAGTCTCAGTGGCGGATCCAGAAGTACCCAATGAGGGAGCAAAGTCAAAACCTTTAAATATTTGATTAATTAATGAGGGCCTTTTATTAACACGTGTACGACGTATTAAGGACGGTCCGATAAACTGACGCAAAAAATGTTTTTTAAAAACAACGTTCTTGAAATTCGAACAAACTTTATTTTTTTACTTTTTTTTTTTTTTTTTGTCTATGGTATCCGCCACTGTGTAGAGACAGCATCTCTTCAGCATTCTAATTTAATTTGTGACAAGAAAGAAAGTGGCCTAGATCCCGAACATTTTCGAATTATTGTTTTCTTAAATAAAAATGAGAATGAGTAAAATTTATCGAGATACCTATAAAATATAATAATGAAATATATTTTTATATATCCTTTTGTATACTTAACTATACTCTAAACCAGTATCTCTCAACCATTTTACTCATCGCAAACCGCTAAAAGTATGCATAATTTTATGTGAACCGGTACTTATAAGAGACTATGAATTATGCTTATTTATTACACTTATGTATACTTACCGAGAGTTACTGTAATACTTAGTACAGTAACTTCAGTTACTACTTAAATGTCACTCGAAATCAACTGCGCCAACGTTTCTACGATAAAAATATTTTTCTGCGGCCGGTGAAATTTTTTCGCGTACAGTACAAGCCGATTGGGAAACACTGCTCTAAACAATATATTTTATTATTTAATAAATTCAATTTCTCGAGAGAACTTGAGACATCTGAATTTAAATTTATTTTCTCCAGAAACGAAACGTATCGAGAAAACAGAACCACTAATTAAAAATTACTTTACAGTAAATAATATTTCTTTAAACACTTAACTAAGCGTGAGAAAATGGAGAACTCATCGAATACAAAAATATATAATTTTTGTATCTTTTGTTTATTTATTCTTTCTCGATTAGTCAAATTGATTCCTGGTGCTTACGCAACTGCACTGTTTATTAAACTGCCATTAATAATATAAATTATAAATTTCAAGTATCATATCTATGTATTCCCATACAGGGTCTTCCGTCTTACAATGTTCTCCGTAGTGTTTGGACTGTTACTGATAGTTGCAATCAAATGTCAGGATGTTGATGACCCTGACTACTTCAAAGCCGCTGTATACGAACACGTGGCAAAAGGTAATTACAAAACAGATCCGCTTACCGAATACATTAAAAAAAATTTGGCCGTTTATGAAAGAGCCGCAACAACAGCTGGTCAACACGTAAGTGCAATCAAAATGTGATAATTACTTTTTTTGTTTGATACTTAAAGCTCACTGAATTTCAGAAAGTTGACTTGCTGGTTTTTCCTGAGTATGGACTCTTTTCATCCACAAAAAGAGAAGTTATAATTGACGATGCCCAATACGTTCCCGATCCGAAAATTGAACAATGGAATCCTTGTTTGGAACCCGACAGATACAACAATTCATATATTTTAGAAAAGTTAAGTTGCATGGCTAAGCAAAATAACTTGGTTATTTTGGCTAATATTCTGTCGAAAGTTCCTTGCAACAATTCTACTGATTGTCCTAACGATAAATTCTATTTTTACAATACCAATGTAGCCTTCAATAGAAGTGGTTTATTAATAGCACGATATAGTAAAACTCATTTGTATTTCGAAGATGGCCTTAACGTCCTTCCAAAACCCGAATTTATTGTATTTTCTACTGATTTTGCCTTAATCGGTACTTTTATTTGCTTCGATATTGTATGGAAAGAATCAGTTCAAATGGTTGAAAAATATAAACCCGATGCTGTTATATTTTCCTATCTATGGTTCGAATTCTTTCTACCAGGAATGAGCGATATTCAGATGCAACAATCTTGGGGAATCACAAACAATGTCACCATTATAACAGCTAACAGGCAACATCCACAATATGGAACTTTAGGAAGCGGAATGTTTTTTGGAGATACTGGAATTGGCAATTACATTTATATCGCAGATGGTCAATCCAGACTACTGATCTCTAAAGTTCCAAAAAGAGGCGTTACTCCACCTCAAGAATTTCCGCCTCCAATCATTATTGAATTTGGTGATTTTGAACCAGGAAAATCTGATAATAATATATCTTCTGGAGTGTGTTCTAGGAAAATACTAGGACCCCCATCAAACAATAACGACTTCAGATGCCAGGATTATGACCTCAGCAACTTTACTTTAGTTAAAGTGAATGCGGAAAATCACGTGGAAGCTTGTAATAATGGACTTTGCTGTAGCGCTAGTTATAAAGTACAGTTATCGGATGAAGACTATTATTTGGCAGTTTACAATGGAACTTTTACCAGTTCCGAAAGATATACATGGTGGATAGAAGTTTGTTTTCTTGTGCGTTGCGATTCTTTTGAAGGGAAGGCGTGTTCCACCTTTCCTACGAAAGCTAACACTGTCTTTGAAGAGCTTAAAATCGAAGCTAATTTCACCACTCCATATGTCTATCCCAGCATTTCTATTAGCGGCCTACAACTAGCTCCCAAACAGGACTGGGTTTACAACGAACATGGATTATATTTCAAAACAGAATCTGACAGCCTCTTACTTGCTACTTTATACGGGAGATCTTATGATAGAGATCCGGAGTAATTTTCAAAGTTTTATGATTTCTTATTTTTTATGTATATAATCTAGAAATATTTTTACTCTGTTGTTTTATTTTATGTTAAATGCAAAACTAAAAATTAGTTTGCAATTACAATAAAGTTCTGTTGTGAAATTTTAAAATAGAATCATTACTGGAGGAGAGAACTGATCAAAAATAGAGATTCTACACTAGAGTACTGCAACAACGAACTTTTGTTAAATCTACTTTGAAAGAGAAAGAAAAAAAGAGAAAGTGTAATTTGCATTACAGTTAACAGGATTATCTTACGTCCTCTTTAAAATAAAATTGATTAAGTTAGAGAAGAATCAATATTAAGCAACACAGGAGAAAATTAGAATGAAGTCATCTGTATTCTAGCTAACTTCTCTGGTAAAATTAACTAGAATGCATATCACTTCATTAGAATGTAAGTTAGATTCAGCAGACTACATAAATAATGAGAAACAGCATCACTACTTATATTTGTCCAATATAATTATAAATGATAATATACTTTATACAGATCGTGTGCAAAACTTGCTCTAGACTCTCTTTTTTCTCAGCAATCAATAGACTCGGTTCTTGCAAATCAAAATAAGAAAATTCATTTTTCTACTTTGATACTCCTAGCTTTGTTTATTATTTCATTTATACTTTTAAAAAGAAGGGCAAACCAAAGACAGTCTTTCCTTCAGGAAACAGGTTACAGTTGTTATGATTTGTATTATGAAGTAACAATTTCGAAACTGTGCTATTTCCTGTCATCACTCATTTCAATTGTCTCCTATGAGATATAACTTGAATACTGACATCGAAATAACATTGACATTTAAGAAAATCTAGTGTCGACGACCTTTACGCAGCTATGCTTTGCCATATTAATTTAAAAAAAAGCATCTCAGAGAAAATTAATACAGTATAAACGCGGACAAGATTAGGTTATTTAATAAGGTACACAAAATGAATTTGCTATTTAGGGAGAATATTTTCAATTTTATTCTTAATTTGAAAAAAAAGGAGAGAAGAAAGCCAGACGGTCGTCTGTACATTCAAATCATTATTGCTCGGACTGTATCTTAATACTTTTGTAGAAAAGAAACTGATGGAAAGTAGATAATAAACTCATTAAATTTTTCTAACCGGCTTTGGAATGAAAATTTTAATGACGATAAGTTCACAAAATATATTTTGATCGCTACCAGTGCATTATCTCTGGACATAATGGTGAATTTATAATCGGAAAATCGATCAATTAGTACAAAGCCTGCTTCACTTTTAATGCTGATTAAATAACTAATTACAAGTATTAGCTAATAATTAATCCTTTAAGTGTTAATTAAGTACCCTAATTACCTTAAATCTTGTGAAATTATATCAGAATTCCTTTCTTTCATTAAATTTATACATATAATATTTGTTCTAAGTATAATTTAAATTCAAATCCTATCACTGATTGCCAATTATTTGCACTCACATCTTTTAACGATATTGATATTAACGGCAAATAAAAGGGGCGCAAAAATTTTCTATCGGCTTAGCAATTCTTCACTATTGTTCAGCACTTTTGTTAGATACACAATTCGGAGACGTGACTAAATAAGTAATGAGAAGCTTAGAATCAAATTTCGTTTTAAAAAAGAAAAAAACATTCTGAATGAAAGCCTTTCAGAAATTGTAAAATCAATATTCTGAACTGACCACGAATTTTAACAAGTTGATCTATTCAAATTGCCAATTTCGTGTGCAGATAGCGAAATGTTAGAATTTTTTTTTTTTTTCCTTCAACTTTTAGCTTGTTCTTACAAATATAAAAGATCGAATATATAATCAATAGTACCTATTATCATAAAACAAATGTTGCGATAAGAATAAAAACTATTAGAAATTCCCACGAAACATTAATTATACTTCACAATAAATAAATTACGTATTAAATTACAAAATCGCTGCAGGAATATTCAAACTTCTTTTCAAGAAACGTTTCTTGTCATTAATTAAAACAAAACCTCTTTCATTCTCCAGAAAAATTTAAGAAGATATCTTAATCATACTTTTTTTTTCATTAAGTGCAGAATTCAATACATCTAACAACTGAAAAACATTGGTTGGGACGATACGTGTATCGAACGTGTAACTATATTATTAAAAGTAAAACAATTTCTTGAAGGCATATTGCAAATACAAAGAATGTAAACGAACCTGTAAATATATAAACCAAAGATCAACGAACGGATATTTTAATTACTATGTACTGAATTTTTTCTTCTTCTTCCAGCCGATTCAATGCGTGATAACATCAAGATATTAATTTAAAGAATGCAAAAAAATAAATAAAAGTTATTTTTTTTCTTTTCCACTCTAATATTTTATAGTTAAAATATCATAATTTATATGCATTTTTATTAAATTGAGAGGATTGTATAGCTTAATATGTAATGTTTATCGTTTGTAGTTAATATGCCTACATCTGATTGTTAGGCATAGCTTTAGGCAGTTTCAAATCGATTATAGACTTATTAGATGAACATTAGTCATCGATAAATTAGAGAAATTTAAGTTAATAAGTCGTTTAACAACTTATAATTTCGGTATATTTCTTAAACACAGATATAAATTGTTTATATAAAGAGAAAGAGTATACATTCTACAACTTACAATGTAGTTACTAAATATCGCTAAAATGCGCTGCGGTATGTATTCCATGTGCCAGATATTCCTTTAGATAGTTACGAATTTCAAAGCACAAATTAATGATAAAAATTTGACTATGTGCCAATTCCTAAAGGGAAAATACTACTACCATATTTTTTCCAAGTACATGCAATGCAATTTTATTTCGTATAATATTTCCATGTAATTTTATTGAATCGAATACAAAAATGAAGTATTAAATACGCTGCATTTTTACGTAACTGAAAGGAACTTTAGGTATTCGCGCCATTAATTTTCCTATAAAAAGAACCACTTGTGCGAGTAATTTCTCTCTCGCTCTTTTTTTTTTATTTTACAAAGTTGTTTCGTGACCTACTGCGAATAAACTCCCGTAAAGGCGGAACAGGTCGCTGAACTCAATCTCAGGAAGGTCACTCCTCGTGACTCACCTGCACTAAACAACGTCCCGCTTCCAAGGAAATGGTGATCGGGGTGACTGGTGACGTTACGTTCATGTCTGTCGTCATCACCAGCTGTGAACGTGTCACGAAGAATACGTCCAAAAGCGTAGTTCAATTTTCGAAGAACTGTTATTTTTTAAACATTATATTCATGGTCATTCGTGCTTGTATTCTTTCTAGTTACCTTTCTCTCGTCTAATCTTTTTTAGTTCTTTTTTTATTTTGCTTTCCAGTTACTGCATCCCTAAGGCTATAATCCTAACTTTAAATTCGCTAGCACATCAAATCATGATTCAATAAACGCATTTATAAAGCACCTCGATAGAAAATAATGTTTTTAACAATAATAATCTTCCACTTTTCTATACATTTTGGTAAAATGATATTTTAAAAGAATTTGCAATTTTATGCGCAGAATTTTTTTATTCGTGCTTTTAACTTGATTATAACGTTTAACTCACGAAACAATGTATATGCCTATCCGTTTCAGTTAAGGCGCCATTGACGTGTGAAAAGTATGACGTGACCCATCATGTTCGTCGGTTTTGATTCCATACAAGCTACAGTAAGCTCATATCGATTCATTTATCAATTACACATTGAAAATTATTGAATTTTCCTTCTTTCTCTTAAATCGATAAAAATGAGAAACCGTTAGACTCCCTACCTCCGTTTACTGACTCATCGTCCCCGAATTCAATACTGCACAAACCATAGTTGTATCATCGAATGAAATATTATAGATTTTTCCCCCTGTGTTGCTACATTCTAAAATACAATTTTAACAGCAGAAAAATTATACCTTAATGTTTGAAACATCCCGCTTCTCCCTTCCGTCCAGGGTGTGAATTTTAGGATGGATGACATAATGTTTGTGGAATTCCGACCGGACATCTGCAAAAAAAACCATTCATTAGTCACAACTATATGCACTGGTGCGGAATATGTTAGAGACAAAAGCATTATCTAGGTCTACTGCAAATGCACTAAACTTTTCTGTTCTCTTATCTATGTTTTGCGATAATAATAATAATAAAAATACTTCAAAAATAAAAAATGCTTACAATGCAAAAATAGGTTATTCATTGATAAAATCATTAATTTGTTAGCTCAAGCATCAGCAATTCATAGTATGTGTGATTTTGTATCTTCCTGATTTAACTTAAAGTTTTTGTCCTTACCTTCGCCTGTTTCTTACTTATTCTATCCACTTTATAATCCTTATTGAATGGAGACACAACCATATCACTTTCAGTTAAGTGATCTTCAGTAGTCTATAACTTTATTCATAAATTTCCTTGGAACATTTAATCACTTCGTCTCATAAAACACTTCTACTTTTCTTTGTAAAAAC
The DNA here is from genome assembly GCF_030686945.1 of Centruroides vittatus. Classification (NCBI taxonomy): domain Eukaryota; kingdom Metazoa; phylum Arthropoda; class Arachnida; order Scorpiones; family Buthidae; genus Centruroides; species Centruroides vittatus. The sequence goes on along the minus strand of NW_027122227.1, from coordinate 2,752,824 downwards.
TTATAAATTTTTATAAGCTGCTGTAATTTTCATATTTATAGACTTTTGAATAACATGAACGAATATTTCGTACAGCATTGTAATATTTTAAATTTCAAAGTGACTATAAAATATTTATAAAAGATACTTAAAGTTCAAAGTGCTTCCAAAACCAGAGGGAATAAAATTAATTATGTAAGCTGAGTTAAAAATAAAATTTTGGGATTTCGAGTTTTATGAAATTATTACATTTCTAATTGCTATTACTACAAGGAAAACAGGATATTTGTAAGAATATACTTCACAAATATCCTGTTTTTCAACGAGGAACGATGAGAAAATTTATAATTACAAACAAAGATGCAACCATAAAAAAATCATTTCCGTGCAAATTATTTGGCATTTTGTTATTGGAATGAAACAAAATATGATTATAAATCAATTTATTTATTACAACAATTTTCGTAACACATTTCTAAAATTCTTTTTCCGTCAAAATAGAACGTAAACCTATGGCTGACCCAGACGTGTTTTTATTTGTAAGATCTCTCTCTTTACTACAGTCGACCGAACACATAAAAAAAGAAAAAAAAGGCATTTATTTATAAGTAATACTCGCAGAACACACATTACTTTTGTAACAAATATCATCTGTTTCGTTTTCTTAAATAAGAACACCCAGCTGGCCAATGTCAGGCAATCGATATTAAGTCAAGATATAGGCTAGGTAATTCCACTGGATACTCGAGACCAAGAGTATTGACCAGTTGTAAAGTATAGGCTTTCAAGGAAAAAAAAATAAAACTCAAAATGTTATTTTGACAGATGAATCCTATATTCTACGTACATTTTTCTTTAACCCACAAGAGTAGTACGATTTAAGCTACTTTCGCGATAAAAATTAGATCTTATCGGCAACAACATAGAGGTAAGTCTTAACTCCAGGCGGAGTATCAAAAAGTAGAAGAGAATGACTATATTTTCTATTTTTGTGTTTTATGTATGTACTTTTTTTACTTTGTGTTTAAATTCACGCCCATCCCGTTTTTTAATACTTTTCATCTACGCTTCGTTTCTAAAGAACGAACCAGTTTGTTTTACATATTGAATAAACCTTTTTGACTTTCCAATTTAAAATATTACTCATAAGCAAGCCGGAACCTACTTAAACGACATTTTAAATGACTACAAGGAAGAGATAATGTATCAGTAATTTCTTGTTATATTTATCCTTCCAAACCTGTTCAAAACATTTTTCTTCATTACTAATAAATTATGACATTTTCTATCTAAACTTGAATTAAGAACGGGTTTTTATTATGGTTCAATTTCTGCTATTTGTAAATGGAATTATTTTGAATTTTATATAATACTTTCGTCCAATTTCAAAACAACAAATTACTTGTACGATGTGATAAAATAATCATCCTGATGGGCACAGTTTGTTATTAAAAATCGCTAATTATTGGATAACTTGATAAGTCCAATAGAGAGATTTTCTTACTCAAATTGTATAGATCTATTGTTTAAAGTGTAATTTCGATGTTATATTATCGACATAATAATCTTTTAACTCCTTGAAATTTGTTTAAGCTACAAGAAATATTTCTAAAAATCATTATCCTTTATTTAGCTCTTAAATTAAATGGTAATTATTTTAACTATAAAAAATGTATATATATATATATATTTAATACTAATAATAATTTCATGAAGCTAATTAAGAAGAAGATAACCAAATCAAACAAAAGAAGAAAGAAGTACTTAAATAAAAGATAGAATATCTTCAGATTACACAAAAGTACACACTATAAATTATAACAAAACATAAATAGAAAAATTATAGCTGACAAACAATGAAAAAAAAACGAAGAATAAAAATATACTGGGAGGCAGAAAGAAAAAAAGACACTGACTTGACTACAAAAAACTGGATATAAACAACGATGTAATTTTAACAAATAAATTCTAAATTTCTGTAAATATTCATTCTCTTTCTACTGAATTGAATATCTTTAAACCTTAAAGAATAACCATTAGAAAGTGAACTCAAATCATAAACAAAATAAACATAGTAACATACTAGAATCTAATTATTAACCTAATTATAAGTATGTCAACAAACAAAATTAAATTTTTATTCGATATTTTAATGCTTCGCCTCTATCTCACCAGTATTCATTCGCTGTAGTAATGTTATCTATGGAACAAGGACATTGTCACCATCACTTTAAAGACTATTCAACTAAGGCAAACAGAAGGACACACTCCCCAACAGACTAAACTGAAGGATAAATTAAACGTCTGACCTGGTTTCGCTCCCTTTGCATCATCGATGCCAACGAATACAACTAAGAAAAGAATACCTGAGGAAAAAAAATCAGAAAGCTGCCAACGAAAAGTTTACTCTTCATTGACGTATTAAAGTTAATCTGATGGATAAGATTGTATATCATATAAAAGATAATAATATCTAAAAAGTTCCAGAAATAGTCTTTGTTTATTTCTTTAGAAATTCAAAGAATGAATTTATGTTGCACGCCTCTGTTTAGTTAAGATTCTAAAATTTATGTAACCACGTTGAGTGGGTAATCTATTGAGATCGAGCTTCCCACATAAATAGTGAAAGCATCTTTCAAAACCAGATATGATGATTAGATATAGGAAAAAACTAAAAGCAATTTTATACAAAGACACATTTAGAAATTTACATAAAACTTACATTTAATATAGAACATTCTAACATCTAAATCTCTAATCATTTATTAATAATTTAATTAATTCTTATAGTTTTTAACATGTTAAAAATAAACAACACAATCATATAAATGCCTATACAAGTGAAATAATAGTAGCATGCATTTAAAGAAGTCAAAAAGATCTCATAATCAACGTTTTTATATGTTTACAAGCCACAATGTGCGCTGATGTGACATCAATACGGTCTTAGTCATAATTTTCTGTAACATCTCTCGGTCAACTTATTTACTTTCACATATCAGTTACGAAACTTCTTAAAGATCCAAAGATATGATTTAGATAGGAAAAGAATAAAAAAGAAGATTCAAGTCCCAACAGTAAGTGATCTATATTAGTGAGAATGTCATTTGTAAGTGGGACCCACAACGAAACCCTGATAGTATGTCATCGAACTTTACTACTCGAGTTGACAAGTTTGGGAGATTTCTAACAAATTCCGCTCTATCTGTTGCCACCCACAGTTGTGATAGAAGGCGATGTTTCAAGGTCTTTCTATATAGTCGGGGTGTGACACAATTCCCATGGAACCACATACAAGCACTTATTGTTCAATTACTCTTCCCCGACTCACTGTCTAGTTACGAATGGTACAGGAAGCGATCAAACATCAGAGGGAGGAGACAATTTCTTTAATTTACACAGATTAAAGAACGCTAGTGAACATTTCTAAGATAGATATGCATATGTCTCACTAAAAATAGTATCATAAACAATTCATATTACGTAATTCACCAGGTGGACGAGGCGAGGTTCGATTATGTGGTAAAAACAAAAAATATATAAATATTGAGGGTGAAGCTTACAAATATCTGCAAGGTCATTTTATGTGTGGGAGTCACCGGCCCTTGTGGCCCTGATACGGAGACACCCTCTCATCAAGGTTATCAACATTCGTATTCGTATACATACAAATGCCTAGGAAATATCAGTTTTCACTACAACAATTTTTTATGTAACGTAAGTAGCATACTTACAAAAAGTGCAGAACATCCCATCTGTAGTTTTTAAAGGAAAAAACTGTTTATCTTTTTTTTCAACCCGCTGGATTGTTCGTGTTCATTCATTGTGGGGAATATCACAGACATTTAATATTGGATTCCAGGTTGGAGAACGAAGTGATAAATGGAAATCGGTTTTATTAAAATTAAAATGGGTCGAAGACATCACGCAAAAGCTGCGGCGACGCCACCTCAGATTTATTAACGATTCCAGACATTTTCAAATTAATAAAAACATTATTAATAGCAGTACGACATTTCGTAGAAAAAATATAGACCAATGTGGTCTTGTTTGCTGAGTAATATCCTTAATTTAGATACAGCAGGAATCTAAATTAAGGGCTAGTTTTGTTACTTCAACTAATTAAGCACGAGATTGAATATCCCATCATGTAATGGATTTCCTAAAAACTTTTGTTTTCTGTTCTGTTTGTATTGTTTATAACGTTTTATATCCCTAAATGTGAATTAACTTCAAAATTTTTCTCGGAAGAGAACTACTTTCAAAGAAGTCTTGCCGCGCGAATATTATTAACCAAAATTACAACTGGTATATAATACTCTAAACACTTCACATTATATAATTTCCCTGGGATTTATAAGTTAAATAGTTAACTGATTAAATCGTTCCGAAACCCTATTGTACTTCTTTTTTTTATAAACACGAATACAGTTCCTCAGTTTAAAGAGTCTGTTGGAGAACAGACGTTCCAAATTGACCTCCAAGTATAATGATCCGTAAAAAACTGTATTTTCTTCAGACAATGATGGGTAGACTAGGTCAATGGCCCAACACGTGCAGGGGAAGGAAGCTGGGGATGTAATCTGACACCCACGCACAAACTTACCCCAGAGTAATTTCCTGTACGTCATTTTCTGTTCAAAATAGATGTAGCGGCGAATTAAACGTTACTTTCAATTATATTTGATGTGGAAGGCGGGATGACCAATTGTTTTTCGGACGCTTTTCCATGCCACTATTCTTCGGCATCTTTATAAGTGCTAAAGACAACGAATTACAGAGACCGTAGAGAATTAAAAAATTTTAATGTTCGACTATGACATATATGGGAAGTTCCGAGAAAATAGAAGATAATTTCAGCTTTTGCGAATGAAGGGAAGCAAAATGCTCTTTTCCTGATTGACAAAGAATTCAATGAGGAAATAATTCTTTTATCAAAAATGACTTAAGCTGTAATAAGCTGCACATATTTAATTAAAATTTCATCTAATGATACTTATGTTTTAATAACGAAAAATAAAAATAACTAGTTATCACTATATTATAACTCAAAGACAAAACAATATAGAAAGCTTGTCATCTAATTGGCATTGTAATTTTTTTGACAAAAGTCACTCATATATGTAAAACACGTAGGACTTATTCCATCTCATTATATAAATTTTAAATCTCATCTACTTTTTCTGAAATATTTATTTTCATTTTCAATAAACTATTTTACATAATAAGCCATTAATAATTTGTCACTTTATAAATACATGAAATACATGGTAATGTAATTATCTAATTTATGTTTTTTATGCAAAACAACTATTTTCTCTGGATATCTTAAATGAGAAGACCAGTAAAATATCAGAAATTTTATTTAAAATTACTTAAAGCATTCAATTGGTTTTATGATCACTCTACATAACCATCAATTTTTATGAGACAGCTTTAACCAATTTCTTGTTGGAGACCCTTCACTTTTATCAGCCTTCTGCTAAATTATATTACTCTATAACAAATATTCATTTCATAAATATTTCTATTTCTACAATCATTGATGGAATAAAGTCTATACATTCATCAACACAAATCAAGATAACATAAATCAAAACTTATGATTCTAATAAATGCGTTTCTTTATCTTGTCATCTTACATAGGGCAATGACTGGACTGTATAAGCGTGTTCAAGCATATTATGCATGAGAGACTTCATAAACCTCTTTGAAAAACAATTATTCTGCCTCACGCTACATGAAGTATAAATATTACTTTCAAAATACAATCCTATTGTGTTTAAAGTACAAAGAATGAAAAGTGTAAAAAAACATCCAATGAATTTTTTAAAGAACAAGGTTAATTCTTAAACCAAGGCAAATTTCAATGCTATCAGTAAATTAACCTGTTTTAAAATTAGTATAATTAATTACTTCTAATTTTCTGTATAAAAAAAGATAACAAAGTATTACTGATATATAATTGGTTCGTGAAAAATGAGCTGGTTCTAAATGTAAAAGTTCAAACAGAAACAGGATACTTAGTTCTAAATTGCTGAATATTTTGTTTGATTGTTTCTCTCTTTAATGAAGTTTGTCCGATTATAAAAATAATAGTGAACTGACAGTTTTTATTCTATAAATATAATAATACTGATAATAATCTGACTTTTAAATGACAATAATTAACAACAAAAAGATGACCTATTATATAAAATCAGAGATTTATATAATACATCTACAATGAAAATTAATTCAAACAAAACAATGAACAATTGTTTTTCTAAATGTTTTTTAAATCTGAAGAATAATTAACCTTAATGCCTGATTAGTAAAACAAATATATATTGAATTTCCTATAAAATATTCATTTCCTATATTGAGACTAACAGAATAAAAAAAATGTATACATCTTGACAGTTTAAAAGATTTAATGGATTCTTGTTAAACTGTTTTAAATATAAAGAATTAAAACATAAAACAACAAAACTGATTTCAATGATTAAACATTAGTTCAAACTAGATGGAACTAGACCATTTAATAGTAAACACTCCCTAATTACTACAATGAAGAGTGTAAGATGACAAGAGGAGAATCACCATCCAAATTCTCTCCTAATGTCAGATCATTATCCATGATTAAGCCCTTGTGGAATCTTGAGAAGGAAAAAAACCAGAATATCTGTATTCATTGAATAAATGTATCTTGATAAGAATGCATAAAATATAAAGTATGTCATTAAACATCCAATAAAATAAACTTTATTAAAAATATAAATATCCAGTTTACATCTTAAATAATCATTTATTTTTATTTAGAATATGTAAACAAAAAATAATAAATTTTGTAAGAAGTAACATCAGATATACATTTATACTATTAATGATATAATAAAATTATTAGTTCTTCAGTTTTATGTATATTCAAGCAATAAAAAAATATTAAAGATGGAATTGACAAATTCAAAAATATATATAGTACACCTACATTTATTAGAAGAAAAAATTTATTTTAGAATATATTTGTTCTTTGACAAATAAATTATAAAAGTTAATGCTAAAATCAATAAAAGATTAAATTTTCACAACCTTCATTACATAATTTATATTGATGAGTTTATCATATAAATATATTTATCATTCTATTTAAATTTAATAATATATTTAGTGAAGAAAATTTAAGAATACGCCTTGTATTATTTGCATGTCTTTTTAGAACATTCTTTAGGAAACAATTTGAAAGAGATTTACATCATCTCTATATTTTACTCTTATATAAAAATAAACTAATCTTTTTTTTTTACTACTTTTTTTAATTTCAAAATTCTTTGAAACATTCAGAATTAGAATTTTATAATTATAATTTGGAATTCAGTCATTATCATACAATAAATAAGCAAATCTTTGTCTGGAAATATTTTTAAATTTGTTTTCGTTCAGTACTACGTTACCGTATTTAGTCTTTACGTCAAAGAAAATCCATATAAATTTTTTGGTGGAAAATACATTTAAAACAAATATTTTTTCATAGACAAACGCACACAAAAAAAACAGTAAATGTAAGATTTAATATCAATTGTAAAATACTTTCAATATTTATTGTAAATTAATTTTAATAAAAATAACCATTAAAATAAAGTACCGTAATAAAATTTCACAATGCAGTCTAATAATTATTCAAACATCAGAATGTGTACTACTAATCGAATTTAAACAGTAGCATTAAAGCTTAAAATAAAATAATTGTCAAACGACAGAACTGTATAAAACAGTTAAAATTTTCCAATGTTTACATAAATGTAAAATTGAATAAATTATTAACAAAAATAAAATAAACATGTTTAAATGGAATCTTTTTACAATAAAACTAATCAACAGAAGTTAAATCAAAACAACTTTTTTGTATTTTTTTATATTTTAATTTAAATTGATAAGCATTTGACTTTTTACAAGTAAAAATAAAAATGACAATTTCTGAAGATAAACATATCATCTTGTGATAAAATTAAAGCACTGTTGTATATATTATCACCATAATTTATCTGACAAGACTTTTATTAGAGTCATCACTTTTAAACCACTTAAAAATAATTCAATTTTATGAGTAATTCAAAAATATATACTGAAAAATTGACAAAAAAACTCAGTCTTATATATAATCAAAGACAATTACATATCATTTAATTCTATTAAACATAAAAAAGAAAAATTTTATCAAGGAAAACAATAATGAGAAAAAACTTTTCAAGTCATAGAATGATAATTTTAAAAAGATATTAATAATAATTAATGGCCAATTTCCGTATAATCGACAATTAATACGCAATTTACTCATGTATATTTATGAACTTTTTATACTAATTGACATCAGAAAGGTCAATCAATTAAAAATATGTAGAGTTAAGGGAATTAATGGTTATCAAAACAAACCGATGAAATCGATGAGAAAAAAGAGTAATTGATTTAATATCGTAAAAAGGAGGAAAGTGAATGAGTACATCGATTTGTTTATTTCTCGAATTCATCAGAACAGACAAGAGATGGGAGAAGGGAGAACCATGTCCTCCGCTCGAGGTGGGGCATCGTACATCCTATCGTACATACTCTATTTACGACGGCACATATAACCATTTACGTACTCACCTTTACTTTTGGCGGTATGGTAAATTCTTAAGAAGATAATGAAACAAACCAATCGCATTAACAAAGCATGGTTTCGTACCATCCACTCCATTTCCTTCGCTCCCTGGCTCTCATCTGAACTTCTCTCTCGATCTGACGTCAAAAGCTTTTACGCCTGCGTCGACACGTCACACCGAGAGAGACGTATTAGTGACGTCATCCAGATTTAATCGGAAAATGGATACCTGACAACTTTTCAAAGAGCTTTTTATAAGTTTAAAATGTTAAATCGCGTGTCACGAACCAATGAAATCGTGTCGCGGTCGATTCTGAGAATAACACTCGTTCATTGTAATGGTTATTAAATAATAATAATTATTTTAAAAATTTAACGAATGATTTATGTTCGCCATCTAAACAAAAACTATGAAAGATGGCGTGTAGAGTGGAGTAATCTTTTTATCTTTACGATTTCTCCGTATAAAATCGAATAAATCGGCGAAATACTTTCTTGCAGTTATCAAAAGGGTGGTCGGTTAAGTCCACATTCCTCGTTACCGCGTCATTTCCTGTTTAAACTAGTTGCATGACATACGAAAATGAGCAATTTGAATGAAAAAAACTACAATCCTCGAACAATTATTGTGTACAAATTTATACTGAATCTTTCTACATTATATTTATTCAGTCGGATTTAAATTCGTTTATAAAAGTTGAGTAAAAGCGTCGTCGTTGCATAGATACAGAAGCTGGAATAATTGAGATTCTAATTGAGTAAAAACTTCTTTTAATGACTATTATCGTTATAAATACATTCATGACATGATGAAATAAAAGAAAAAATTATTTAAAAAACAAAATTTAAATGATAATTCTATTTAAAAACAAAATTACTGTGTTTTGAAAGATAAATTGTGTGTGCATATTAAATGATTAATGTGAGGAGTAAATGATGGTAAATCAATAAAAATAAATAGTAACAATAAAAAGAATAAAATTAATATTTTGTTAAGAATCGCGTATACGTCGTAAATGATATTTAGAATTGCATTCTGAAAATTAGAATTGATTTAGATTGTTTTAAATGTCAGATGTGATATTTTTGACTATTGAAAATGTATTCATAATTGGAAAAGTTCTAAATTTAATACCAGTTGACAACAGTTTCCGGTGAAAAATAAATGGTATTGAGAATAATAGTCAATTAGCAATAATCAAAACTATATTTAGTTGAATCGACTCTTCTCAAAAAGATACGTAAGTTTCTTCAGTCACGTAATCAGGAATTGAGTTTGGTAGAAGATACAAATAAATTTAAATTACTAGTTGTATACTGTGTTATTGTATTTTATTAACATAAACGAAAAGCAGCAAAAACATTTCTTGAATATGATTTAAGAAATCATATTCAATTAAAATTAAAATTGATAAAAAAGATTACATTTCTTTATGACAGCTATAACCCCGAGCTCTCTTAACTACATAAACGAATTTTTTCATTAATAAAATTAATTCTTAAATGTATTTTTAAGACATACAAGGTATTAGTTTTGCATCTTTTAAGATATAAAAGATGGATACAAAATGAGTCGTGTACTCTCTGTACGAGCAGATAGCAAAGTTAAAAACTTAAGTTACAAAATAATTTACGACTATAGTATATTAAATTTTATTATTTAATATAGGCCTATTTACTATATTATTTATCTGATTTTCTCGACGATCAATATAATAAATAGTGATAATAAACACTCGTAAATCTTCCGGTATGAAATTCATGGTGAAATTACGTAAGAGAAAATATTAGAAGAATAACATAAATCATTTCAAATAACTTCGAAATCAAAATTTTTTATACGAGAAACATAAGATATATAATGTATATTTTAATATACAAGCTTAATATAAAAGAATATTGATTTATTCGGTATAATGAATGAAATTCGAAATTGCAATGTGACAAACAGAAATCATTTTGACATGTTTTTAATGCATAAAGTTACTCAGAAGTAATCACGGAAAGACGTCAGAAGCTTTTCTAAATTTTACCATTTTATCTGATTATAATTGGTTTCGTTCATTGTTTATCTTCATTCTCATAATTAAGTTTTTGTTTTTTCTTTCTTTCTTTCTTTCATTTTTTTCTTTTTTCACCCTGTTGGCATTAAGAGGGCCTTTTTCTATACCTGTCGTGGATTCGACCAGGTCCATAAAGGGAGAGACCGGAAGGTGAAGAACAAACTCTATATATCCGGGACGAGCAGCCCATAAAAATTCCTGTTGCTCGCCTGGACTTGATTCCCGATCAGCCATGTGGCCATCCTTCATGATTTCGTTGTAGAAAGTTTCCTCGGAAATAAAAAGTGAAACAACAAATTAAAATATTCATGATTAATAGTTTTGTGAGCCACCGGAAGTGTTCCAGAACCACAAAAAAAAAATGTAAAAGGCAATTTATAAAATAATTTTATAAAACTATCAATGTTAAAAGATAGAAATTCTATGACCGTAAAGGACGTGTTTGAATTGAATTTAAAAAACAGAGTAGTTCTCATATTTTAACAATAGAATAATGTAAGTCCTAAGATCAACCATCTTCGGTTGGGATCGAATGGACAGTTGGTAACCAGCGACAACCAATTAGAAAGCGGAGATGAGCTAAAGCAACGAATCGAAGTGGTCGATCTAGGACCCGAGAAAATTATAAAAATCGGATTTTCAAGGATACGGAGAGCTTCTCTTCCTAATCTCCCGTTGTATTGTGTCTCCTGAAACTGCTACCTTCACATCACCTTTAACGACAACAACGAAAGGATTACGACTCCACCGAGGACTTTCTACGATATTTCTCCGGGGTAATTGACACCGATCAGCATTATCCGTGGAACTTTCTCGTGAATTCAGAACTGTAGAAGATTTCCTTTAGTATTCGTCTAGCAGAACAGAACTTCTGTAAGAAATATTTTTGTTGTAACAATAAATCGGGACAATTGTTTTGTAACTGTGGAGTTTGTGCCAAACGCACCCACTTACGATTCAGAACTGCTCAGATATCCTGATATTGCGCGCAGATCGGCGACCTCACAGTTTAATGCTTTAAGTGATTAAAAATAATTCAAAGACTAGATACTGAAATTAGTAGTTTCTCTAATTGAGTCTTTCATTAACTGTTTCTATCAACATGGCAATTACATCGAAGAAATCACTCTAATCCACTTTCAGATCATATTTAATTAATTGTATAATAGTACACTTATTTTCGTAAATTTTCAATTATTCTATTATTCGCGAATAAACTTAATAAAGAAACTCGGCATGTCACAATAAAATTTGTACTCTGTATGCATAGAGAAGTATTTTTCAAACTTTTTGCTCACGCGATCTAATATATTTGATTGTAAAGGTTCCGTGACCCAAATGTTTAGGCCTATAATATAAAATTTTTTAAAAACCTGGTAAACGGAGCGGAGTCACTCTATATTATAGAACGAAACAAAATTATGCATTATCGATAATAACTTCTACGTGTAAAATGTAATATCGATAACATTTCTATTAAGCAGTTCGGACCAATTTCGATTTATAACAAATAACTTACTTCAATTTCTGTTTTTATAATTGAAATTTAACTATTGAAAATGTAAGACTGACGATTGTAAATGAGACAGACTGTTTCAAATATATTTATTATTTATTATTTTACTTTGAAAAATATTTATAAACTTAATGAATCCTTTTTTTAAAATGTACTATTCAGATTGTAAGATTATTTTGTCAATTTCATTATGTATATACCCAAAAAAAAATTATTTCAAAATTATTTATTGATTCACTTGTACCAAAATTCAACCGTTATTTATTTATTTTTTATAATTTATTCTTATGTACGAAGATAAACCTAAAAGTTTGAATAAACAAGGAAATGTTCTCAAAACCATTGAAACAATGGCTTTATCGCTACGACCTTACATGAAATATCTCTTTTGATGTTAATCAAAATAGAGAAGAGAAATCAATTTCATATAAACACATTCAATAATCTTAATTTTATTACTAAATTACAATAATAATTATAAGAAAAAAGTTGTTATAACATTTTCATTACTTAACAGAAGCATCTATTGTTCTTAATTCGTAGGGCATATTTTAGTAATACATGTAATAAAAGTATTTCTGCGGAAGGTGGTATCATTTCACATTAAATATGAAAAGTGAGCTTACGTTCCAAAACCTTTTTTTTTAAATAAGAATTTTATCTATAATATAAGAAAAAAAACAATTTTCTTCAACTCAGGAAATTCCATTTATAATTCAAAACATGAATTACAAAACAAAAACAAATGAAAATTCGTAAAATACGATTTTGTCACTCAGGATTGATACACTTGTGACCTTCATCATTACACCTCGTATTTCATCTTTCATCATTACAAGAAAAGCTTTCACTATATGGAGGGGGGAATTGCACACTCTACATTGACAAACTATATTATAGTAACCGAAAGAATGTTGTATTTACTAGAATAAGATACACAGATGATTTCATCTTATATTGAAATCGCGTTGTATAAGTACTGCTTTATATCAAAACTGCGTTAAATGAGTATTGTGTTATACGACGGTTACCTGTATTCAAACTCTGTAATTCAAAATTTCCATTATAATTTCAATAATAGATGTAAATCAAAGGCATAAATTGCTAATTGATAAATTATATTGACAAAGCTACATTCAAAATTCAAAACACCTAATTCAGGTTTGTAAATTAATTCGGAATCCGTAAAGAAACTGCTAATTCTCCATTCTTAATACGTGTGGATTAACCCAAATTTTCAAATTTATATATATTGTTCTAGTGAGAAAAAATGATTACTGAGATTCTCCGATCATAGAAGTAATCAAATCTTATGTGGCATTCCTGAAATTATAAAAAAAAAAGTACTGAGTCATATCAAAGTAGACATTTAATTTATCTGCGGAAAGAATTAAATAAAATCAATGGTTCGGTTCTGTGGGATACGGCAACGCAACATGTTGCACGGCAATTGCCCATGTGTTGTACATGGGCAATTTGCCAAGAAGGGTGCTTTCCGAGGCGACTTTCCATAAGAAACTGGCCCATATTTAGGTGTTAGACACGTGAAGAAAACTCGTACAACAGTTGGTGAGGCCCGAACCCGCAACCAACCCAGTTTCTGCTGGTTTTATCCACTCAGTCACTGGTAAGAAAATCAATATTAACAAATATTCGCAAATTTCATTTTGCGATTTGATTATATTTATGACCGGTAGACCTTCCTCAAATTTTATAAATGTGAACGTTTTAACAAGTTAATTTTTATTTAAATTTATTATAATAAAAAGTATTTTCGATTTCCATTAAGATACATCAAACGACATACTAATGTACTAATCATTATAACCTAAATAATAATTATAAAAACAAATCGTAGTGAATAAATATATTTTAAAGAATAAATTGTTATTGTTATTTAAAAATAAGTTAGAAGTATTTTTAATAATTCAACTAAATAATATTTTTTACATACATATGTATACATTCTAGCTAAATTTATAAATTTAAATTAAATAAGCTTTATCTTCTGTAACGATAAAATTTAATAAGGAATAATAGATATTTTTCAATCATTTATTACTAGTAACCTGCATATGTCAAGATCTCGTGACGTGCAGTTTGAAATCGGTCAATGAAAGTGATTGTCATACAGACGCCATACAGACGCGCTAAATATTCTGTCATTGACCAATTTCAATTCGACGTCACGAGATTTCTGCGATTATATTTTCAAATACAAAACGCTATATGTAAAGATGTATTTATAAATTCTTTCATAATTAAAATGATTGATATTCATAATGCACTCTCGATCATCCGCAATCGCGTTAACCGGGAAGACAAAACTGCCTAAAGGTAGGACTAGGTTATTAAATCATCATAAATCTCTATGGGGTCCATTCGCTTCGTAGGCCAGGAAAGAAAAAAAAATGCAAAGCAAGCAAAGAAAAAAAAAATACACTGCTAAAACATTCAGTTTATTACAATTACGTAAGATAAGTGCATTGTTCTTTTCACGTTTCTTTGAAAATTGAGGACTGTGGTATGTGTATTATTAATTCTATTGTTGTCAAGTATTTTGAAAAACCACTTTCACTGTTCCGTTTATTAGAATTTAAACTGTACCGGATTAACCGAGATATTTTTCATTCATCCCGGATAATCGAGCATCTACAGTATAAATAAATAAATATATATATATATTTTTTTTTTTTTTAATATTTTAAAAATTCATTTCCCCCTCTAAATACAGTAGAACCACGATTATTCAAGTCCAGATTAACCGATGTTTCGCATTATCCGAAGCGAACCTGTAAGTGAATTCTTATACTGTAATTTACAAAAGAAAGTTTAAAACAATAACATGTATTACAAAATGAATTGTTTCTGTTATCTTTTATCATGTAACTTCGATCATTTAACTACATTCGTATTAAGATGTAACTACTACAATACAAATTTTTGTTATTATGACTAATTAAACTTATTAGCCGTATAATAAATGATGTAAAAAATGTTCTTATAATAATTACATTCACAAAACTATAAAAAGAAGCTTAAAAGTGATATCCCATATAAATCTTTTGTTCATAATTTGTATTAGGAAGTGGCCGTGGCCATCCGTTTCATCCGAGTTTTCAGTTATCCGAGGTAAGGGAGTGGGCAGGTAGCATCGGTCCATATTACCTCGGATAATAGAGGTTCTACTATACAAGCGTTCTCTAATTTATGGCCTACCAGTGGCCAAACAGTTCCGTTCCCTAAACACTGGGAGTTCAGTCGTGGGTTCGCGCCTCGCTAGACGGGCTGTCCACGTGGAATTTCTTGGGTTTTCTCAACGTCTATAACGCCTGAATAGAGGCCAGTTACCCTTAAAAAGACTTTCTGGAAAACATTCTCCCTAGGCAGATCGCCCAAGTGTTGCGTTGCCGTAACTTAACTAAACAAAAATGTTTGTTCAGTTAAGTTTTGAAAATTGACTTATTTTTATAGTAAATTTATTAATATATCTTTATAATAAAAACTTTTTGAGTAAAGCAAACTGTACCTAAGTCGAGAAGTACCTGTATACCTTTCCGTAGTACCTGATCAGGCAAAATTTACTTCATAATGCGGAACAGAAATACTCATGCTTAGTTTGTAGATTAGTTATAAGTATTCTACATTGCTACGAATAGTATAGCATTTTTTCAATGTTGCATAAAGAGTTTTACCTAAGAAATATAGCTTAAATTTTTCAGAAAAATTTTCTTGAGATATACAGTATATTCTACTCCCAAACGTAGTTCTTCATTTCATTCTATTACGAATGATTCATCTTTTCAAATAACGTCACTATTCCAATTTTCTTCTTCCTTTTTATTCATTCCGGATAGTCAAGCCTCTTCCCTTATTGAAAAAAAAAAAACAATACGCATGTTAACCACATCTCAGACTGAAGCAATATCTTTACTAATCCAGGAATAATACAGATCAATCCACATATAAGTGATCTTCGAGTTCGCTGTTAAGCAAATATAACGAAGCAAGTAAGCTAACAAAGATGACATTACAAAACCAACTGTTATTTGTACTGTATTACTGTGTATTTGTAGCTTGTTTTTAGTTGTTTTTTTAACTTTTTTTATGTGACCATTCTATATATCGGGGTTAACAAACACCGTTTTGAAATCGAGATACGTTATAATAAGTTTATTTGTTTATTTATAGCATATACAAAAGGAAATGTCACAAGATAATTGAAGTTTTAAAGCTAAGGAAGCTTAATCTGCAAACTTAAAATATTTCTTATTTCATAATTGAAAATATGAGAATTATGGTTTAATAATAATAACTCTGAAATATTTCATATTTTTATATTAAATTCAATTATATTCAATAAGTTAAGCAATCGTAATATATTTTTGATTAAAAATTGTAAAAACAAAATTATTAATTTGATAGTATTTTGTAATTTTATTTATAATATGAAATAATTTTAAGCTGAGATTCTTTTCGATGGTATTAACTTCTGACATTTTTATTTTTTATATTTATACAGAAATTAATTATAATATGTAAAGTAACAACATTTTATCATCATTAAAACAGTTTTTTTAAATATATTTAAATCATGTTTAATGAAGTAAAATTCGCGAATGGAGACATAATACAGAAATGATTGGCAAAATCAATTAGAAAATAAGAAAAAGGATTCCAAAAGAATATTGTCAGAAGCTCTCCATCCTTATTTACATCTTTTTGGAATCAATGACGTAATCATAGAAAAAAAATCAAAGGATGCAGATAGGCTAACGTTAACTTCAAAAGTTAATGGGAAAGTAAGAATTGCTGTATGGCTAAATGACCACCGAAAGAAGCAAAAGATTTCTGAAAATCTAACGTTTTTCGACAGTAATGGCGCTAAGATTTTCGTTCTGGGAGGTCAGAATGGGGCGAAACGTTGTTTTAGTGAGGGCGGGTATTACCACCATATTTTATCATCAAAGAAACTAATTTTAATTTAATAATAATTTAGCAGGATTTCAGTAAGACACATAAGCGGAAAGAACTTTTAGTGAGAACGTGTGTGTATATATATATACATACATAATAATTACTTGGAGAGCGATCAGTTTGTCCTTCCAATAATGATCAATATAGATCAGTGGTTCCCAACCTTTTCTAGGATGCGGAACACTTTTGTGAGCAATTTTCTTTAGCGGAACACTTACTTAAGTTAATATGAAATGCATAAGCTTGTCATCAGTTATTTTATTAGAATTGAGCAGTTATAATTCAAAATCTCTACTCATATTATTAACGCCAATTCTAAGACAGGAAAAAATATACCTAAATAACTTTAATGGGAAACTTGTGCCTGATGTTTTTTACATATTTTATTCAGTTTTTATCATTGCCTTTATCTTATTCGAAACAGTAGTACACTCCATAAGTACGAGTTGTACAGTACATATATATATTTAAGTTTATGAAAATTTTATGATTTTAATTTTTTGATATTCGGCGGCTCGAATACGATTGTACACTTTCCGATTTGCGACTAAATCTGCGGAACACTTGGGAGATGCTTACGGAACACCAGTGTTCAGCGGAACACCGGTTGGGAACCACTGATATAGATAAACTTGAGTAAATTATATCAGGGTGGGCGGACGAGTAGGCTGGCGCTCACTCTCGTCCCATCCCAGCGTCGTCTATTGTTTTCGGTCTATTTATAGAACAACTTCAGAAAACAACATTCGAAAATCGGAAAACGTTCCAGCTTAATATTCAAAACGAGTAATGGGTCAATAGAGATAGGGAATGATATCCAAATCCATATTATCCATGATTATTTGTAGGAGTCATGACTGATCACAGATTTTCCTGGCGACAAGATTTACAGTTCAGGCAACTAGCCAACGACATATAAATCGAAAGAACACAAGACGAGGAGCACACCATAAAAGACCCCAATAAGTTATTAGAGCAAAATTGGTAAAATTTCTCTGATAGATTTTTGTGATTATCAAGTAATATAACAGATGTGAGCCAATTCATTTAACATTTCAATCATAAACGTCAGACTAGGCGAAAAAAAATTTGATATTTTTCGGAATCATCAAACAATAAAAATACTAAAAAATAATTACTCAATAAATGGCCGATTCTCTTACATTCTATCCGTCCTTTTCTGTTCACACGCCTTTTTTGTTTCCGTCTTTGAGTTCAAATAACTCCCATTCTTTTATACTCATTGCAATCATTCTTTTACCTTTCATTTTTTTTCTTTGTGTTTATTCGGTCCATGTATTTATAGTTTTGCTATTTCGAAATTGTCCTTCTGACTTATTAGGAGGGTATACTGAACTGTTAACTAATAAATGTTCTAACATTTTATACATTACCTTATAAAAGAAGGCAGTTTTAAGGTAACTTAAATGAAATTAATTGTAGTTAAAATAATAACACATTCGTTTTGAAAATAAAATACAGATATCCTTCGTTTAACATGGTAGTTAGGTTCCGAAAAAAAGTGCCGTGCTAGCGAAAGTATACTATTGTTTGTCGTAATTAAGAAAAATATGTTTAATAAAGTAATCAATAATTAACTGACATTCACAATCAAAGGTATTACACGTTAATATAATTTTTTTTTTCTTTGCTGACAAACACCGTTAAACAAGGACGTTGTCTTTCTCGCAGAATATCGTCATCTTCTGAGCTTTCTTGTAGATTTTAATCAGCAACATCTTGATTTTTCTCTATCTGTTTCTTTTTCTCTTCCATAAAATCTGATATTTTTAATTTGCTTGCGTTTACCTAAGAGATATTTAAAAATTTAATCTTTTTATGTAGTAACTTTAATTTTATCCATAAAAACAAAATACGGCGACAGTCTTTCGGGTTCATTTAGAGCACTATCACCAACGACAGAGAACCCAGTTTATAGGAAATCTAGAATAGGAAGCTAGGACAAGGAAGAAAACAAATTGTACGATCAGTTCTCGTTAAAGAAACGGGCGAAAGACACGAAACAACATTGAAAATTTCAATATCTAAAACGCATGGGCAAATATGAGACTACACGCATACTTGCTCGAATAAAAAAAATATATATATATTGAATGACGATATTTGCACTTAAACAAATCCTGGAAAAATTAGTCATTCTGTAGTTTAATAAAATTTTTTGAGCAACATCTAATTATCGATACTACAATCTTATAACTTTGATGTAGTTAAACTGACACATGCCGATTTCAAAGATTTTGACGACCGCATTTCTATGTTTTTTCGAAAAGTGCTTCAATACCCGATGAAAGCTTCCAGATTTCTAAATATAAAATGCTATGGTATAATAATGACCATAAATATGGTATTAAAAGTGTATATTTAAAGTAAATCAATAATTATTCACAATGTATCCTAAAATGTTATTACAGTAAGAATAGTGATCGTCTTTTAAATACATTCTCCTCGCTTTCTAATGCATGTGGTCTATGGTTGAACACGTTTCGTTATGCCTGCAGAAAAAAAATTTTCAGTTGAAAAGAAGTCACTCAAGCATGTGTCAAGTAATAAAGGGAGTGTCTTCACTTTTCGATATAACGTTCCTTTCGAACTGAAGGTTTTTTACTTGTCGTTCATCACTTCACTGTAATGAACACTGTTTTATTGCTAATTCCTTCCTGTCTTCAAAATCTTCCAGAATTGGTCCAGGTGATTCCCGAAAAACTAACCTTTACTTTTCTGCTGACGGTTTTAATGTTTTCCCTAAAGAAGAATGGATGATTTTGTTTTTCAACAGTAAACTGTGATCATTAGAAAGAAATGCTGCATGATAAGATACAGCCTATGATTTGAAAAAACTCTGCCCCAAGAAGTGAAGGAAGTGATGCATCAGTGGTTCGCTTCTCAGCAGAAAACATTTTTTTTTAATCTTAAGATGTGAAAACGTTTCTGCAATGATGAATTTCTTTTTACTTCCAACGCATGTGACTAAGTGCATTGAAAAGCAGAGATTTGTTTATATGTTTAAAATGATCTTATATGATCTATTCTTGCTGTAGTAAATTTTTAAAATATATTGCAAATAATTATCAAATCATCCTCGTAAATCATTTATAATTTATATTATATGATCGCTCAATTCTTCATTACATAGATCTTCTTATCAAAAAATAAGCCTAGTATAGTATACTCTATTTTATAGCTCAGTTGAAGCGAAGCTTCTTCTATGTGGTTTACAGAATTGTGTTTGTTCTTAAAATCTTTCCCATCGACTTTGATTAAACTTTGCCATTTTCCATTAATTGCGACGAAGAATCCAAAAAATGTAATAAAAATTGGGGTCCATGACTTGTTTTTGAGATATAAGATCATAGCACGAGCGCGCGCGACAAAGCGTTAATTATTGTATGTCAATAGCGGTTAACAAATTCTTTCCAAGAACTTTTATACTTTTTTGTTTTAATTTATATTGTATTTAATGTAGGTCTATAATGTAATGCATTTATAATTTTATGTAATTGTTGTCTTTGTTTATGTATATTTATCAATTTTGAGGATAGATATCAAATGTCCTTTGGGACTTTCCTAGCAGTCAAGGTGGCAGCCTACCGCTCTGGAAGATCCGGGATCGAATTCGGACGGGTCGAAAATTCTCGGCGGGTAGTCCGACCGGATATGTTGGACCCCGTCCCTCACCGTCCCGCCGCCCCATTGTGAGCCTGGCCGAATCAGGGGCTTGCTAAAAAGAAGTCCTCTTAGTGCCCACAGGGCGGAAAAAGTTAAAAAAAAAAAAACATCAGTAAAATTTAATGACCCTTCTGAATTTTATAAAAATTTAAAAATCAAATTTAATAAGTTTTATATAATTAATAAAATCTAAAGAGAAATATTTAATCCATCCAATTTATTTTTAGGCCTAACATTCATTTTTTTGCGTTCGATTATTTCATCGGTTTTTCAAATAATACATTTAAATGCGAGAAATATAATTTATCCGCTTTCTAAACACAATAATACTCATTAATTTTCTCGATATTTTGCTTTATAAGAAAATTTCTCATTATGATAATTTTAATCTCCCAAAATTCAAAACTTCTTTCGCGCGGGTGCGCTAAATACGCACATTCATTCTTACACCAAATGTATCATTCATTGGTGTTACGTCACAGATAATTGTCGTTATCTTTAAAAAAAATGCCCGAAAAAAGGTGGTTGAGCGAGTTTTTAATTGAAATTACACTATCATCTCATATAAGTGAGTGACATTAAAGGTTAATTGTATTTATTCTTTCGGGAATATGAATGTACATGTAAACACAGGTTACACGTGATTACACACATGTGAATTATTACATAATTTTCAGTATCGATGGAAATGTATGCATGTATTTACAGTATATATCACATATATGTAGTATCTCTGCATACTTACATCGCTAAAATATTTGATAAGAGATTAAATTGAGTGTTTTAACTAAATTCCAATGCTAATGTACACAGTCATATATTAAGAATTATAAGGTCCTTTTTAAATAAGAATTTTAAAAATCTGCTATAAGTAAACCTGAATAGTTACATAAATTCTATTATATAGCTATAAATTGAAATTCAGTGGTGCTGTTATCACAGATAAATTGTAAGTAATTAAATTTTGATGTAACTTTGATGAATAATACATTAGCAGTTATATATAATGTAATTTGAATAATATAGAAATCTAAAATATAAAAAATTCATTTTTATAATGTAAACAATACACCTGTAAAATAATACAATTTGAAAATTAAACTAATTAATTTTTGGTGTTAATAAAAATTCTGAAGAAGTGTTTAAAACTCTATTCTAAAAACTTGAAAAAATTCAAAATATTAATGTTTTTTGAGTTTTATTCAAGTTGGAAAATTATAGGCTATTGTTTTAAGTGATAGATTATATTGTAAAGGAAAATTTAAATTTCTGGATACAATAGTGAAATATTTGTAAATTATTGTACAATAGAAAATAATTTTTTATTATTATTTATACGAAACATTTTCAATTTTAATATATGCATTGCTTTAAAAATATAAGCTCTTCACCGCTATACTATATTATGAAATATATTTTTTAGGTTGCTTAATGTTATATTTAATTGGATTTCACTGTCAAAAAGTAAGTTTTATTATTCATAGAATTGTAAGAGTAGTTAATTATATTTAATTATATTATATTAATTAAATATTTAATTATAGTAACAATTTTATAATAAAATTTCTTGTTGTTATGAAATTTTGAATTGTTTGTTAAATACAAAATCTATTCAGTTCCGAACAATAAACGAGCCAAATATGAGATGAAAATTAAAGATTCCGAATTTTCATTACAAATTATTTAATATTTGATTTATATTTTGTAAGTGTGTTTTTCAAGATAGATTATTTTTATATAAATAAATAAATTGTTAATTAAATTGCTAATAATTGGCTTAATTAACAATTAGTTAAGAAACATACACATATAATAATTTAACAATTATTAGTAGCAGTAATGTAGCCCAATTTAATCTGGTAATCATTGGTTTTAAGGAACATAATTTTAGTTATTCAATTGATTGATTAGTTGTCTAAATCTTATATTTTTCCTCAAGATAAAATCTTATGGATACCATTGACATCTTATGGTAATTTTTAATAAATGACATTATTGTATTATATATGATACAGTATATTCAATTTTTATATATAAAATTTAATGTATTGTATCATAATTGAATGTCCATAACATCAATAGTGATCAACTAGTTGATCATATGAAGATTTAGTTGATTGACAATAATATATGAATATATTCTTCTTTGATCAACAATTATCAAGAGCACACTTTGTTAAAAATTTATGTAAGAGAATTCAAAGCAAGAAGCTATTCACATTCTGATAACATTACCATAACAAGTTCATTTTGTCTTAGAAATAATTTTTCTTGAACAAAGCCTGATGGATTCACAATTCATAATGTGAAGCATGCTTGTAATCTTATTCTTCTCCCACTGTTCAATTTTTATCAAAAAATTTTTTAAAAATATCTAAAAACTTAATAGCTTTATCTAAATTTTGAATTTTTAAAAGAAACTACACTCTTTAAATTTATTGTTTATTTAATTATAAAATTAAACAAATTGACAAAATGTTGAATTAGTAATACAACTATCCCTCGTTTTACACGGTACTTCTTTTACATGTTTTCGCTTTTACACGGTTTAAAAAATAAATGTAGAAAATAAACTGGCTATGATCAAAAGGAACAATTTTTAACTCTAATCTACATCTATATTCCAATCCACCTTAATTATATGTTATAGTTGATATTTAGGATACTAGGTGACAGTTTTATTTCAATCCGTCAAATAGTAACCTACCGATATAGGGTACTCCCCCATACACACTAAGTTGCATTCATTGCACATAGTTTTAAACCAGAAAATTTTAATTTTTCATATTCATAAGTAACAAACGATTACATTATTTTTAATTACATTTTTTACATTACATTACATTACACAATTACATTACATTTTTATGAATCTTTCAGATTTTATTTTTTGTTCCTTTGTACTTTGTATTTAATTAATAAAAGAATATATTTTTTTTTGCCTTTCAATATTTTTGTTTAATTTATGTACCTTTAAAAAATTGAAAAAAATTCATAATTAATAAACAACGAAATTATGCGTTTTTTGCATACTTTTCGATTTACACGGGTTTTACATTCAAAAAGATACAAATTTGATTTATACGTTTTTCTCAGGAACCTATCTTCCGTGTAAATCGAGGGATAGGTGTACTTATAAAAGCATTGTTGACACCTGGCTATTAAAGAAGTCTGACTTTTCCTGGACATCCAAATATTGTGAGAGAAAAAAATGTTTATTTAAAATTTTTTGGTTTCTTAAACGTTTTAGCTGTCCCTCTCATCATTTATTTTTCTTTAGGATGATCAAGGGTAAACAATTCAAAATTTTCAATAAAAATAAATAAATCAATAAATAACTTTTAACTAAACAAATATCTATTGCAGATAGATACTTATTAGAGAAATTAGATCTTATGTAAAAATTAGTGAACATCACTGTCTTATATAAAATCACTTTTCTTACATGAAGCAATATTGTCATGAATAGAATAATAATGACTTTAGAAACACAAAATTAATTTATTAATTAAAATAATTAGTTAAATAAGTTAATTAACATTAAAACAAACAAAAGTTATACTGCAGGAAAACAGAATGAAGATTGTTTCCTCAAAAGTTCTTGAATGATATCATTCCAAGAGCATTCCTCTCTCTTTTTTTTAAGTTATGCCATGGTCTCATCAATTAGTTGATAGTCACAAGTTCATTTCAATGTAGGATATATAAATATAAACAAGATGGAAAGATGTATTCTCATTTGTTCATATAAATTATTCAGCATTAAATAATAGAGTAAAATTAAAAATAATGATATGTCATTTAATTGAATGAATAATCAATAAAAATTTACAAATTAATTTTGAATAATGAATGAATAATCAATAAAAATTAACAATGAATTTTGTGATTTTATTTGAATGAAATCTGAAAATTATTTCATAATTTAACTCCATTTCTACAATTTCAGCAAGCTGCTATTACTACATGAATATCATATAATGCTCAATGAAGTGATATAGTTATATTACATTTACCTGAGATGAAATAATGCAGTTTACTAAGTGTGATACTATGTTACTCTTTGTGTAATATGTATTAATAATATTTTTTATTAATATAGATAATCATTTAAAACACCAAACAAATTCTTAAATAAAGACCAAAATTAAAGAGCTTCAATGTATAAATAGCTTACTTCCAGCATAAATTTATTTAGATTAATTTGAAAGTAGCATATAACTGCAATGAAAAGAATACAAGTTCACGTCACACCTTTCACCTTGTGACGGCACACCGGTTGTGGAACACTGTTCTAGATTACTATTTAAATGTCACCTGTAATCAACTGCACCAGTATGGTCAAATATTTTTCTGTGGATCAGTGAAAATTTTTTGTAGACTGATTCAGTCCATGGATCAGTGGTTGAGAAACACTACTTATCTTAATGCTGTTAGCCGAAAATGCTACAGTATTGATTTTCTTGTGTTCAGTTAAGCAATTTGTTTGTTTTAATATTTGAATGTTTAATAGAATGGCATAAGTAGATTCAATCAATTTTTTTTTTTTTTTGTTTTAAAATAATTATGCATACTTTTATCTGATTAAATGCACAGCTTTCTACATATAAGAAATTTATATTAATTCCACATCTGCCACAGCTTTTTATACGAATGATAAAGAATAACAAATAAAAAGTTGTTTAATGCTATTTATTGGTATAATAAAATAATATTGCCTGGTCAATTTTTAGGCTAGAATGTTAATCAAATATTATCATTTGATTATTAGAACAATTCAAGCTTGGCTATCTATACTGTATGTATTTAAATATTTATAGATAAACATATCAAAGAAAACATACCAATTTAATAAGTTGTTAAAACATAAAGTTAATATAATTATTTTTATTATTGTGTAATTTTATTTTTGTCTCTTTTCAGGGAATCTTCACAACTAATGGAAAATTATCGTTTTATATACTATGAATGTTGACTCGTTTACAAGAAATTCATAATTATTTTGATATATAATTTCATATTTTTTGTTACAAAATTAATTTATTTAAAGTTTAGTAAAATGACTTTGCCATTATCAATTTACTCAGCTTATGGCTCTCTGGCTTTGTTTTTATCAATCCTTCATAACATTTTTTTATTGTATCATGTAGAAACTTTTGTATCTATTTATAAAATAGATCAGCACACTTTTTGGATTGGAGAAACTATCTTCTTGCTTTGGAATTCATTAAACGATCCTTTATTTGGTTGGATAAGTGATAAACGTTTTCTTACTAAAAAAGTGTCTAATTCAGGAACAGCAATTGTTATGCATCGCATTACTGCCTTAGGAAAAACTGGTCCTTTATTTTCAATGGCATTTTTATTATTTTGGTATCTCTGGATTCCTGCTGGCATACAATTTGTAATTTGTCTTTGTTTATATGATAGTTTTTTAACAATTATTGATCTTCAACATACAGCTTTATTAGCAGACCTGGCTCTGTCTTCAAGATTACGTGCCAAACTTAATTCATATAATTCAGTTTTCAGTTGTCTTGGATCCTCATCTGTTTTTCTTTCTTATCTCTTTTGGAGTCATGATAATCCTGTTTCATTTAGAATATTCTGTTTAGTCCTTGCTATCATTTCAGGCATTGGATTCAAAATTTGTTGTTATTATCTTACTACATATTATAAATCATCTTCATCTGTTACTGAAGAAAAATATAGGTATGTTATCTGTATTTAAATAAATATTATTCAGTAAAGTAGCCTAAATATAGAAATAATTTTAATTTTCATTGTATTTTCAATGAAAAATGACACTTAAATTGTTTTTTAAATACAATGCATATTTGTTAATTATTCTATTAAATTATTGAGTAAGGGAAGGCCACAACTTTTGATATTCCTATGTCTCATAAGGTACTCCTAAAATGTGTACAAAAATTGAATAGAATTGTTGCAAAGTGAATTATGTTCCCAAAAAACTAAAGCAAATATTTCAAAATATCTTAAGATAGAAAAATTTTAGCTTTACAGTAACTACAAGGTTTATCCAGAAAGTAAATATTGTTTACACACAGTGGCTGTGCAAGTGGTGCCAGCGACAAGTCACCACATTAATGATGATTTGTGGGCCTGGAGTGAGAAATTGAACATTAATGTTGGTTGCATGCAGTATTCAGATGTTTGTTATAATACTTTAAAATGAGCAAGAAAAATTGATAATCCCACCTAGTATGAAGTTTGAGCTGTCATCAAATTCCTTCAAGCCAAAACCTTAATCTAGTTGAAATTCATCAACAGATTTGTGTATGGTGGAATGGTGAGAAAATAGTGCAGAATGTTTAAAGTAGAAAAAAAAAACACCAATCTGCATGATAATGAATGGAGTGGAACCCTCATTAATTACTGTCAACCTTCTGGAGCAAGTGTATGGAAAGATTCAAGCAAACAGATAATTCAACATTTCTGAGCTCCATACATATTTTTCTGAAACTTCTCAGTCCTTGCTCCATGAAACCATCACAAAACATTTGCATTATCACAAGCTCTGTGCAAGGTGAGTACCAAAAAGTTAACAGAAATGCTCACAAACTCCAACACATAGCATTCCAAAAATGTCATGGCAGTGCCTATCAGAAAGATGGCAACAAAATTCTTGGTCCATGTTTTGATGAGAGATAAAACTTGGATTTCCTGCATAACAGTAAACAGCAATTAGTACAATGATGGCATACTGATTCACCACCATAGAAAAAGTTTAAGCAGATCATATCTGCCAGAACAGTTTTTCTCGTGTGTACAGTTTTTTCTAACCAATAAGGTATTTTGCTAATTGGGTTCAAACCCAGAAGCCAAACCATAATGCAACTGCCTACTGTGAAACCCTATGAAAACTGTGGAGAGCCATTCAGAACAAAAGAAGTCTCCTCGCATCTGGAGTCATTCTGCTGCATTAAATTGTGTGGCCCCACACTGCTCATGCAATGTGCCAACTTCATGTGCAAAAATTCCAGAATACAGTGTACAGCTTGGATATATTACACTTAAAGATTTTCATATGTTTCTTCACTTAAAGAAATTTTTATCAGTAAGGAGATTAATATAGTAACAATTCTGGGAAGATTGCTGTACATGGCTGGTTTAACATACAGCAAGTTTCTTTGCAGAGAAATTAAAAAGCTTGTGCAATGCTGTGACAAATGTCTCAATGTTATTAATAACATATGGGATGAAAGGTATACCTTAAAAGCAAATCATCTTTTCAATTTTTACAAATGCTACTTACTTTTTGGACATCCCTCGTATGTTAGAATAATACATAATGCATATAATATTTATTTAATTACTTTTAATTAATTTAATAATAATACATAAAATGTTATTTAAAAGAATTAAACTATAGATTAAAAAGAAAACAGATAATAAAAATTAATTTATGCAAATGATTTTGATGTTACCAAAACCAAAGCTGGCAGAAAGCAGGCTAAAACTTTACATAATAAAACTTTATTTTATATCAATTGGTAAGAATTCAAAACTTCATAAATCTTTTGAAAATAAAAAATATTTTGTAAAATTATTTCTCTTGAATTAAATTCTAATAATTATTTTATATAGTTCTCAGACAAAGATACTGGTTAGAACTATAAGCAGAGTTATGCAACATACTAAAAAACCAGCAAAATCAAAAATCCTTTACTTAAACAAATGTTTTTATCTGTATACAATAGACTTTGTCAGATTCAATTAAAAGAATATAGAATACTAAGATGAAAGCTAGAACACAATGTTTTAATTTAAAAAATAAATAAGAAGCACAATAACATATGCTCATGACTATTAGTGTTACATCCACTGCCAATTAGGAATTTCAAATAACACTCTTCATGTGGATGAGATAGAATCCTTTTCCTTATAGTTAATTGCTGTCTCTCTTCAGGTGGCTTTATAAATCTCAAGCTTTTCAAGATATCTTAGTTGGTATTGGTCCCTAGCATACTGCAGGAGATATATTTTCCAAGTCCACTTGTACATCACCATCCCAAGACATTGGCAAAGGCAGTGCAGGGAAGTTGCTCTATAAGGTTGTAATCATATTTTTTTAATCCTTGCCTTGATGCACTTAGCCATTGTGCCCACAAATTCAAAATAGCTGTGCAGTCTGTAGTATTGTACAGATACACTATATACACCTTGTAGAAGCTTCTTTCAGTTTGCTCCTTCTCATTCCTCCGTCAAGGAGATCATATGAGTTCTTTCCAGGCAATCCTTTATTAATATGTCAGGTAATTTCCCTGTATACTGAGTGAAGGACTTTATTGTAATGATCACAAACAATAAGGCCCTTCACTCAGTCAATTGTAAAAAATGTTTTTAGTTATTCTCCATATCCATTTACAAGTGTTTAAATGCCTACCTGAGATGATGTAATGTTTGCTATCCACTAGAAATGACAATAAAACTTTTCTGGAAGTCACTCTTTATTTACAGACTGTAGTTGATCAATGCTCCAACTTTAGAATGTTATAGAAAGTCTAAACTTTCTAGAACATTGGTTGCAAATTTGCAAGAATTTGTTTATACTAGACATGGCACATCACCTACCACATAGGAACATGTTTTTTACAACTTCTCTCCACACCTGTTTACATATGCAGTACTTTATAACTTGTTTTTTATCATGTGTGTAATTATTATTTATATGTATGTGTTTTTATGTAATAATTTTCTACTTGGTTTCCTATTTATTTCCTGTTATTGCCATTCATTGTAAAAGAAGACTGTTTCTTTAAATTTTTTCAAAAAGCTTTTTTTCCACTCTAAATGTTCCTGAAGAAGTTTGCAATGTTACAAGTAAAAGTACTTGAAGAATAATTAAATCTGTTTTTTTACATCTTTCTGTGTGCTTTAAGACCCAATTTACATTTTAAATTTTTACATTTCATATCTATAGAAGATTGCCATACTAATACTCAAGTCACATATTCAGAAAATTCTTAAACCACATGTATAAGACACAAATGACACATAAACATAACTGTAGCTTGTTCTTCACTTATGCCTTGATTCTGGTCCAGCATAGCATTAACCATCAGTATATATGCCATGTAGGATACACTATACCATCACCATAATAAACTAAAGTGCCAAAAAATTAGACACCTATCTAATAATGTGTAGCTCCTCCCTAAGCCCAAATAACATAGACTCTATGAGGTGTCTGAGTTGTTGTACAGGTATTTCAATCCAGACATGTTCAGTGGCTCTTCATAATTCAGTTGCATTTGTTGGATAGTTCAAGGCATTGAGTGACATTTGCACAGCATCCCATAAATGCTCTATGGGGTTCAAGTCGGGCAACTGAGGCAGCCAATGGAGTAGCTGAAAATCTGTCAAGTGTTTCTTGAACCATTCTTGTGCTATCCATACTCTGTAAGGAATGTCATTATCCTATCCTATACAAATCATCACCACCAGGGAACAGAGCAAGCATAAAGGGGTGTAAAACATCTGCCACAAGATTAGTGTATGTTGCACCTGTCAAAATTGATTGCAGTCTCACCATTGGTCCCACCAACAGAATGCACTCCAAACCAGGACAGAACTACCATCAGCTTGTCCAATATCTTGCTGACACAATGGATCTGTGGCTTTGTGTGATTGTTGCCACATTTCAAGCTTTGTGTGATTGTTGCCACATGAACATCAGCTTTGTACAGAGTGTAAGTCAACACTGTACAACATACAGTGTGTTGATTTACACTGCATTCCTTGGGGTTTGATAGTCATTGGCCCATTTGGCTACCACTACTAACTCCGAAGCATCAGATAATGCACCTCATCTGGGCCAGAAAACATCGAAGTTGGATAGTGGTGACTTGCACTGTGTTGTGTGAAAGAACTGAAAACAAGATTTGTCTTGTTTTCAGTTCTTTCACTTTCAGATGAATCTTATTTTCAGACTTCAACACAGATGCTGCTGAACCCATCAGTCAACACTCTTCAAGTCCGATGGTGCAGAGTTGTCCTTCATTATGTGGTTACTAACCTGGGTAGATGCCAGCAGTCGTGTTCTTGCATCAGCCACTGTGCAAATACTGCTGATGTCTGTCTGGAATTTAAGTATTCCTAGTAAGCTTTTGAAATTGTTGCATGAAAAAATCCTAGAGCATTGGCCACATAAACATTTTTTGCATTTTATTAGACACTTTTGATGAATTTAGACAACGAAAAACATCTATTTGATGAGTTTATAATTGCAAACTGGAAGATAACCCATATTATTGCATAACTTGAATGCACTTTTAAATTGATTTTCAAATAGGTAACTTGTGATATCTGCTAAAAATTATAATAAATTAACATGAAAATCATAACATAATTTTTATTAAAATAAATTTTTAGCAGTTAAAATTGAAATTTATTTATTTTCGAATATAACTACTGAATTTTTGAATAATATAAAAAAATTGTATATTTGAAGTTTTTATTTAAAGTATAGTTATTTAAACAAATCAAATTAAGATGATAATGGTTTTTATAATTTTTTACCTTATAGATCCATTACAGAAGTTAATCCATCATTAACAGAAACTCAAAATTTGAAATCTTATATTAAACAACTTAGCTCTCATCCAAATTTTTTATGGTTTACTGTTATGAATCTTGTTCAGGTAAAAATAAAATAATTGTTTCTCATTTTAAGTTATACTTCATATACTCTTATAAAATAGAATTTTAAATAAAAGTGTCAATAAGAGTAATTTATTATTTCTAATATTTTAAAAAACAATTACTGTATTTTCTGGCATATAAGATGACCCCCGACTTTTGAGAAGATTTTCCTGGGTTAAAAAGTTGTCTTATATGCCAGAAAATATGGTATGAGTTATGATTTTGAATACACTCAAACCTGTTTTTGTGCGGTCTATTTTTGTGCGATTTTTTATTTGTGCGATTTGTTTTGTGTGATTTTTTGTGTGCGATATATGAATTTCAATCAAATTGGTATACTGCACAAAAATAATTGCACAAAACACATTGCACGTATAAAAAATTGCAAAAAAAAGACCGCACAAAAACAGGTTTGAGTGTACAATTAAATCTTAAAAATAAATTACATTTACAATTTAATTTTATCATAAGCAATCATTTCTCACTTCATACACTGTCATAAATAATTCTGATAACTTAGGATTAGTGGAATTTATTCTTAGTCAAATGAATAATGTTTAACTGAGAATGACTAAATTCTTGTAAACAGTTTAACATGCTAATTCATTTAGATTTAACAAAGTAAATCTGGACAGTGAAAAATCAGATATATTATTTCTATAAATAAATAACGACTAACCCGTTACAAATAGCCCGATAATTCGGCTCTTGTGGATGTATATTATTTCTATAAATTATTATTGTACAAAACTTTTTGTGAAAATCCTACATATTGTGGATATTTACAATATTTAAATGTACAGTACAAAGTAAAACTGTTTACAAGAATTTAAGAATATTTTAGATATAGAAAATAGGGGAAAAAAGTGAAATCTACTCCGCACGCGGCGCTAGTATCGATGAGGTCGTAAACAGACTAAGCGATACGTTGTCGGTTGTAAAGTACCATTTGTTTTTTCTTTAAACGAAAATCTAATAAATATTTTAAGTTTCAAAAATGCCAAGTACGTGGTGCTGTGTACCACATTGTTCTAATAGTGGTGGTCACAAGTTTCCAAAAAATCCAGCATTGCGAAAGAAATGGATTCACGCCGTTAAAAGAGCAAATTGGAAACCAACTTCATCCAGTCTCGTGTGTAAAAATCACTTCACACCTGATCAGTATAAGGAAATTAATATCTTTGGTAAGCACATTATTTAAAGAATTATAATAACTGTACAATATTTTTTTCAAGCTATTAGCAATTAAGAAGCTTCAAACACCTCGCTTGAAAAATACTTGATGTTTACATCAAAAGTCTCTGTTTAGTTTTAATATCTAGGCGTGATAAGCCCTAACAGTAGAGGCTAGTTTTGAGCACTTACATAGCATTAATGCTAAGTTAACAAAGGATAAAAAATATATATAGTATCATGGATTTAATTGTTAATTCTTTATGCTAAATGAAAAATAAATAGATTTATTTTACTTTATTAGGAAACATCCCAGCAAAGAGACAACTGAAGGCTGATGCTGTACCAAATGTATTTCTTTGGTCTAAAAAAGAGGCACCTTCGGTTGCGAGCAGACGAGCAAGAAGAGAAAACCGTGAACGCAAAGTTCAAGATAATCATGATGCATGCTATATAATGGATACTGGTACATTAGAAATAGGAGGAGAAGTAATAATAGATGAGGAGGAGGAAAAGGCTACTTGTCTTATTGAAAATAATGTGGCAAGCACTATGGTCTGTGTAACTACACAGACCCATACTTTTGAAGTCCCAATGTCAGTTGAAAGATTTGAGTTTGACAACAATGCTATACATTACTATACTGGGTTAGAGAACTACAATTCTTTCAATTTTGTACTACAAAGTTTGGGACCAGCAGCATACAGCTTAAAATATTACAAGTTTCAGGTTGTAACACTTGCAGTGCCAAACCAGTTGTTCTTGACTTTAATAAAATTAAGATTGAATACAGCAAATTTTGAGTTGAGTAGGATGTTTAGTGTATCTGAAGAAACAGTACGAAACGTTTTCATTACTTGGATCAATTTCATGTATTTACAATGGCAAGAGTTGGATATATGGAGTGAAAGATCTCTTGTTGATACATACATGCCTAGAGATTTTAAAATGAAATTTCCAAATACTAGAGTTATCATTGATTCTCTAGAATGCAAAATAAGCAAACCAAAAAATCCTGTTGCACAGCAGGCTACATGGTCATCATATAAAAATGACAACACATTAAAAGCAGTTGTAGGTTGCACACCAGGTGGTCTAGTAAGTTTTGTTTCAGAAGCCTATGGTGGTTCTGCAAGTGATCGACAGATTGCAGAAAGGTCTTCACTGTGTAAAATAACAGAGGCAAAAGACTGTGTAATGGCTGATAGAGGTTTTAACATTCAGGACTTGCTAATTACTAAAGATGTTGTGGTAAATACACCCACTTTTATGAGAGGAAAAGCACAGCTGAGCAGCAGTTTGTTATCTCGAGACAGAAAAATATCTAGTAAAAGAATACATATTGAACGTATTATAGGAATGGCTCGTACATATAAGATTTTGAGGCAACACATGCATCCGACAGTAACCAAACTTGGCAGTGAAATTATATTTATATGTTTTATGTTATGCAATTTTAGACCATGCATTGTTGGCAGAGATGCTTAATTTGTTTCACTGTTAGTCTAGCTCTATTAATTCTGTATATAATGTTTTTTTCATTCTAGACCCTAGCCTAATTTAAGTTTTCCATTTATAGTATTTTTAAATTTTTGTCTGCTTATAAATTCTAAGATTAAGAATGTATACTAGCATACACAGTAAGGTCTTCATTATGGAACTTCAATTCAAAGTAATATAGTGGTTTTAAAATTTGTACTATAGTTGAATAAATGTTTGTAAATTTGTAAGCAAATAAAAAATTTTAATCTTTAAAACAAAATCTCTTTTTATTATTTAAAAAATTTACCATCTAGAAAAATTTTACATAAACTCAAATTGTAAAATAAAAATAACAATTAGCTCAATTATTTTATAAACTTAATGTTTATAGAACATCTTTTTTAAAAGAGCTGGCTTAAAATGCTCATGGAAAAACATAATTAGTGTTTCAGTCATGTCTGCAATAAATTTATCATCTCTTGGAATGATAAAAACTTTGAAGTCACTTTTTGTGTAAATAAACAGGTGAGCAACTTGTCTATTTGTCACTGCTAATTGACCTTGGATTTGATAAAAATAATCATGATTCCGTTTTAAAGTAATTTTGTCATCAGTACATTCCAAATATGGTACATTTTGCACATTCACAGGAAGTTTAAAACTGGAGTAAGGACATTTAACTTCTAATATTTTATCATCATCCACAAGCCCATCTGGACTTGCAGCTAAGAATGGGTATTTTGGATGAAGAAACATGCCACATTCTTTCACAGGAGTATTTTCAAAAGAAGAATATGCTTCAATTGCTTCTTTTTCATACCTTAAGCCATGAGAAATTGCCTTACTTTTTATTGGCCTACTTGACAGTAACGAGTCACACAATTTTAGTCTGTCTGCTGATTTTAATTTACAAACTTTTCCAAAGTTTGAAGATGTCAAACGCAACAAATGTTCCTTCTTCCAAACTGCACTTTTTCGTTGTAATCGGGTCTCTTTTTCCAAATGTTCTATGTACTCCCTACTTGCTTCAGTTACATGTAAAGCTTTTAAAAACATTTCGGACATTGTGCTTTTGCAATAATCATGATCTGACTCTAAAGCCCTCATGTTTGCTGGTTGCCTTAATTGTAATATCGGTATTGCACAACCACTTTGCATGTTCATTGCCAAATTAATAACAAAGTTTGTATAATCAGAGATTGAACTGCCAGATGGTCTGGGGTCAAATTTCATGTCTTCCAATCGTTTCCTTTTCATTCCTCTCTTCTTAAATAAATGAAATGGAAGCTCACTAGCCTTAATTGGGGAACCTTTATGTTGGCGGGTAGGCTGATGGAATGTTTGCAGAACCTGAGTGCATGTTTTGTGACACTTATAATTGCCTGTTCTTCCGTATTCTTCTATTGCCAATAGTGTTACACATACATGTTTGCAATATGCTTTAGGCCCTTTACCTGCTGTACATTCACATATTGCATTTTCTATATCCCCATCATCTGTAATTACTAAATCTGTATAATATGTGTTCCCCTTGGTTAATTCAGATTTTACATTACCTTTAAAATATGAAAATTTTTTTTCTTTTGTTCCTCTTATTGTTAATAAGAATTCATTAAAATACATCTGCACAGCAGACAGTGGCATTCTTTGATCTGACATCTCCATGTAGGCATCAATTGTATCTATAGTCAAAACTGGTATTTGTAAACTTGGAGAGAGATCCTTATATTCAGATGAATCAGGAAGTTTGAGTTCAGGAGAGCTATCACAGGATATAGAAAAATTATGAGTTTCCTGATTCCTCTCATATGCCAGTAACCTGAAAATTATTGTAAACAAGTTTAATAACTAGTTAAGATATGATCACCAATATTTTATTTAGTTTTTTCTGTCTCATTGACAGGAAAGGCAAAAATTATTATTATATATTATATTCTTACCTTAATATATTACATATAATATAAAAATAAACAGTATAAGGTAACTGAACAGTATTGACAAGCACCTAAATATGGCATATATATATAGTGTATGCCAGATTTAGTAAAAGAAAATGGGCAAAAATTCACTTGTACAAAAAGTTTATTGGTGAAGAAATTAGTCTTATTGCATTAAATTATTGAAACAAGTAAGAAGACTTGTGACCAATAAAAAAGACATTTTGATTATATTTATTTTAATTACTCCAAAAATTGTTTTCTCTTGGTAAAAGATTCAGATATATATCTCTTATATTGTCTTAGAACTTCATAGAAAGTAGTTTTGTTTGTGTTGATTGTTGTTCTAAATTACAGTGATAACCTATTGGTACAGTTAACATTTCAGATACTGGTATAAATTGGTTATAATATATCAGGTTCAGTACATGACCATATTCCAAGAGGAAAAAACTTCATTTTAAAGTTTTGACCTTATGTTTTGGTTAGGCAAATGTGAAAAGAATCAATGACAACTTTACTGATCTTTAAATGTTTTTATCGACGAAAAATGTGCATTTTGTGAAATCTTATCCTTAAAACTTTCATATACTGGTAAGTTACCTTATCATGTAATAGTTATAAGGACTTGAAATTATAAATGTAATAATTAACGATAAAAATATAGATGTAGATTATTTTAACTTACCTTTCTATTAAATCGGCTTTTCTACCAGCTAACTTGGCATTGTACTTTTTTAATTCTTCCTTTAATTGTACCGTTGTTAACCTTCCTAAAAAATATTTTCGTTCTTCCATTATTATAAAGTAAGCTATCCTTCGAACGGAACAGCTTGTTTACAACCGTATCAATAGGTGCGACACCTATGTCACGTGATCACTTTTTTCCCCTATTGATTGAATTTTAGTGTTAATTTATCAAAATATCAAATATTCAAACTAATTAACCAAAACATTTGCCTGTTAATGATCATAATATTAGCCTGAATTCAAATGTCATAATTGATTTCACACTCATTAGCCTACAGGCTAAATTTTCTATTAATGCAAAAGACCTGATAAGAACTATTTATTTACCCTTATAAATAATAATGTAATTTTATCAAAGCTTATAAAAAATCGAAGTT
This sequence comes from Centruroides vittatus, assembly GCF_030686945.1. Classification (NCBI taxonomy): domain Eukaryota; kingdom Metazoa; phylum Arthropoda; class Arachnida; order Scorpiones; family Buthidae; genus Centruroides; species Centruroides vittatus. Next base: position 2,715,598 of record NW_027122227.1, on the reverse strand, counting down.
TTGGAAATGGAAGGTAGCTTATATCTATCCTGAATGTATATATAAAGTTTCATATAAATTGGTTTGTCGGTTCTCACATGCTCAGACAGACAGACGTACAGACGTGAATTCAATTTTATATATAGATTACAAATTAATTTAAATTTTAATTATTTGAATTACCATAAAAGAACAAAACAATAAAAGAAAGTACAGAAATAGATGATAATTTGCTATTATCAAGTTGTTATTTTTTTTCTTTGGATAGAATTCTTTTATTATGGTGTATACAAGTTTTTAATCTTTTTTTTTTAAATGTCCTACTAAATTTTTATTAAATGCATAATTTGACAAATGTTTCATTCCTGTTTTAACAAAATTATCTAATTATTAAAGTTATAGACAAATAACATTCCTATGTATAATACTGAATTATTCCTTTTTTATAAAATTCATATGGATTGATTTGGACTTTTATTATTTTAAATTTTTCTATACAATTATTTCTAAAATTACATAATTTAATAGACAATAGATAACTCCACATGAGCAAAGTATGTATGGTGTTTTGTTTATTCTGATAACGTATATTACAAAATGTTTTGTTTCTGTTATCTATTATTATCTAACTTCAATATGGGACACATAATTCATATTAAAATAGAACTACAATAATAAACATTTTTTAACTTTCCAGATTGGTGGATGGATTCCTTTGAATGGGAGTCTATCATACTAACACTTCTTTCTTTTATAATTAGGAATTACAATTCTTCATATTACAGCTTCTTTGTCAAAACAAAAGAAGACAAATTCTTTTGTTCTACTAAAGAAACTGCAACATACAAATTTTTATTCTTAAAACAATTGTTGGTATTAGCTATATAATAAATGATGTAAAAGATGTTGTTGATGTATATGTAATTAAATTCACTAAGGCATAAAAAGATATTTTAAAGTGATACGAAATAAATTTTTATATTCATAATTTTCAATTCAAAATGCCATGCATTTTTTTAAATTATCTGAAGTAGCATTGGTTCATTTTCTCAGATAAGTGTGGTTCTACTGTATATTAATTTAATATACAGATGTCCCATGCTTAATGTGGGATTTGATTAACATACAAAATTAATTGTGCCAATCCCTTTTTATATGCAGCAGAAGTTTTCATTAATACAGTTTTATCAGCTGTTTTTACTTAACATAGATATCGTATTTGATTAACAGGATTTTGATATACACAATAGCATCGAGGAATTAATTAACTGCATTAATCAAGGGATATCTGTATTAATATATATTTTTTTCTTTGTCTACATCTGATATATTTGAAAATACAGAATTTTTAAATTTTATATGAATTATATAGAAAACTAAAGTCAATTTATAGTTTTATAATGAATCTGGCTTCATTTTATTATTTATATGAATTGTTTTTAAATAAGTTACTTTTTTTAATCCAGGTATTCAACTGTCACTTTAATAGTAACTTTTTCCCCCTTTTTTTGGAAGTTTTGTTGGGTAATGCAATATCACCAACATCAGCATCACTTATCCTTGGAATTTCTTTCCTCATACCACATATAAATAATATATATTTTATGCATCTCTGTCAGAAGTTTGGAGCATATCGTGTTGTTCAATTTCTGTTTCTAGTCAAACTACTTATCAGTGTTTTCATGTGGATAATTGGACCTAATCATATATTCATACTTTGCATTTTTATAGCAAGGTAACTATTTTTTTTTGTATACATTAATAATAAATTTTAATATTTGATAACTGTTTGATGATAATAAATTTTAATATTTGATAACTGTTTGATGATAATAAATTTAATGATCATTTATGAATTTTTTCATCATTAATTAATTATATTATTTAAAACTGACAATAAAGAACACTGTTCTATAATCAATTATTAAGCTCATTACTTTGCTATTTGTAAAAAAGGGAAATGTTTTGTTTATCATCATAATATTCTTGAAATGAGTTTTATACAGTAGAATCTGCTTAATGTTAACCACTTTTTGACTCACTCAAACTGATAACAGTAATCAATTACATTAATAAGTAATTAAGTAATATTTAGCAAGGTAAGTAAATAAGAGTAGCAAAAATCCTGATTTTATTCACTTTGACATTAAATGGACATGCTAAAAATACTTAAAAAATGTATAACTTGCAAATATATTAATAGTTATGATTAATTGATATTTTTAAAATCTTAAATGCAATTTATTTCTATTACAGTTTTTACATAAACTTCTTTATGTTCTAAACTAAAGAACAAGTTTGTGTAAGAATTAGGCCCAATTAAGGTTGAAAATGTTTTTCAGACAAAATAAAAATTTTGGTTTCCGTAAGTGATTATTTAAGAATTTAAAAGTTAACTTAGTACCAAGTTTTGTAGAATATGAATATGTTAATTAATGTAAAAATAAATACTTTCTATAACCAATATTCAGTGTGAATTATCTATAAACTGGCAAACGTTTTCGATGACCCTCCTCTGGGCTCTTCTTCGGGCCAAATTTGCTGTAACTGGTTTCTTACAATTGAATGTTTTTAAATAAGTCGTGTTCGGCTTCTTAAAGTTTGAATACGCAATGAAACGGCGTGCCGTTTCAAACTTTAATTTTCTTATTATCCGTTGGGAAAACGATGTGCGCATCCTATAATAATAGAAGCCAAACACAACTTATTCAAAAACATTTAATTGTAAGAAACCAGTTACAGCAAATTTGGCCCTAAGAAGAGCCCAGGAGGGGCATCGAAAACGCTTGCCAGTTCATAGATAATTCACACCGGATATTGGTTTAGAAGGTATTTATTTTTGTTTTACAACCCGGTGTGGGAGAAGCTTTAGTTAATTAATGTGTAATTCATCAATATTTTTATCTGCTACCATCTTTAAAAGATAAAATTACAGCCAATATATAATTGAAGAAAAGAATGTTTTCAATTTAAGCTTCAAGAAAGTAGCAAATAACATATGAAGTATTAGTTAGGGTTGGTAATAACTGATAACAATTGCATGTTATCAATCACATATTGAGACTGATAGCATGAAAAGACATCTTTAAAGAAATGCCTACTGAAGATAAAAAGATAACCTAATTCTGATTACAATATGCAAAGTTTCTATAGTATATTTTTGCTTACATTTGAATCAGTCAATTAAAGATGAGACACAGGTTATTTTTCAAAAACAACTCAAGATATGGCAGCACTTATTAAAATAGTTTACAGTGCTAAGAAAAATTTTTCAGTAAACACACAATCAGCATGTATTGTACAAGTCCTTTGTTCTATTGTCTGGTCCATTCAAATCTATGTGTCATCCAAGTAATAAAATTAAAGTGGGTAGAAAAGAACAGAAAGGAGTTGGGAAATTTCTTACAGAGGAAGGACTTGAAGAAAGAGAAGTTTACAGATGAATGAATGTAGTGTATGACAATAATTGCACATCACTAGTGATAATGAAAGAATAGAGAAAATACTTTCAAGAAGAGCATGAATCATTGAAAGATAATAGCCAGATCAGTTTAACTATGCAAACAGAAATAAAATCATCCAGCAGGTTGACAAAGTCATTCACGAAAACATACATCACCAGATTATCTGATAATAGTACTAAGTGGAATGAACATTTAAGATCTGTTACATATTGGTAGTCTGTAAATCAAGTCTTCACTTAACATCATCAATAGATTCTTTGAAACTAATATTAAGAAAAATGACATGTTAAAAAACTAGTTTTACCATTGGCTAAATGATATACACAAAAGTTAGGTATCCTATTGCATTGTGTTTTAAACTTCCATTTAATTCCCACCTCAAAGAATCACTTTTGTATATAAATAAAACTAGGACATTGCATGACTTTGTCATATCATAATAGAATTGAGGTGGAGCTGAAAAGAAAGAAGCTATCTTCCTGCACTCATTACGCACAGAAGAGGCAATCCTTGTATCTGCCTGCTACAGGAGTCATGAACAATTGCACTTGCCAACACAGAGAGGCGATCCAAGTACAAAGCAATCCATTTTGATTGCTTTGTTCTTGTGTTTTGTTCATTTTTCATGCCTAGTTTCTATTACGTGCACACAAGATGTTATTTTTGGCCCCTAAATTCCATTTGGCATGCTCAGTCACATCAGAGAGCATAGAATTGCCAGTTTAACTCCTCTGTATATCAAAAATTCTTCAATCCTTATTTTTTACATTTAAATGGACCTTCATTACATTTTTGGATTCATCATCTCAAATAATGGAAAATGGCAAAGTTTTATCAAAATTGGCCAATTAAATTTTGAGGATGAACTCAACTCTATAGTGAAGCACATAGAAGACGTGCTAGCAATTGTGAAACATCACACGACATTGCTTTGTCATGCATGCTCATAAAACAGCTTTATATCTCAAAAACAAAGTCATGTACCCCATCTTTTATTGCATGTTTGGGTTCATCATTGCAATTAATGAAAAATGGCAAAGTTTAGTCAAAATCAACCAAACAGATTTTGAGAACAAGCACAATTCTGTAAGCCTCATAGAAGAGGCTTCACTAATGCTCCCCCTCAATTAAATGACAATAATTGTAAATGATTACAAATATATCTTTTCTCAACAATATTATAAAGAAATAATATTAATTGTGGACTTACTGTGCTTCTTTTTGTTACTTTAAAGCTAAACCTGGTAATATTTTGGTAGCATAACTAGTAATATTTATTTCCATTCATCTCATTTTTATGTAATAGAGAAATAAATTTAGTTGATTTGAAAAATAAAATCCTTTCTCCAGGGGTGGATCTAGGTTTTTCAGGACTTATGGCTTATTGAAGTCCAATGGGGCTCCATTTTTTGTTAATACAAATAATACTATAAATTATCATTATTATATTATTAATATTAACTATTTTTTACTATACGATAAGTGCTCATTGTTAATGAAAAAGTATGAAAAATTTATATGATAATTCAATTTTTACGGGTCCTTGACACTTGGGATCCCAGGGCTTAAGCCCTATTAGTCCCCATGTAGATCCGCCTCTGTTTATATCCATCCAACCTGTATTGGAAAAACTGCAGATTATCTGGCTAAAGTGAAACCATAAATTGTCTCCTCATTTTATCCAAAATGGGGTGAATAAAGCCTAAATTTTAAGTTTTGTTCTTGCTTTATCTATTTGTTTTTGGATAATGTCAGAACTTTATTCAGTTGTGACTTGAATAAAGATCAAAATTAATAGATTGTTACTTGCTTTAACCAAAAGACTTGGATAAAAATAGCATTAGCCAGTTAATTCCAGCTTTATCCAATTTATGAGCTTTAGCCATAACATATATATTTGTGATTAATCTTACTTAATTGTACTATAAACTAGTGCATGAACATTTAAATTCTCTTACCTTTCTGACTTGTGGAGGATTAGTGAGTTCTTAACTGTAAAACATTTATAAAAAATGAAGTAGAATCAAAAATTAAAAGGTCGAAAAAACAAACCAGTTCCCAACAAAGAGAAATTCTTTTTATTACTCTAAACTTTTTGCCTAAATGCATTTTGCCAGATACTCTGGCCTCTTCAATAGGGTTGATTACAAGTACACAATATAATTTAAATTTCCATCCACAACACATATCCATTATTCAATTTGTGATGTTCGTAATGACAAGTACATAGACCAGTGAGCAGACTAGTACAATAAATACTCAAAGACTTCCCGAAACAAAATATTTTATTTTCGCTTACGAACAGGTTCTTTAGGATCCCAACTCCACAAATACTTTCTTTGCACAAAGGTGCTAAGTACTGGCTTAACAAACAATAAAATATATTAGCGTGACAACTACACACTGGCCGAAACTTACAACTAATACTTATATTACTTATAACTAAGGAATAGGAAGGGTAATAGGCGAAGATTGATAGAGTAAGAGGAAGATTGAAATACCTGGAGTGTTTCTTGCCTTCACAAACTTGGGAGGGACACTACTTTGAACTTTTCCCCGAGACTTTAGTCATTGCCTTTTTTGTAGATTGCCATCCAGTACTAATTTAGTATTTTCTTTCCCAGTTACCATCAGGAATTCTTCTTTATAAATCTCCTCACAGTTTCCAGTTATCCTACTCGCAACCTGGAGTGCTACCTTCTCATGTCTGTTCTCCTCAAGAGCTCAACCAAAAATGTCCTGTCCAATTCTTTCACCCACTCCAGGGCCTTATCCCTTCTTTTGTTCTTCTGGTTTCTCCGAATCAGTAATCCCATCCACGGGGAAAAAGGGTTGAAAAGGAAAGTTCCAGAAGTAGTTAGAACAAAGGAACAAAGAAAAAGGCTAAAACTAACTTAAATTAATAAATACATATATACAATATTATGGCCGATGGCCACACATTGACATAAATTTTTGTTCACGAACTGTTGAAAGAATGATAAATGGGCAAAACTGTTTATCTAATTTTTTGAAGACCAGAATGATTTATTTACTTTCTAATGATTAACAAATGATTTGTGAAATGTAAAAGTTATCTCCTTATGAAAATTTGAACAAAATGAATATTATTTTTTATTTAATACAGAAAAAATATGTAACTTAAAAATCTTTTAGGGAGAATTAATTACTTTGAAAATTTTTGAATTTAAATTATAATTTCCTTAAAATTAAAATATTTTGGCGTTTTCAATTTATACTTTCAGTAATCGTATATTTACGGAAGGAACTTGCAAATTATTAAATTTAATAATTAGCGATTTGGTAGATGAAGATATGGTAATCCACAATCGTCCTCAGGCAGTATCAGCTCTTATATTTGGTACATCATCTCTTTTATCTAAACCAGGACAAACAATTGCTCCTGTTTTAGGTACATGGTTGTTATCTTGGTATTCAGGTAAGTTTTAAATAAACGTTGAGCATGATAATAAGAAAATAATTCTTTATTATTTTATTAAAAATTAACAAATAGTAATAGAAAAGTTGATTAATGCATTCTAATAAAAAAACTATTTCATTAGGTAAAGAACTTTTTACTTCTCAAGAAAATGAACTCTCTCTCTCAATTGGACGCAGTCAAATCATTAACACTCCCATTTACAGAGAAGGGTGTTTTTGGCTTCTTGTGACAATGCCATTAATATGTGCCATTATTCAGCTATTGACATGGACACAATTTACTTTGCATGATTACAGATTGCGACAAATCAAGCATATTAGATGTGCAGCAGAATGTGGAAATTATAATCAGACTATATAAAATATAAAATTTCATTGATATCATAATTTTTTATATATATACTTAATGATATAAATATTATAAAATATATGTATACACTTCTTTTTAATAATTACAAATAAGTTAGCTTTAAATTTAAAAATTTGTTAATCATGAAAAAATGAAAATTTTGTAGACCAAAGAGACATTTTAAATAAGTACACTAGAATCTTGCTAATTCAACCATTTCTTGCACATGAGTGCCTAAAGCTTGCCTATACACATTAACTAATAGGCAATAAATGGCATGCCCTGCAGCCCTTTGGTATGGGTTTTTGGAGCTGTACTGTTTTCTGTTGTTATGAAATTATGTAAATGATACAATAATTATAAGTTTAATTCTTTATTAAATTTAGTGTTACAAGTTTAATGTATTTAAAAAAACATAAGGGAGAAACATACTATAATGGGGTATGCCAGATAATGAGAGGCCAGGACCTGGATTCACAAACACCTTGTAACATAACTTATGACAAAATTCTTTGTAAGTTGTCAGAAACAAAAAGTCTTGTATTCACAAAGCACATTGTAAGTTACAATATTGTAAGAAGTCTCATACAAGAGCTATTAGATATCATAGTATTTAAGCCAATAGAAAGTACTGGAAAAAGTGGTGTCAAATTATTTGGCTCTATTGATAGATTATCACGTCTTTCATTTTTCCCAATCGTCTTTTTTAAAGATTTGATTCAAAACTTCTTTGATGTTAATGAATGCCAAAAAAATTGATAGAATTCCTCATGTGGAATTGAAATTGTTTATATCAATAAATTACTCTTTATTGTATAAGGCATTAGCCTGTTACGAAGGGAGTTACATTCCTTATATAACATTCTGTAGTACAATTGATTTCTTCTAATTATTTACAAAGTTTATAGCATAATTATATATATTAATTATAAATTGCGTTGTTGCACTATGGAATAAGTTATACATCGTGTCTTCTGATACGCAATTATTTAAACTCAACAAATCAAATTTCTTCCTTAGCTCATAGCTCTTCTCACATTCGCAAAACAAATGATACTTTGAAAAGATCTTATTACACCTAGGACATAAATTATTGGAATATACATAAAACTTATTATTTATCATTAGTATTTCTTTGTTCAGACGTAATTAAATAAAAAATCATTTCATTCCAAAAGGTAGGTTTGATAGTATATAATTATTAATGTTTGGAAAGTCTAATAGCAAGCTATACCAGTTTGGTGTTGAACGTGAACGAATATTTTCTACATCACGTGACAATAGAATGCCAAAAATGTTCCGAGTTAGCTGACCACATAGTTCCTCACTTAAATCTGGTGAGTAAATAAACAGAGCTATTGAGAACCCAAAGCTGTTGATCACATTTGAAAGTTGAGCTACCCAATTTCTCTTGGAATATTTCTGTACAGATTTCTTATGTAACTGTTGTAGCAGGTTGGATGAGATTCCATCACTATCTCTTAGCTTCATTAACAACTTCATACTTCTCTTGATAAATAAAGCCATAGGACTATATCTGTTTACTTCCAACCTTAATGCACTCCCTGGAATATTATACTCTAAACAAAACAATTTTCTTATGAATTTGTTCTGGATGATTTCCAGTTTTTGATAGTCAGAAATATACCATAAAGGTGAAGCATAGCTCACTGAGTTATATACTATTGAATTGAATAATTTAAACTGTGTTTGAATATTTCTTATATGAGTCTTAGCAAATAATTTCACTGCACCATTGATCACTCTATTAGTTTTAGTTAACATAGTCTTAAAAATTGTTTATATCAACAGAATATCAACAGAATGTCATGGGAAATGAAAAAACTATTAGTTTGTTAATTTCTTTCAAACTTCTTCAAAATTCCCATTAATATAACTATTAACAATTTTGGGAATTTTTTGTTCCATGTGTAGGTCAGTTACAGCTTTATCATATACTTTCTATAACATTTTTGTTCATATGCCATCACAAAGCATTTTGATTCAAATGAAATAAAATTGGGCTACTTCCTCATATCTTACAAACATGAAAAATGAGGAAATTTTGAAAAAGTCATTAATAAATGCATTCTGATTGGCTCTATTAAAACAATAGTTGTCATTAATGATGTCATAAGCACACACTCCTTACCAGTTTCTTCTGTTTTGTCATAAATGCTATGATGTGTTTTGTGAATATGAAATATAAAATGTAGTTACTTTCTGGTAACTTTACAGTATCAGAGAGATACTATGTCATATCTTATAAGACATTTATGAATCTGGGGCTGGATTAGCAAGAGTGTACTGTTTTACGTTGTTATTAAGATGCAATCTTTACATACCAAAGAATTAGCTATATATATACACACACAGCATATTAATATTTTTATGTATAAAACTTTTTTAAATTATATACCATAATAATTCAGTAATTTAGTTGAAATTAGCTATTTTTTAATAATTTAGTATATCATATTTTTGAATATATGTACAGTACATATGTATTATATATATATATATATATATATATATATTTGATGTTAAGGGACCAAATTTCAGGTTATGTCAGAAATATCTTCAGATAAATGGAATTATGTTAAAATGAAATTAAGACAGCTAAAATACAGTAGAGACTCGTAAATAGGAACCCCGGTAATCGGCACGATTTTCAGTCGGACTATGTCATGCTGAATCGAACGTTTTTGATACTAAATTTACTTCTAAAGTATAATTTTCATGTTTTTATAGTCTTCAATATATTTATTTTGTTTGTACAAAATGCAGAAATAATTTTTAACAATACGATAGCCTCGATTATTATTATAAAAATTTTCGTTAGGCTTAAAATCGACGAAAATTCAACACGAAGCGACACGCAACGGAGAAAAATTTGAACATCGGACAGGTTAATATATTTTTCGTACATAATCCGTAATCGGAACAAATCCCTAATCTGAACAACCCCAGTCCCCAATTGATTCCGATTTTCAGTTCACTACTGTATATAAAAACATTGTCTGAAAAATTTGTATTTACACTTAATATCTTAAATTTTATTGGAAAATAAAATTTAAAACTATTTTATTAGAATTAGACTACTACTATACTTAATAAGTAATATATATATATTTGTGTGTGTGCTGAGTATTAAAGTTTGATGTTTGATTAAAAATGCCATTTATAATTATAGTTGTTAATAATTTATAATTCAATTCTTTATTGTATGAACCTTAGTTGGTTACAAGGGGGTTAAAGTGTAACATAAAACTGGAGTTAGTACTATTTAATAAATTAATAGCCTAGTAAAAGATAATACAAAATAATAATCAACTTTTGTAAAACACAATAAATTAATTATATCTTTCCAGGATTTAAATCTTGTCAAATACTTTTTCCTACTTGCTTCAAATTTCCTACATTGGAAGAATTTGTTCCCAAGTTTCATACACTTGCATACTAGTTATCACAAATTCTCTCAGAATATATTATTAGTCTACTATCATATGTCAAAATATAATTCTGACCACATCTCATTTGCAGAATTAATCATTTTACATAATTTATGTCCACATGCAAATAATCCTCACACACAAAAGTTGTTTTAACACTACACTATAATTGAAAATGTTTGTTTATTTCCAACAATGACCAATCTTCTTGTAGGCTTTGTTCACAACACACACTTAAAATTAACATTTGATAACATCTATCAAATGAGGATTTTGAGACAACCATAGAAAAGAGAAATGGCTCTATCAATGGCAGTCTTTACTCAATAAAACTCTAAAATAACACACCGCTGCTAATGCGCAGATCTGCAATGACGCCATCGGTCGCATGTGACAATATTCCAGGACAACTTTAAATTCGACTGGAAACTCAAATTCGAATAGGTAATTCCGTAGTGTCTGAAGAAGAGCCATATAGGGTTCGAAAACGTTTGCAACTTCTTTATTATTTGGTTGGAAGGAGCACACCGGTAAAAGGCAGTGTGAGGTACGTTTATTATAAAGAGAAATCATGTTGATCTAACAGATTTTTCAACACCAATGACCAATTATGTATAATTGTCCATTACTGAACACAATTTGTAGACTGTTTTATGCTATTTTAACATAACTTTTATCTACACATCCACAAGAGCCGAATTATCGGGCTAGAGTTGGCTATAATAAATAAATAATTAATAAGACAATTTGGCACTAGAGCTTGGCGTTAGGCGCCATCTCTTACTAAACTTAATAATTATAATTAAATTAAATAAATAATTTTAATAATTTGGAACTGGAAGGAAAAGAAATCGGCCCGAAGCGAGACTCGAACCCGCAACTTCTGCTATCCGTGCAGACACGTTACCAGTATATATATACTGGAGGAGGCGATCGGACCGAAGGTCCAGGTAGCATAACTGGTAACGTGTCTGCACGGATAGCAGAAGTTGCGGGTTCGAGTCCCGCTTCGGGCCAATTTCTTTTCCTCCAGTTCCAAATTATTAAAATTATTTATTTAATTTAATTATAATTATTAAGTTTAGTAAGAGATGGCGCCTAACGCCAAGCTCTAGTGCCAAATTGTCTATTAATTATTTATTATTATAGCCAACTCTAGCCCGATAATTCGGCTCTTGTGGATGTGTGCTTCTGTAACGGGTAGTCGTTTTATTCTATTTACTATAACTTTTATCATCAAATTTCAAAAGTCTAATCCAAAACAAAAATATTGCTTTTATTATTATTACCAATATACTAGAAACACCAAACTCCAAACGCAGCATGTAAACTGGAATTTCACTATAAAGCATTAAAATTTTTTGAAGATATAGAGCAAGAACAATTTCCATTTTATCATAATAAGTAATGCTCATACAGGAGTAGCATAAAATAATACAGATGAAATCATTGAGTGAAATAACTTTATATAGGTATAAGAAGAATTAATTTTAGCTCTTAAAAGAATAGGCTATGTAGAACCCGGTTCCATTTTAGTCTTGGGTATAGTATAATTTTTAGCCTGTAAAAATTGTTCAAAAGACAAAATAATACAGTCCGTAAAGAAATTATAAACTCAAGTGAAAATTTTCTGTGTTTTAATTTCTTTTCATCCACAGTCAATTGTTGCTATATGAGATGATTTTAATTAGTCTTAAGAATATATAATGAAATAAACAAGTCTTTGTATTGTATCATTTTAATAAACAATCAAAAATTTGAATTGTTATAATTTTTTGTTGTAAACAATTTATAAACTCAAGGGTGATTTAGTAAGTTTTTAATACTTTGTGGACCCTCCCTTGTTTTCAATTACCTCCACAGCTCGTTTAGGCATTGAATCAAGCAGGTTTTGAATGTCACTTAGTTTAATTTTGTCCCAGGCATTATACAATGCAACTGTAAGCTCATCGGATGTGTTGTATTGTTTTCCATGGCGATAAACTAATGCCACAAGTTGACTCCAAAGGTTTTCAATGGGATTAAGGTCTAGACTATGTGCTGGCCAAACCATCACTTCAATTTTTTCACGTGAAAACCACTTTGTCAGTACTGGCTGACTTGTGAACAGATGCATTGTCCTGTTGATAGATCCAGTCTTGACCACCAATGAGAGGACCAAATGGGATTAGATGTTCATATAACATAGCTTGGTCTCAGAATTCATTCGCCCATTAATAAATGCCAAATCTGTTTTCCCTTCATATCCGATTGCTGCCCAGATCATTACTGAACCTCCACCTTGTTGTCTACTGGATTTGACCCTGGGATTCTTTCTTGTATCATGCCAATAATATGCTTGGCCATCCGGGCCATCCAGGTTAAACTTTTTCTCATCTGAGAAAACTATTTTTCTCCATTCAGTTGTCCAGGTAACATGATCTTTTGCCCATTGCAGCCTTGTTGACTGATGTAACTCTGTTAGCTTTGGTTTGGACTTCACTTTCATAAAGTTTATTGTTTTATTCTTTCTCAAGCTTTTCCACACAGTTTGGTGGGACACTGGAGTTGGTAAAACTGCACCTATCTCACGAGTAGACAATGATTCATTTGTTGCAAGACTAGCAATGCAGCGATGATCACGAGGCTGCAGACTTGGTTTTCGTCCTGTACGTTTAATTTTGCTATAATTATCACCCTTTTTTAGTACATTTTGTACTGCAGTTTGAGATCTTCCAAGTTTTGAAGCAATTTTACGAGTTGGCCACCCTTTTCCCTTAAAGAAATAGATTTTTCGTATTTCACTTTCAGTTAAGGTTACTCCCCTTGGCATTTTTGTCACTTTTTTAGTTTGAATTCTTAGACTTACCCAAAATGTTACACATACTAATTTACATAAATACATGCATAGTGGATTGTTCCATTCAGCTGTAATAATCAGTTTTGACCTTGAGTTTATAAATTGTTTACAACGAAAAATTATAACAATTCAAAAATTTGAATTGTTTATTAAAATGATACAATACAAAGACTTGTTTATTTCATTATATATTCTTAAGACTAATTAAAATCATCACATATAGTAACAATTGACTGTAGATGAAAAGAAATTAAAACACAGAAAATTTTCACTTGAGTTTATAATTTCTTTATGGACTGTATAAAAAATAAGAGAAAATATATTATAATAAAGACAAAATAAGTATAAGTAATTTGAAATGACTTGTAAAGGCTCATTGTTAAAAATACCATCTCTTCCTGGGTGACAGTGACCCTCCCTTCTTAAATACCATAGCTTTAGTCTTAGTTTTTAAAACATTTATTGTTAATCTATAGTCACAACAAAATTCCTTCAGAATTGCAATTTTATTTTGCAACATTTGTGGAATATCAGCAAGAATTACAGTATCATCAGTATATATTAATACATGTACCTTAACTTGATCAGAGAGAGAAATCCCAGGTAATTCAGATTTAGCAAGTCACACTATCAATCCATTAACATACAGATTAAAAAGCAGTGGGCTCAGACTCTCACCTTGCTAAACTCCAATATCAATATCAAATGAATCAGTCGTTATAGCTAATATCCTTACTCTTACAGTAGCTTTGGATTATATATCAATCTACCAAGATGATTAACAGTGTCAAAAACAGATCTAAAATCCACAAAAACAGTGAAAGTTTTCCTCTATTTTTCTGCAATTTTAATTGTACCAGTTCATTTAATACAAATATTTGATCTTGACAAGATTAGTCAGGTCGAAAATCTGCTTGCTCTTGATACAAAATACAAGGTCATTATAATTAAAGTTCCACTTTGAAATGGCCATAAAAGGAAAACTACTGGACAGAATGTTATCAAACTTGGTAATAGTTTATAGGAAGTCATGGGATTTTATTTTCCACAAATAAAATTTTAAAAAATAGTTCAAAAACTCACCAACCAGCGGGGAATGGTGCTGTATGCAATATTGTTAAACAAAATAAGACAAAAGCATGTTCAATGTCGTGTCCACCATTTTCTGAAAGCAAGTTAAATTCCTTCTGATATGCTAAGAGCTGCAGTTGAGAACACAGTAATGTGATTGAACTTGCTTTCAGAAAATGTTGGACACGACATTGAACATGCTTTGTAATATGTTTTAGAAATGATTAAAAACATTTTCAACCAATGTCTTCATGTCTTATTTCATTTAACAATATTGCATGCGGCACCATTCCTGCTGGTGGTGGGTTTTTGAACTTTTTTTTTATTTGCGGAAAATAAAATCCCATGACTTCCTGTAAACTATTACCAAGTTTGATGATAACATTCTGTCCAGTAGTTTTCCTTTTATCGTCATTTCAAAGTAAAACTTTAATTATAATGATTAAGAATCCATTATATATATTAAGAATCCATTTTTCTAGTCTTTTATTTGATGAAGACATAAGTAATTTTCCAATTACAGGAACCAAAGATATAGGCCGATAATTTTTGGGGTTTACTCATCAATCACACACCTCGCTGAATAAACAATAACTTCACACAAAAACCAACAACGGTGCGTTATCACTTATAATTACCATTTACACAAACGTTTTCGAACATAAAAGTTCTTCATCAGGTGAAAAAAGGACAACTTATAAAAAACGTTCGATGGAACATTTTTCGAAAGAGCCGTGCGAAAGATTCGAAATGTTACTCGTGCGGATGTCGTCATCGCTGCTCATGGGCGACAGTGGAAACTTTTCCATAATGTCATCCGTCATATATGAGCATTTGCCATGCGACGGATAATGATAACTCCTCTTTACTGTTAATACATTTTTTATCCCGGGCGGTTTTGTGTATGTGAATTGCCTCCATCCATCTCAAATGGTGTATAAGGGGTGTGGTGTAGATAACCCTGGCCTCGTCAAACCTTGGCTGGATATTCGGTTCCGTAGCGTAACGTGCCAACGCGGTTGTATATCTTTGGTGACAAATGTCTGCTTTATGTTCTTTAATTCTCGCTCCTAGCGATCTTTTAGTAGAGCCGATGTACCATAAGTCTTCGTCACACCCGTGGTCTTTCAGCGGGATGGCATATACTCCAGATAGCTTGTCTTGGTTCGGGGCATCTTTGGCATTCCGTAGCAGCTGATATATATTAGAGCATCTTTTATAGGTGATGCTGACTTGTTTCTTCTTGGCAACCTCCAAATACAGCTTCCTTAAATATGGATTGTAGGTGAGCGGAATATTGTCTTTATGATCTGTTGTTAGTTGCTCATGCTGGTTGGTTTGCGTTGACAGTTGGTAATTCCTCCATTTTTTGGTTAATTTACTTATAAGGTTGTAGTACCCATGGCTTTGAGCAATACTGCATAACGTGTTAATCTCGTTTTTAAGAGCGTGCCTTGTTGAGGAATGGGTGTACGCCCGTTTGACTAAGGTGTTGAATGCTGCTAGTTTGTATGGTATGGGGTCACAAGAGCCTATGGGGATGTACAATTGGTCCGCAAGCGGTTTCCTGTACACTTCCGTGAGGATCGACGTTCCTTTAACCATGATACTAACATCAAGAAAATGAGCATGCGTGTCATTCGCCTGTTCCAGGCCCAGAGTTACGCTGTAGCTGTTGTTATTAAATGAGTCGACGAATGCTGCTATGTCCGGCTTGTTCTTCCAGAAGATGAGTATGTCATTCACGTATCTCTCATAGAGCTGTATGTTGTGGAGGTGGTTAGGAAGGATTTTCTCTTCGAGTTGCCGTATTACCAGCTCGCACAAATCTCCTGCTACCGGGTTCCCATTGGTACACCCCTTCCTTGTTTGTAGACAGTACCTCTAAACTGAAAGAATGAGTTGTAGCATAGCAGGTGGGCCATCTCTAATATTTGCTGGTGGAGGTTAGCATCAGCGACTATTTTAAATAGTAGATCTCGGATGGCTCAAAATGCTGGTGGTAGAAGGATCGACGGATATAATGACTTAAAGTCGAGCACTGTAATAAATTGCGGGGGGTGTCAATCTGCTTGAGGAGCTCTATGAGGCATTGACTATTGGTTACCGTGAACTGGTAGTCTTCTAAGTGTGGAGCAATCAGACGGTGTGTGAGTATGTCTAATTTATGTGTTGGTGATCTTACTTTATCAACTACTGGGCGAATCTGCTGGTCTTGTTTATGTGTTTTGGTGAAACCAAATAGCCTGGGTGTGTCAGGCGAGTCCATTACAATGTTCCTAATTGCCAACCTCTTAGCCAATTTAGTGTTGGAGAACCTCTTCACTCTTGCATGTAGTCTTTCTACTGTGTTAGTATCAACCTTTTCACATTGAGTAAGATTGATGTAATCCAATAATAACCGGTGATAAGTATGCTGTTTCATCAGTACCATAGTTTTCGCCTTGTCGGCCCTGACGAGCGTGATCCCATTGTTCTTCATCCACCTGCTGGCTCGTGCTACCTTCGTTTGTAAACGCTTTGAGTCTAGCATGGTTTTAGCCCTTAAAATCTTGTTTACTGCCATCCATCTGTAGTATTCTTTAGTCCTATCCGGAAGGCCTTGCCGTAGGGATTCTAAATCAGGGACGAAGCCTAAGGTCTCAGTTGGAGGTGGTGGTGCAAACTTCGGACCGTACTGTAAAACCTCAACGACAAACTCCGGCAGTTGGATATCATCCCACAAGACAAAGGGGAAGGTAGGGTGTACCCGATGTTTTGGTGTTTGGAATCTCAGTATCCATTGGAGCTTTTTGTGGTACCGCTCTTTATGTTTACCATTCATACGATCATAATACGGAACAAGCTTGGCGTTTTCCTGTGCCAAAACAGTGGGTATCAGTACCATAGTTTTCGCCAAACAGTAATTCGGTTTCGCCAAAACACATAAACAAGACCAGCAGATTCGCCCAGTAGTTGATAAAGTAAGAGCACCAACACATAAGTTAGACATACTCACACACCGTCTGATTGCTCCACACTTAGAAGACTACCAGTTCACGGTAACCAATAGTCAATGCCTCATAGAGCTCCTCAAGCAGATTGACACCCCCCGCAATTTATTACAGTGCTCGACTTTAAGTCATTATATCCGTCGATCCTTCTACCACCAGCATTTTGAGCCATCCGAGATCTACTATTTAAAATAGTCGCTGATGCTAACCTCCACCAGCAAATATTAGAGATGGCCCACCTGCTATGCTACAACTCATTCTTTCAGTTTAGAGGTACTGTCTACAAACAAGGAAGGGGTGTACCAATGGGAACCCGGTAGCAGGAGATTTGTGCGAGCTGGTAATACGGCAACTCGAAGAGAAAATCCTTCCTAACCACCTCCACAACATACAGCTCTATGAGAGATACGTGAATGACATACTCATCTTCTGGAAGAACAAGCCGGACATAGCAGCATTCGTCGACTCATTTAATAACAACAGCTACAGCGTAACTCTGGGCCTGGAACAGGCGAATGACACGCATGCTCATTTTCTTGTTGTTAGTATCATGGTTAAAGGAACGTCGATCCTCACGGAAGTGTACAGGAAACCGCTTGCGGACCAATTGTACATCCCCATAGGCTCTTGTGACCCCATACCGTACAAACTAGCAGCATTCAACACCTTAGTCAAACGGGCGTACACCCATTCCTCAACAAGGCACGCTCTTAAAAACGAGATTAACACGTTATGCAGTATTGCTCAAAGCCATGGGTACTACAACCTTATAAGTAAATTAACCAAAAAATGGAGGAATTACCAACTGTCAACGCAAACCAACCAGCATGAGCAACTAACAACAGATCATAAAGACAATATTCCGCTCACCTACAATCCATATTTAAGGAAGCTGTATTTGGAGGTTGCCAAGAAGAAACAAGTCAGCATCACCTATAAAAGATGCTCTAATATATATCAGCTGCTACGGAATGCCAAAGATGCCCCGAACCAAGACAAGCTATCTGGAGTATATGCCATCCCGCTGAAAGACCACGGGTGTGACGAAGACTTATGGTACATCGGCTCCACTAAAAGATCGCTAGGAGCGAGAATTAAAGAACATAAAGCAGACATTTGTCACCAAAGATATACAACCGCGTTGGCACGTTACGCTACGGAACCGGATATCCAGCCAAGGTTTGACGAGGCCAGGGTTATCTACACCACACCCCTTATACACCATTTGAGATGGATGGAGGCAATTCACATACACAAAACCGCCCGAGATAAAAAATGTATTAACAGCAGGGCCGGATTAACCAATAGACAAATTAGACAAATGTCTAGGGCCCGTAATTCGGAGGGGCCCGGCTTCAGTGCAGAATCTTTCTCTGTTTTAAAACGAGTTAAAAATTATTTAAGAAATTCGATAGGACAGAAAGGCTGTCTTTAACAATGCTTACTAAAGAAAGACACACTCTCAAACGGCTAGATTGATCAATTTTCTGAAATGAAAATCCAAAAACAAAAAATTTAAATATTCAAAAGGCTGATTAATGGCTAAAATTATACACAGTATGACCCCGCTTAACGCTGATTCAATATAACTCAGTCTGCTTGACACCTAAAAAACGCTCAAAATTTATGCTGATTCAAATTAACGCGGTACTTCATTAATTCATATATAATACAATTATTCCCAAACACGAACCAATCAGTAAAAGGTGGCAATTCGTCGTAGCACTGTACTTCCCTTAAATCTATGTTTGTTTTGTTCAATTTTGGAAAAAATATGACATCATGGATGCCATTGGAAATACGGACTTCGCTTGGCAAGAATTAACTGATAAATGCATGAACGGAGTGTGGAAGAAGTTATGGCTGGAGGTATCCAAGAATTCTCACGGAGAAGAGTCTATCACTGTATCGTTAGGTTGACAAAATCGATACAGATGTAGACGAGCAGGATATTGGGGAGTTACTGCAGGTTTCTGGTAAGAGCCTTACCAACGACGACTTCAAGAACTGGCAGAACAAGGAATTCGTGTAGAACTGGAAAATAGAGATTCTGAAGATGAAGAACCAAAGAACTTGCTACAGATTTCCTTAGGAAAAGTTTGGTAACGATAACTGAAATCATTGATCAAATTGTAGCGAATAATTCAAATTTTGTTAGGAGTGCCAAAGCAAAACGAGGCATTTTTGATGCGATCTTCTGCTACCGACATTTGCTTAAGGAAAGAAAAAGAAAGCGATCAATGAAACTACAGGATTTCATCGCAAAAAACAAGTTTATGTGTTATTTAACATATATTATTATGCGAAAATTTACATAAAAATCACTTAAAATTATTGTAAAATTGCTTATTTTTTTAGTCGTGTGTTCTCCTATCCCTATTTACTCTATGTCAAAATGATCTCGTTTAACGGTTTCGTTTAGCGCTTTGTCGTCTAGCAACGCATCCCCCGCGTTAAGCGGGGATGCGTTGCTAGACGACAAAGCGCTGTACATTTCTCATTGTACCAGAAACTCTTTTGATGTACAATGATTATTGTATTAGTGTTTGTATTTTCTATTATTAATAAAAATTTTAAGTGACATTATTTAAGATTTGTTTACAAGCAACTTGTTTATATGGGGCCCCAATTTAAATTTTGTCTAGGGCCCGCTAGAGGGTTAATCCGGCGCTGATTAACAGTAAAGAGGAGTTATCGTTATCCGTCGCATGGCAAATGCTCATATATGACGGATGACATTATGGAAAAGTTTCCACTGTCGCCCATGAGCAGCGATGACGACATCCGCACGAGTAACATTTCGAATCTTTCGCACGGCTCTTTCGAAAAATGTTCCATCGAACGTTTTTTATAAGTTGTCCTTTTTTCACCTGATGAAGAACTTTTATGTTCGAAAACGTTTGTGTAAATGGTAATTATAAGTGATAACGCACCGTTGTTGGTTTTTGTGTGAAGTTATTGTTTAATTTTTGGGGTCTCAGATCACCTTTTTTATATAGGAATAATTAAGGATTCAATCCATGCCTCCAGAAAACTAAAATTTCTTTTAATAGTTAAAAACTTCCAATGACAACATTGGACATTTAGTAAGAAGAAACTTTTCTGAAAACATTTTAGATATTTTATTGTAATAAAATCAATTTCTAGTGAGGTACCAGATTTAAAGCAGTTAATTGTTCCTTTTACCTCCTCCAATGTGAAATCTATAAAACAATCTATCCCTATTGGAAACACTTTATACACATTCATTGATAATAAATAAAAAATGACCTTTAGAAAATTTAGCAGTGTAGAATTTGGACCATTTTTTCAAGGGAATTCTTGGACTATAGCAAACTTTTACATTTAAAGTTATTAATTATTTGCCAAAATATTTCAGAGTTATTGCATGTCACAAATCTTCTATTTAAGTTCCAAAAATAAGACTTTTTCCTTTTGACATAGCAGTTCATACTCATTTAGATACTTTTTATACAAAATATAATATTCATCCATGTTCAACTTTTTCACCTAATTAAAGAATTTTCAGAGATTTTTCTTCATGGTACAACACTCACTATCATACCATGCATTTCTTATATGACTTTTTATTTCTTATATGTTATGAGGTACAGATTTAACATCATAAATTAAATCCAGAGACATTACTGCTTTAACTATACATTCCACTAGATCATTAGACATGAGGTTGCCTCCCTATTCATGTGATAAAACATTATCTAATCTAACAGTAAATAAAGATTTAGATTCATTCATCCATATTGCATATTTACAAAAAAAGTGTCTATTAGAGGCAGTGCTGTGGAGTTGGAGTCAGGAGGAATTTCTGGCCAGAGGAGTCAGCAAAAATGTGTCGACTCCAGCATTTCTTTCTTTTTGTTTTCTACAGAAAAATAAAAACATAAAAATAGCTGCAAAAAATTTTACCCTCAATGCAATTTTATAGTAAAAATATTAGAATAATATGAAATAATTTAAAATAAATGTATTATTAGAGATGCTTTATTTGTCATTTTATTGCATTAAAAACAAGTTGTAACAAGACACTGGGGTCTCCAAAATTTTCAACTATTTGACTTTTAACCAGCTGCTCGGTGGACTTTCATGGGACATCCTTATGTGGGGAATCGGGGTTCTAGTAAGGTGTGCAGTAGTTCCAGGAATAATCCTAATTAGAACACATGCTTTTCGGTCATTACTACTATCTCTCTGGGTGGGAGACCGACTTACTTGTCCGAGTTAATTCAGGATTTGTACTTGCGTCCTTTTCATCCAACCCGGGTTAACTCGGAAAAAAGTACTTAAAGGGTTTTTACTTCGATTCTGAAGTTCAAATTGTTTTACTTGTGACTTGTAAGTATGAATTATATTTATCTACATATTATTTTTAAGAGTTATATCTAATTTTTTAAACTTAAATATTGTTAGATACCTAATTATCCTTTCACAATTTCACAATGGAAAAAAGAAAGTGTTTTCAAATTCAAAGTCTGCAGTTTTTGAATATTATACTCTTACAACAGATGGAAAATATTATCAGTGTAAATGCATTATAGAAAATGATGATGGTAAACATGTATGTGAAGCAAAAATTAGCACTTTTGCTAATTCTGAGGAAAAAAATGTGCCTACAAGAGCAGGTAATCTAAAAAGACATTTGCAATATCTACATTCTAAAATTTTACAAGAAGTAAATGAAAAAGACAACAGTAGAAACATTTCATCTGTTTTAAAATTAGAAAATATCCAAAAATTTAGTTCAGTATAAACACAAGTGTGCAAATTCTTTGCTTCGGATAAAGTTACAGTAACAATGACGAGTGCAAAATTTAAAAATCTCATAATTGAAATGGTGGTGCAAGATAGTGTGCCCTTAATCTTTTTTCACGACTGGCCTTTTTAGGCTTAAACAGCGAAATGGCAAGAAAACTTGGAGTTTCACTAGATAGAGAAAACATCAGAAGGCTTATAATTGAAAAGGCTGTTTTGAAAAAAGATGAACTTTGAAAAAGACTGAAGGATCTCTTGATATTTATTAAAATGGATGCATGCACTAGTCATCGAGTGAATTATTTTGCAATTAATGTTCGATTTATTGATGAGAATAATACAATTGTTACGAAGACATTAGCAGTAAAAGACACTATGGCTCATCACACAGGAGAGTATCTGAGAAGTTGGTTCAAGAGGTATTAGAAGATTTTAAAATTAAAAAGGAGTTCATTTTGTGTATTGTAACAGATAATGCTTCAAATATGTTAAAAATAACTGAGAATATGAATCAAGATAATGAAAATGCATTAGAAAACATTGATGAAATATTCACCAGTGACACACAAATCGAGCCTATAATAGAAAAAGAGGAATATTTAGATGATATTGTGGAGGAAGCGTCCAATATGTTTCAAATCCAACATATGTGATGTGCTGTTCACATGTTGCAATTAGCAATAAGAGATAGATTAAAAGACTCTCGGGTAGCTAAAATCATTACAAAATTAAGACAGGTAGCTACTGTAGCTAGAACCCCTAAAATAGATGCTATTCTGAGAAGGCGTGCTAGAAAAAGAATTATTTTAGATCAATCTATTCGCTGGGGAAGCACTTATTTAATGGTTAAGCAGTTGCTCGAATTGAAAACCTTCCTTGAAAACCTTGATAATCCAAGTGTTTCATTAACTGAAAACCAATAGAAACAAACAGAATAATTAGAGAGCATTTTGTCATACCCTTATACTGTTACCCTAAAGTTACAAGCTGAAGATTTGACACCTGGAAATTTTTTCTTACAGTGGAAAACTTTGATGCATCAGCTTGACAAAACTGGAGGATTGTTGCTAATGCAATTTTATCTTCAATGAGAAAAAGAGAGATTCAGTTGTTAGACAATAAAATCTTGTTAGCCGCTATTTACGTTGATCCAATGAATCGAATTTTACTAAATGACAATATAAAAGATACTATTAGCTGGATATTGGTTAACTCCTCAGTAACTAGTTGTAAAGTCAAGCCAAATTGTGTCTTATATATCAGTTTATCTTTAAAGACTTTAAATTGGACAATTAAGCTACTGCTGGGTCTTCCAGATCCCTCACTGCTGTGTGCTACCTGATGACAAATTTTATATTCATAAGGAAACATTGATTCAATTATCAAAGATATATGACTTGTTTCCACTAGGTACAACACATCCATTTTATATATTAAATTCCAAAAATTAGGGAAACAATATTTACAGTATTCATGTTATCATCATTTTTATCAAAGTACAGGACTTCATATTGGTCATCCTTATCCTTTATATCGTTATGTTGTTAATCATTGGGCTGCAATTCGAAAAAATTGTAGACCTATTAATTCCCACTGTTGTCCACCCATCCAATGTCTGTCTTTCCTTAATCTCAAGAATGGAGATAGATAGATGAAAGCCAAGACCAGATATGGTGAGATTAGGGGCAGGAGGTGCCCAATTAACTATTATGAACCACTGGTGCAAACTGGAAGTCACATTATTTCAATTCAAAAATTTTCCCCTGAAAAGAGTTAGATGGCTGGCATGACTTTATTGCTAACAGAAAAGTATGATGTACAGGGGTAAGACACTACTAATTTCAGGTGGAGAGCATATATTTTAAATTTAAAAATTATTAAAAATATGATTAAAACTTGCAGCCCAACATTGAAAATGTCACAATAAATAATTGCTTGTTACCTTTTATCATTTAACTTCAATATGAAATAAACTATTCATATTAAAATGTAAATACAGTAATATGTATTTTTATTCTCATATATATCAGTTATATATATTGTATTGTAGTGTAAAAATTATTCTTATAATTAAATGCACTAAGGTATAAAAAGAAGCTTAAAAATGATATGTTATATTTGTAATCTTTAATCCAAAATTATGGTTATTCAATGTATTATCGGTCCACATTTTGATGATCAGAGCTGTTTCATAGTTTCAAAAGTATTAAGGGAGGCATGTATGTATATATAAGTGGTTGTAATAGTGAGAAACTAATATTTATAGGCTTAAAAATACTTTTATAACTGGAATGTTTAATATTTGAATTCTATAATTTTGCTTGTTTTCTGATGCATTTATTTCAATATCAGAGTGAATAAAAAGTTATCTTTTGAAAACAGCTATTATTCAAATACTGTATCTTGATTATATATGTTCTGTAAGAAAAAAAATTTATTAAATATATTTTTTAAGTGTTTAATTTTTAATTTATAGTAAAATTTATCTTTTTTTTTTTTATTAAATCATATTCTTTACTTCATAATGTACAGCACACCACATTAAATAAACTTGCATAATTGCCATGTGATTGTTAGTAAAATTATAAATTTTTGCTATTCCTTAACAAATCTAATTTAAATTTTATGGTGAAAATTTTATCTTAATACTTCTCCCCCATGTATATTTGTTAGATTTGTTTTCCTCTGAAAATGTACAAAATTACTAATATATATTTAGAACTATAAAATTATCTTTCAAAAGAATTTAAATCCACATTGAAAAACAATTTGTTTTTCTCATATTAAAATGTTTTTTCCTTTAAAATTATAATTGTGTGTAAAACCAATGAGTTCAAATTACAGATTGATTAGATTATTTGTATAAAAAAAAATCCTCCTCTTACAACATATAATCCAATGCTACATACAGAATTTAGACAAATGTAGCCACATTTAAAAAAAAAAAAACACTGTAAAAAGGATTAAAATTAAATATATTTTTAATACTCTTCACCTCGTGGGAACTAAGATAGCTTTTTCCCCCATACCATCATGGATTCATACAGATCGGGTGGGCAAGCAAGAATTCAGTGGGAGCCGAAATGTAGGTTTTGCAAAATGCATGGGAGCCACAGTTCTGTACTGTCGTGGTGGATAGTATGGTAACCTAGTATGGTAGCACGATTTTATTATATAATATAAAACAAATATTGAATTTTTTTAATAAACATATTTTCACAAAATTATAAAAATAAAATTGTAAAAATAATAATAAAAAGCAGAAATTAACACTTTCAGCAAGAGCCGCATTTGCCCATGTCTGATATAGACCCACATTCGGATGACCAAGTGGAGAGGAGCAGTACCCAACACTCAACCTTATGAACGATACGTGAAGTCATTATGTCAAGCATCTCAATCTGGCTAATAGTGCTCATATGTTAATATGATTGTATTGATAAATTTGAATCTCTGGTAACTGCTATATATCAAATTTAACTGATTCAAATTTACCAATTATTAAACTTTCTAATACTGTATATAGTAATTTATTTTCTGATAATATAATTACTTCATCAGTCTAATTATTACCTGACAATTTTTAAAACAATATTTTCACTTGTTATAACAGTCAGGAATCGATCTTGACTATAATTATAATCTATACATAACTCAAAACAACGTCAAAATGTACATTTATAATTTATTTAAAATAAACTTTCATTACAACTATCTAATCAGCAAGTATAGATTTCATATTAAAAATGATCTGGTTTTTCTTCTTTGTTAATGTTTGATGTTGAATTTCTTCAGAATTTATTTTACGTAGTTTTCTACTGGGAACAAATTCAAATGCTTTATTCCAATTGTTGGAAGCTTTTGCTTCCAGCAAAATATCTATAACTTGATTTATAGTGAGTGATTTGCATCCTTCTCCCCAATATAAATGTTGATCTAATGGTAACTTGGCTGTTTTCAAGCCTTCTCGTTTTGCTTTGGCTAATGATAATGGTTTAGCATTGACCTTATCCACAAATCCTCCAATTACATAAACAGAATCATGATCAAATTTTTGAAGCACATTAGGAGAATTTGGTGTTAAATAAACAATACGTTCTTTAGGAAAAATATCTAAATAACTTTTCTCTGTTGAAGTTATTAGACAATTATTCTTATTAATGTGAGGTATGGCATTTTTTAAATAAGGAATTAATGCATTATCTTTGTGCAAATTGCAAAAATAAAGGTTAAATGGTTCTCTATTAATTTTATTTGATCCATATGCCATTTGAATCTGATCAGCACAATTAATTAATTCTCTTTTAGCCATATATTCATCATATGACATATCAATAACAAGTGAACTGCCAAACATTATTGCATCTGCTTGTCTAATATTATAAAATTTCAGCATTGATGTTTTTCTGATTAATAGGAAAAAAGTATTTTTTGGTCCTAACTTTTCTTTTTGTTCACGTTCTAATTTTCTTCTTTCTTTTTTTCTTTTTTCTGCTAATTTTGCCTTTTCTTTTTTGAAAAGATAATGGAAATATCTTCTTCTGCTTCGTTCTACAGGATGATTTAGTAACTCTTTCATATCTTCTAACTGAATTGTTGAAGGCATTTTCTCTCCACTTTGCTTATAGATTTCATATTCCATCAGAATCAATTTTATCTGTTTTTCAACATCCTCGGTGATGGCAAGGCTTGAAAAATCACTGTAATCAACGCATTCATTTTCCGTTAGATCTTCTTCTGGTGACTTCGTCAAGTCTGTATAATTACTTAACATTCGTCCTTGATTTATTATATTTGAGAAAGATTTTAAGAAATTAACATTATGGCTGTTCTTCAAAGATTTATATGATTGAGGAATATAAATATGAACGTTTCTAATACTTAAATACAAATTCCAGGATAACAGGTACCTCGAGCACTTCATCATTTTTATATAACAGATTAATTACAGGTTAAACAACAATAACTTTTACTTCTCTATACAAACAGCAAATAACTCACGTGTACAGTACGACGCCATGTTTTTTTCATAACTGCTATTAGCGACACCTTTATATTTGATATCTTAATGTGTACTAATGTTTTTTGAACATTTTTGATGATTAAAAATTAATAAAACAATATAAAAATATATTTATTAATTATTTAAGTATTTCAGATGTTATAATGAATAAGAATGTTTCAACAAACGCACAAATTTCAAAATAGTGTTCTATTTAAACATAACAATATTAGGTCACTTAAAATAAAGATCATACCCTCCCGGTTAACATTTCTCCGGACTTTTTAATACTCCGCCCTATGGGCACTAAGCGGGCTTTTTTATGAGGCCTATCGTGGATTCGGTCAGGCCCACAATTGGGAAGCCCGATGGTGAGGGATGGGACCCGACATTTTCGACACAGACTTCAAAAATTTCTGGAGTTTTTTCAATCGGACCGAATTCGTTTCCGGGTTCCCTACAGTAGTGGTGCACTCAAGATTTAATCTTGGAGAGCCGAGTTGAACGGATAAAATTTTAATGCAAACTCAATAAAATTCCTACCTTATGTGACCGCTAATTCACGAGTAATATAGAAATAGAATACACGACACGATACAAATAAAAAAAAATGAATTTTAATTAGAAAAATATTTTTTGAAAAATTTATTGTTACTTATCCTTTTACTTTGGGAGTGCCAGGACCCCTTGGTTCACCTGGGTGCACCACTGCCCTATAGCAATAAGTTGACAGTTCACTGCTCGGCCAGCAAGCTAGAATATACTACATAGGGCATAAGGCATATTCAAAATCTCAGTGCGCAGCCAGCACCTCTGTTCAAAATCTCGGATAACTTCCGGTTGCTACCAGCGTGCTTCCAGCAAACTATCTGATTGAACAGAAAGTTATCGCGCTTCTGGACGCATTTTATTTAGCCAAAAAATTTTATGTACAGAATTGACTTCAATCATCAATGTAATCACCGTTGTTGTTGACCACTTCCTGCCAACCTTCCTGCAAGGAATGTATGCCATCTAGCTAAAACTCTGGCGGCTGCGACTCGAAGAAGTTGATTAGGTGGCCTCCAAGTCGGCTTCATTGTTGAACTGCTTGCCAGCCAGGTGACGGTCGAGCGCGGCGAACAGGTGGTAATCGGAAGGTGCAATGTCAGGGCTATAAAGCGAGTGGAGCAAGACCTCTCAGTTCAATAGCTTCTGACGAGTCTGCCTAGCCGTATGTGGCCGTGCATTGTCATGCAGCAGGATGGTTTTCTGGTGTTCCGGACGCGTCTTCGCCAGTTTCTGCTGCAGACGTCGAGTTGTTCGCAGTAGAAAGTTGCGTTGATGGTTGTATTTTGCGGCAGCAACTCGAACATGATGATTCCTTTAGAATCCCAGAAGACAGAGAGAATGATCTTCTTGGGTTAGGGATCTCCACTTTTGAAACGTTTGTACCAATCGTATGCAGTTCTGGCGACAGTGTCCGGGCCTAACGCAGCATTGATGTCAGTGATAGAATTGGCTGCTTTTTTGTTGGAACGATAGTCATAAACGAGGAGCAGGCGAACTTGCTCTTTGGTTAGTGCAGTGATTCTCAAAGTGGGGGTCGTGTAAAATATTTGGGGGTCGCTGAAAAATTGATGCCAGATCAATTTTTTCAAATATTTTATAAATTTACTATGGATTCATGTTTAAAAATAATAGAAATAAAAAATATATAAAATAATTTTTACTTAAATAAATTGCACATATAAATAATGGAAATAATATAAATATTTAAATACGAGCCTAACCCCCTCCCTCAAGGATGTTTTTCGACACATACTTATTCTTCGGGGGTCCTTTGAAATTTTTAAGTGCAGAAGGGGGTTCGCGGTCCAAAAAGTTTGAGAAACACTGGGTTAGTGGATGTTCGTTGGTCATGGTAAAGTGAGAGGACTGGATTTGGTATTTTCTTATAGCACGTACCCCGACCTGTTTATATAATACTGTCGCGTCAGGCCCATCCTAGTCTCGTGTAATGATTAATTAGCTTTCGTAAATCTCACCTGACCGTCTTGTTCGTACGCCAGGTTCCCTGTCGTATGTCCAATCAAGCAAAAAGTCCACTAAATCTGTCTTTAGATTTTAATCACACAAAACAAAAATCAACTATTTACATTAATTCGGTTACAAGAGCATTCCACTATGTTCCCGCGCCTTTTGGAACTTAACAACTTTTTCTTGGTGTTGCCAACTCTCGACAAAAACCAAAATTCCCGCCATCTAGTGGGATGAACGGGTCATCCTCCCACCCTTGATTTTGTCAGTCAAAATCAAAATTAAATTAAACTTAAATACAACAAACACATATAGTACTAATTGAATGAGTTCGAATCAGTCTACAAATCCAGCCGATTGGGAGCCTTTAAGGGTCTGCCCCTTTTTGAGACTCGAGAATTCTCAGATGAGGTGGTCACATCACTCCCTGTAGCGGCAGAGATCATTCGGGACCGATGATAGGTCCTCTCGCAATCGTTTTCAGTAGAGTCTACAGTCTTGCCACGAAATTCGTTTCGCATAACATACTTTTCATCCACCGAAGAGATTTCCAAGGGATACAGTCTCCTAACAGGACGGATGAGAAATCCAACCTGTGTTTTTATTTTGGCTACTCTTACCAATCCATCTTTACCTGGATAGATCTCGACAACTTTCGCCAGAGGCCAATCAAGTCGCTTTTGGTTGTCATGCCCAACCAAGACGATATCTCCCACAGCAATTACTTTAGCGCCCTTGGCTACCCCCTTCGGGTTTTGCAATTGCCCCAGGTACTCAATTCGAAATCTATTTCGTAAATCTTTTCTCAACTTGCATAAATAACGGAATCTCTTCCCAAGATTTACCTTTTCCAAGTGGTTTAAATCGGGAAGTCCAGTTTCCTTTATCCCTTGCAGAAACATATTAGGAGTCAACGGGATTAAATCTTCAGTATCTTCTGAGAGTGTAGTAAGTGGTCGAGAGTTCATCAAACCCTCTACCTCACAGATAATTGTGTAGAGCTCTTCGTATGTTAACGAGGCTCGTCCCAAAATTCTCCTCATAATCTGCTTTACACACCCTACCAACCTTTCCCACCAGCCACCCCACCAAGGCGAAGCTGGGGGAATGAACTTCCAGATAATGCTCTGAACAAGAATTTCATCTTTAATCTTCGTAAGTTCAGCCTCAGAGAAAATTTTGGCAGCACCGACAAAATTTGTACCGTTATCACTATAAATGACAGAAGGGCGTCCTCTTCTTGCCACAAATCGTCTGAATGTTTGCAGGAACGCCTTCGTTGAAAGAGACGTCAACAACTCGAGATGTACAGCCCTGTACACTGCACAAGTATACAGGACAATCCAACACTTCTGCTTATCCCTCAAGTACAGTGGACCAGCTAGATCAACGCCAGTAACCTCGAATGGCGCAGCATCTCTTATGCGATCCACAGGCAATGGCGGAGATTCAGGGTGGGCTGGAGACACAACAAATCTTCGACACCTAGAACATCGCAGTGTGATAAGCCGAATGTATTTTCTGCACCTCAGTATCCAGTATTTCTCGCGCAGATGATTCATTAAAATTTGAACACCAGCATGGTTTAATTCTCTGTGTTTCCATTCTATTAATTTCTGTACAATATAGTGATTCCCAGGCAAGATAATGGGTAATCGGAAATCTTCACTATCTTTACTTCTGAATACGAGAGTTTTCACTCTCAAAAGACCTTCCTTGTCTATCACTGGGTGCAATTTTCGTAAACGGTTATCTATCCCCTTTGGAAATTCTTCTCTTTGAATCAGTTTCAGCAATACTAATTCAGCGTGCTTTATTTCCTTTACTGTGAGCCCCCCAGACATTCGAAGGGGTCGTCCTTTGAGATTTGAGGTAAACCGGTATATCCAAGCCGTTACTCGTAATATTTTCCAGTAAGTAGAATAATTCTCATAAAACTTTTCTGCTTTCTCTACATCCAGCGCAGAAATCACAGATTTTTTTCTTTCAGAGCTCACTATCTCCATGTCAGGCATTTCCTTCTGCCGAGGCCATTCTTCTACCGGTAAGCTTGTAAATTGAAGTGTCTCCCACCAGCGAGATTCGGCTAAAGTTCTTGCATTACAACCCCGAGATGGGAGATCTGCAGGGTTTAAGTATCCTGGAACGTGATTCCAGTCATCTGGACTACTTAAAGATCTAATTTCGTTTACTCTATTCATAACAAATGTAGCCCAGCATTCCTGATTCTTGATCCAATACAACGCATTCATGGAGTCAGTCCAATAAAGTGTTGATAATCGTTCAAGTGGGAAGTCCCCTTTAATAGTGTTCATCATTCTGACACCCAATAAACAGGCTAGAAGTTCAAGCCTTGAGATCGATACAGACCCTAAAGGTGCAACACGCGCACGAGCCTGTATCAACAGCCACTTTATGTTGCAGGTATCTGGCTGTCTGAGATAAATACAAGCGGCATAGGAGTACTGTGATGCATCACAAAATATATAAAATGAGAGTGGGACAGCTGTATTGTAGCTATTTACTATCCTTCTAGGAATTTTCACCTCCTTTAAAAATTTTAATTCTTTTATCCACTTTAGCAATCTTCTTTCTAAATCGTGCGGTAATGGGGTGTCCCAAGCTAACTTTCTTTTCCAACACTCTTGCATCAGAAGTTTTGGTATTAACGTCACTGGAGAAAGGAATCCAATTGGATCAAAAAGTTGACTCGCCAATGACAGAACCACTCTTTTTGTTAAAATTTCATCGTTAGGTACCCTAAGGTTTGCATCACAGTATAAAACGTCCTCTGAAATATTCCAATTCAATCCTAGCACACTGACTATTTCATCGGGCTGGATTTCCAAAGTTCCCAATGTCCTTTCATCGCCGTCGCAAACCGGTGACGTTTCTGTTTGTATACCATTGTATACCCAACCTCTTAAATCAAAGCATGCTAAACGCATGATTTCTCTAGACTGTCTCATAAAATTCACCAGCTCCTCTTTGGACTGACAACTCGTAACGCAGTTATCAACGTACATCGATTTCTTGAGTTTTAAAGCTGTTTCTTGCAGATGATCTGGAACATGGTTTAAGTGATAATTTAGAGTGGCTCCCAGGAGAAATGGACTCGAGTTTACTCCAAACACTACCCTGCGATGTCTGAAAACCTTTAATTTTCCAGGGTCGCCACCCTCCCACCACAAGAATCTGAGAAAGTTGCGATCCGCTTCACTTATTTCTATCTGCAAAAAAGCCTTTCGAATGTCAGCTATTACTCCGTATTCAAATAATCGAAATTTATTTAGAATACTGGGTATCAATTCAATGTAGTTAGGACCCTTTGCTAAACAATCGTTTAAAGAGACGTTGCCTCTTTCCTTAGCGGAGGCGTCGAAGACTGGACGAATCTTCGTCGTGGAATGCTCTTTGATGACCGCTCTGTGTGGAAGGTAATGGCAGTTAATCTCATTCGTTTTGACGTCTTTTATTTCTTCGATTATTTGTTCTTCAAGCCATTGCTTGAAGACTCCCTCGTAGGCATCGACCAGGTTCTTATTCTGTAGAGTTTTCACTGTAGATTTTAATCTTCGCTCGGCCAGAACCCTATTATCAGGCAGAGCTTGACAACCTTCTATCCAAGGCAAGGACACCATGTACCGACCATCGCTATCTCTCTTCAGCGTCTTTTCAAAATGTTCGATAGACGCTTGTTCCAGTTCCTTCTTTGATTGTTTTTCGGCAGGGTCCTTTATTCCAAGAATATCTAATTCCCAAAGATCAGGAATTCGCAAATCTCCAATTAACATCGAAGTGACAATCAAGTTTTCGGTTGGCTCGGAATGCTCCTTCGTGCGTCCTAAGATCGTCCAACCGAGTTTCGTTTCAATAGCAGTTAAACCTGATTTGAGTGTCCGGAGTCCTCCTGTCATTAGTTTGCCAGCGACATCCGCTCCTATGAGCAATTCAATGGGACCTTGACAATCGCTCAAGGATATCCCCATATTTGACAATTCATCCTGACACAGTTCCTGTGTAACTGGGGGCGTGGTCAGACAAATGGTCGATTGGTCCAAGACATCAAAATTACAACGATATTTATCGTCTACGCACGAGAGGTGTACCTTGTACACATCGTGTTCACAAATATCCGTACATGAACCTCCAAACAACGAATGTTTCAAATTTTCCTTTCTCATTGGTTGGTAACCGACTCTTTCTGCAGTGCTCTTCAAGATATAGGATCTCTGGGAGGCAGTATCAATAATTGCACGGATTTTGAGACACCTTTCCTCTCCCCTCAGAATCACAACCAAAGTCTGTAGCAAGACACGTGGAGTTGATGACACATTAGCCAATGCCTGCTCACATACTGGGGGGGCGCCGTCACCTTCACCAACAGAAGCATTGTTGGGAGATACCTTTCGGCTATTCCTACAGAGAAGAACGTGATGTGGTTTGCCACAAACTGTACAACTACACTTTGCTCTACATGAAGAAGATATGTGATTCAGTTTTAAGCATTTAAAACAAGCTCCTCGCTTTATAAGGATTTGTTTCCTTTGATCTAAAGTCAAATTTTCCGCCTTCCTGCACTCAGCGCTAGCATGGGATTTCTCACAGAATACACACTGCTGATCCCTGAATGGTTTCTCTTGAGCAGAAGTCAAAAGTTCCATACCAGTTGGAACAGTCTTGTTATAGGGAGAAGCAGCCTTAATTTTACTTTGTACTACCTTCTTGGTTTTGTTCTGAAAGCCAAACCCACTTGTGGCTAAGGAAATTTTCTCCTCGCTTTCAATTTCGTTACGCAAAAACTGCATCAGAGTTTCTAACTTGTTGAAATTCTCTCTTCCAGACTTGAGTAGCATCGAATTTAGGTGTCTTTCCCAAATTCTCAAGAGGTCGGTCGGTAAGCTAGATTCAACTAAAGGGTAGAGCATTGAAGCACACTTATCCGTAGTAACACCAAGCATTTTAAGGGATCGTAGTTGTGTCTCGATACGATCATAAAGTTTCACAATTGGCAATTTGTGCTCTTGCCCCAATGCATTATTCAGTACTAGACTCAGGAGCTCTCTCACGTAAACCTCGATGAGCACATCTTCTCTTCCGAAACGCGAATTTAAACACTCAATTGCTTGCGAGTAATGCTCGGCTGTCACGGGGAACGATTCAATTACTTCCCTGGCCCTTGAGCCCTTCAGAGTCGACTGAATGAGGTATTGAAATTTATCCAAATCCGAAATATTGGGATCTTCATGTATTTTCTTAAATAGTCCCCAAAAGGAAAGATAATTTTTCAAATTGCCATCAAATTTTTGCAATTCAATCTTTGGTAACTTAAAATTTCCCTTGGAATAGCCAGTTTCGCCTTCGCTTCGTGTTTCATCCAGCCCCGACGTATTCAAACGACGCTCTAGTCTTGTTTTCAAGTCTACGAATGTACCATTGTAATTCTCAATACCCTCAATTTCTTCATCCAACATCTGTTGAGAACACTTCTCATCCTTTTGTAACTTATCTAATATTTCTTTATCGATGGTTTCTATTTTAGAATATTTTTCCTGTAACTGGGCCAAAAATCCAGCACATGAATCGAAATCTTCAACCTTCGACGTCAGAAATTCCTGCACCCTATCGGCGAACTTTGTGAAAGCACCTCGGTAGGATCCACGTAATCTGATTGAGGGCTCCATGAAGTGAATCTTATTAATTAACCCAAAGAACAAAAGCAGACAAGATAGACATAGAGAAAACCTCGATGCAGAGATGTATTTCCACTAAATCCTCCAATCAGTACTCATTTTCTGCAGTTAAATAAATACTTCCAAACGTAAACAATGTTCGTACAACAATTGTAGAACGTTTATAAATAAAATCAGTTAGAACCTGACGTCCCTGTTCGGGCGCCATTATGTCGCGTCAGGCCCATCCTAGTCTCGTGTAATGATTAATTAGCTTTCGTAAATCTCACCTGACCGTCTTGTTCGTACGCCAGGTTCCCTGTCGTATGTCCAATCAAGCAAAAAGTCCACTAAATCTGTCTTTAGATTTTAATCACACAAAACAAAAATCAACTATTTACATTAATTCGGTTACAAGAGCATTCCACTATGTTCCCGCGCCTTTTGGAACTTAACAACTTTTTCTTGGTGTTGCCAACTCTCGACAAAAAACCAAAATTCCCGCCATCTAGTGGGATGAATGGGTCAAATACCATGGAACATCCTAGAATGTTCCAGAAAAAAGTTATTCTAGAAAGTTCCAAAAAGTGCGAGAAATTTCTGTTCAATCAGATACAAGCACCTTTTCGGTGCTCGATACACCAGTAAACAAGATGGCAGCCACCATAAGGCTCATAAAAGTTCTCTTTTGCGTTGACAATTTTGAATTTATTTGTTGATGATTAAATCCTGAATAAATTAAAATTCGGTAAGTACATTAACAGAATATTTTAATATACTAGTATATTTTCGTAAGACATCACGTAATTTGTTTTAGTTGTTAAAGTGTAATCTTAGGATTGATTTGAATTACTTAAAACGCCTATTGAAATTTAAAAAATCTTTATCCCTATTTCTCTTTTCGAAATATTCATTTTCCATTAAGATGTTCTCATTAAGTAAGTTCAAAAATAAATTTAACGTAACGTAGAAGTCCATATCGTTCGCAATTTATCTCTCTCCCGAAATTCCCGGCAGTCGGCATTTGTGTTCTCTAGAAAACGCCAGCACTTCCGGCAGCACCTCACTGAATTGATGCTGAGATTTTAAATACGCCCTGTGAGTGCGTTCTTTTATTCCTCCGTGTAACTCCGCACGAGCGGCATCCGTCCGGCCGCGTTTCTTTATGCAGCGAGTGTAGCGAAAATGACGTCACAAGCAGCTATCACTACACCTCGCTGCATCATAGTTTAGAATAGAGTACCTAGATATTAGAGTAGCGACACACGAGTCATCGCCGCCATGTTCTGTCGAGTGTCATCACGTGGTCTATGGGTTTACATTAAGAAATGACGATTTTTTTTAGTTTAATAACGCATTTTATTCGTAAAAATGCTTTATTAAACTAAGAATGTTTGCTGCAGCGATCTCTTGCAGCAAACATTTAGAAACGGTTCGCTACATTGCAGCGCTGCATTTAGAAACGGGTTTTAGAGTGTTCGCTGTAAAGCGCTTCTCGAGCGCTGCATAAAGAAACGTGGCATTTAAAAATTCCTGCAGAACGCGTTCCTATATTCCGGTCGAACGGAAAAATCGGCCGCTTGTAGTAGTTTACGGTGGAATACAACAGCGTTCTCCTGACTAAGATAGTTTTGTTCTGGGGTCCATTATGTGGTTTCATGATGAAAATTTAGTTGTTGTGAAAGCGGAAGTTAGTACAAGCGGTGATATAAGCACCTTCTCGAATTTGGAGCGTGAAGCGGTGTGCAGTCAAGAGTTTTTTTTTTTTTTTTTAACTCTTTCCACCAGTGGGCACTAAGAGGGCCTCTTATAGCAAGCCCATTATGGGTTCGGCCAGGCCCACAATGGGGCGGCCGGGTGGTGAGGGACGGGGACCGACATATCCGGACGGACCACCCCCCGAAAAATTCCTGGGGATTTTTCAACCCGTCCGGATTCGATCCCGGGTCCCGCAGAGCGGCAAGCTGTTAACCTTGACAGCTCGGCCATCCGGCCACAGCCAAGAGTTTGACAACAGTTTAGCTGCAGCGATAGTAAAGCGCTTAGTAAAGCGACGAGTTTAACGACGACCAGATTGGTTAAAAACATTATGGATCAGAGGCTCGTAGCTTTAATTACACGCTAACATTTCATTAATTACGATACTTACTTAATTAAACATAAATAAAAATGGATTATAAATAAGAAAAATCCGGAATATTGAGCAAATCTTCGTAATTTCTACGTGTAAAGTTGAAATTAAAATGCGCTTTTCTACTTTGTAAGTGAAATCGATTTTATCTATCTTATATTATAACAATAATAATTTCTTAAAAGATTAATTTTGGTAAATTCTACGTAGGTGATTTATATATAATTTTATATCAATTTAATTTATATCGTCAAACGACTTCTTTTTTAAAACCAAAAATTATATTGGTCTATTTTTTTAATTTTGAATACTCATGTACTGTACTGAAAACGATATTATTTACTCATACATATACAAAAATAACTTTGTCAAAAGAACAATTTTTTATGTTATAAACATAATTTGTATACAGTCGAATCGCGATAAGTCGACACCCTCGGTTAAGTAGTCAGTTTTCTGTGGTCCCGGCCGACTTACATAGGCATTAATGTTAAAAAACTCCGGTTTACTCGACATCGTTTAACTGGACACCACTGGGTAAGTCGACATACTTTTGCCGTCCCACACTCCGTTAAGTCGACACCCCTCCTGAAAAAATGAATTCACTCCGCACGTGTGGTGCGAACTCACTTTTTCAGGAGAGGGAGTCGATTTATTTATTAATATATAATTAATATATTTAATAATATAATAATACATTATTATATTAATATATATACATATTAATAAAAATGCCTTAACATTTTATGCATTTTTATGTATAAAATAATAACAGATAAACAAAAAGAAAATATACAATTTACAACAACGTCACACCAGAATCCAATTTTGCATTTTCTCATGCCAGAGGCATTAAGAATCCTTAGACGTTACTTGCCAACAATTGACAATTGCGATGATGATGTTTTAAAGGCGTTCGTGATCGTTGAAAAAGAAAGTCGAAACAGTTAAGTGCTCAAAACAAACACCACTAAATGAATTTTTCAGTTTATCATCTACAGAATAATTGTAAATGGAGAACACAATGTTTTGTAAGTCTATGTTACTGTATAAAGCACTACTGTATTTTATTAATTGTAGTTTTGTGGTTTTTTTCGACTTCGCTTTAGTCGACACATTTCCACTTCCCCTTGGGGTGTCGACTTAAGCGGAATATATTGATATAAAAAATAAAAGTGTTATGTAAAAACAATTAAATCAGATAACAATAGGAAATTTTAAAAAGTTTGTATTACAATTTACTTTTCTTTTCGCAGCGGAAGGAACGATCCTATTTAATTAAATTGAAAATTTCTATCTAATTCATATACGTTGCTTTACATACGTGTATATAATGTCTTCTGGCAAGTTAATTGTTTGTTTAATTAATGATGTAATAGATGAAACCATTTTACATTTAAAATGCAGTTTCACAGATTTTGTAAAAATTGATTCCTTTTTTTTTTTTTTTTTTAACTAAATTAAAGAAATCTTCTGATGGTTGTGATAGTCCACCAAAAGATAAATATACAATAATGTCCCTTGTTCAGGATTTATGTTCATTTTTATTTTGGTGACTGACACTTCCTAAATTTGGATATTTTTTTTTTTTGTATTTTCTCACAATTCATTCTGCTAAATATTATAATCCATCATTTTTTTAATTCTACATTTTCCTAAGATATCTCACATAAATCATCATCATTTACATTGCATGAATTTTCAGATATTCCTTGTTCTTTAGAACTAGACTTATCTGAAACTTCTTGCAGTAAATCTGCCTCTTCAAACATTTAATTTATTAAATAATTTTCAGCTACCTGATCAGTGTTTAATTTATTTTGTAATATTCCAGGTGATTTACCTAAAATTATCATTCTTACTCTATATATTACTTCAGGTGGACTAGGATGATCATATAAACCATCTCTAGTTCAAATATGAGAAAACAGATTTTCTAAAGAATCCTGATTTAATTTACATGTTAAGATATAATGGTATTTAGGAAATTTTGAACTAAGGTTGAAAAAGTAAATCTTTAATACATTTAATAGCTATAAGCATTCCTTTTTGAAATGTTTGAAGTGATTGTTTAGATACACAACTCATACTTTCAATTATTCTGTAAGTATTATCAAGTATATTATTTTGTTCAGTTATGTTAATGCCATAAGCACATTTGGAGGGATAATCAATTTTGTAATGGAAATTGGGTGTTGAACTATTCATAACATCAAACCATGCATTAATTGATGATATAAATTCAGAAGCTACTAAGGCATTTTCAGTTTTAATATATCTTTTAATAGCAATAGCTGTAGAATTAGAAAATAATTCACAAGCTAATCTAACATTTTGTCATTGAAATTTTTGACACGTAATATGCTCTTCTTTTAATTTATGACAAACTTTTATTTCATTAGAATCTATTTGAAGTAACTTCAAATAGTCCTTGTTTATTAATGTATGATCTGAAGTTAGAAAACCTGTATCTAAAAACCAATTTCTAATGAGTTTTAACAAATGAGGTGCATCTGGAAAATAGTATATATTATGTCCATTAGATGGATGTATAAATTTAGTATTCAATATATTTATTCCTAATTCCTTCCATAATCCTATATTTTGTCTACCACAGTCACTAACAACAGCAACAGTATATCCTGCATCAAAAACTTTTATTTACTGTTATTTCAAAAGTTTTCTTTTTCATTTTAACATCAAAATCCATGCAAACTGGTTGGATTTTGATGTTTCCATGATGCAAATAGTCCATCATTATTAAAACTTGATTATTGGGTCCAATAACTTTATCCCTCACTTTATCATATTCATATATATGCTTTACCTGAAATATCAGTAAAATGTTAGAAAATTAAAATAATTATTGAATTGTTTTATGTGGTTTTATCAATACGAGTACAGTATATATGGTATTTACCTTCCTCACTCAAACTGAAAAACTAAGTTTTTCCTCTTCTGAAAGTTCAAAGCCTTTAATTTTCATGATGTTTATAACATCATTTAATATGCCTTGACAAAGATTTAGTTTTGAAGCCCATCGTCAAAGTGTCGAAACTGAAGAAAACGAGATATACTTAAGATCATATTTATTCATTTGATTTCTTATGTTTAAATATCTCAAAGTAAATGCAAAATTCATATCTTCTTTCTTCCATTTAATTTTCTTTTCTCTCCAGCAGATTATATATTTGTGTTTCTGGTACTTTTCAATATTGATATAACAAAATCTTTTTTATTTTTTTCATTCATTTTTTTCAATTTTTCATGTTCTTTTTGGATGATGACAGCTTTACTTTTCCAAAATTTCAGATTTCTTTGGATTGCTTGCATTCTTATTTCAGTATGGTTAATCTTCATTTTTAAAATAGAATTTTCATGTTTTAATTTAAAATTAAGATCTTCCAAAGTTTTACAATTGTTACATTTGTTAAGAGATTCTTCTGGTTTATCCTGTTTATTTACATCTAAAAGTTTTTCTACCAGGTTTTTTCTATTTCTTTTCAATAAACGATTCTTTCTTTCTAAATTTGACTGCTTAATATTTTCATTTTCTGTATTTCCTAAATTTATTGTTGGTATTGAAGTTTTCTTTAGTTTAGGTCTTGCCAATACACCTAATAATTCAGCTTTTAAATTTCTCTCAAAATCATTTTCTGTGAAATGATCAGAGCAAACATGACAAGAATCAGGATTGAATTTGTCTTTTCTTTTGCAATTATGGATCCATTTTTTTCTTATTATTGGATCTTTAGGAAATCTAAAATAACTAACTGTCCTGTTTAATAACTTTGTTTTACAATGGCTGTTATTACAAGTTGCAACAGCACA
Organism: Centruroides vittatus; assembly: GCF_030686945.1. Lineage (NCBI taxonomy): Eukaryota > Metazoa > Arthropoda > Arachnida > Scorpiones > Buthidae > Centruroides > Centruroides vittatus. The sequence goes on along the minus strand of NW_027122227.1, from coordinate 2,674,585 downwards.
TGTTGCTCCTGGCATCTAAAAATAATTATAAAAAATACCTAAATTTTATTATTATTATTTTCCAAAATAAATCTAATTAAGATAGAATATTCTGAAGTGGAAAAAAAGTAGTATTAATATTTCTTACATAAAAATTATTATACAAATAAATAACACCTGAATTAATTTATACTATATATAAAACATTTTTATATTTTGCATTTCTATGCATATTTTTAAAAAGTTATATTAATAATAATCAATATTTTTTTTTACATCTCGGGTTATCTTAAAAGTGTTACCATCCTGTTAAGGGGCCAGCTTATTACTGTATTTGTGGTCATTTCATCGTGCAGATACTATTTTAATACACGTAGAAAACTATTCTTAATATTTTAAAGTATTTTGGTAATAAATATATTTTATCCGTAATCAGATTCTGTAATTATTACAGAACGAAGTGTAAAGACTCTAACAAATATCAAACGTTCTAGGAACACTTTTGTTACTTCCGTACAATTTTTATCGACGTAATTATGTTTAATAATAGTAATAACGATAGATATATTTACCTTAGAAGATTGAGTCTCAAAACGCTCAAGAAAGTAACAAAAATAGTCAAATTCCGAAACTTTCTTCCCTCGCTAACTGCTGTGAAGCGACAAGGCCCTAGGTGAAGCGATGGCTCGACTAAGGATGACGTATATCCGGAATCTGACAGGAAGTGGCTAAACCGGTTGTATGAATTTCATACCTAAACCGCATGAGGTAGGTGTTCTGTAAAGCGCATGCGCAAATGCCTATAATATGGCTGCTTTATATTTTATTGGCGGTTAATTACATAACGATTCCGTAGCCGTAGTCTGCTTTTTACCACGAGATACCGCCAGTGTCGTGACGTTCAGATAGCGCATACCTCGTAATGTAAGGTGTGCTTGGAATTTTTTCTCGATATTTTAGCTTTAAAACCATACTTTATCATCAGTAATTGGTTTTGAAGTATTCCTGCTATGTTTGCTAAGAAATCGTTATGGGGTAATTGTTTTCATGAATATTAACAGGTCATTCAGTAGTAAATAAAAATATTATGTACTGTATTTGACAGATTTCTACGAATGGAAAGCCACAGAGGAGTTGAGAACCAACTAAAGTTAAGTGTGTCGTACTGTCTAAAAAATCATGGAATTTATAAATTCTACTCGTGCGGCTCTGGCACGTGGGATCGTGACTACACCCAATTCAGAAATGTACCTACAAAAGGAAACATTCAATAACAGATTGCGTATAAGAAAATGTTACAGGTATAATTTTCAATAAATCTTTTTCATAAAAAAAAGCATCTTATAAATAGCTTTTTTTTTTCTTAGCTAACATTCAAATAAATCATTGAGATCTGTTAAATGAGGCCACAAAAAGTTCACTATTTTACTGACGATAATAATTTGTTGATGGATTTAAACAACCAATTCAAAAGACTTTACTCAAATTACACAAGATACACTTAACTCTTGGTATTCGCCAGGGTTTGGTTTTTTTAAAAATCTCGTGAAAACCAAATAAGGATGCCTACGGAGAAAATTGAGTTTGGTTTTGTGGAACATTTCAAAGATAAACGTTAATTGTAAAATAAAATATTGCAAATTTTCTAATAAAAAACGTTTAAATTATTTCTAAAAAGCAATGAATAATTTTATTAAATAATACAAAAAGAAAACAAAAATTTCGAGTACGAGATTGAAAATTCAGCGGGAAAATCTTGAGATTAAAAGAATTTAAGTAGGAAAGTTTACATATTCTGTAGAATAACTTTTATAATATACTGTATAATTTTAAATATTTTGATAAAAATAATGAACAATAGTCATCTTTTAAAGCTACAATATAAATTAAATTAATAATTCTAAAAATTATATTTTCAGAAATAAACGAGTTAAAAATTACTCTCTTCTATCCGATTTCGAGAAATTTAACACAGAGATGGATCACAATCAAAATTCAATATTTATTTTTTACTATATTTTCCAAATGCATTTCGCCTGCTAGCCTCGTCAGTGGATACAACTCTATATATTATTAGTACTTTTATACTCGATCACACGATTTTTAATTTTATCCTACAATATAAACATTGAAGATTAGACAAAAGACAAATTTGCCGTTCAAGAAACGAACAGTAGCAAATTTTGTTTGTAATAAATTAATTCTGACTGTGGTGTATTTACACGGATTGTTCCCTTATTATTCTCATTCTTCTCCTCTCAGGTTCATATGGAGGTTATAGCCTTAATACGCCTTTCCTCCGAAAAGCAGTTATTGATCGCTTCGCGACCGAAGAGCCAGCCGTTTATCTCATGGTCTAAACGTACGCGCGGGAAACCGTGCCTTCCGGGAGGACTTATGGGGAACTGGCCTCCTATTCAGTCGTTATTGGCTAGGAGAAAACCCGGAAAACTCCTAGCTGCTAGCCTGTCCGAGTCGCGGCGCTAACCCACGACCGAACTTCCCAGTGTTTAGGATCCGGTCACCACCGCTATAAGCGGCAACGGAGACCACTCGGCCACTGGTGGGCCATTTACACGGATTGCGTCCGTCACGTGATTCATATTGTCGGGCTTCTTGACGTCACGAAGTAGTGACATCTCGTGGTAAAAAACAGAACTACGGCTACGGAATCGTTCTGTAATTAGCCGTAATATGTAATTAGTAATATTTTCTCCGTGGAAGCTGTCCCGTTTTCGACAATACAGCGCTTCCATTCCGCCACTGATATTCGAATATACAATAGCGAACTTATCGTTTTTTTCATATGTAGTATAGAAATTTGTAATAACATACATAATGCGGTTATAATAAAATATTAATTTTAATTAATTAACATTACGTTAAAATATGAAAATAATCGCACAATATGTATTTATATTTTAGAAAATACGAGAGAAGCGGCGCTTCCACCGCTTCCAAGGACGGCACGCTACTGGCTTCTGCCTATCCCGGTTGGATTGGGTAATAATATTTATTGAATATAATTTTATTTGTAATTAAAAAATAAAATACAAATAAAATTTTGTAACTATTTTTATTTAAAATGATATAAATAAAATTTTGTCAAACATTATGTTGATTATGGATTTAAATGCCAAATACGCCTTTTATAGTCAATATTTATTGAAGTACTGTACATAACGACTTCCTTTGGATTTTAAACACGTGTTTAACGAATCATCTGAAAATGTCATTTTCGACTCTTTAGATATCAATATATTATTGTTATCCATACACGTGAGAGCAACATCTTTGTTAGTTAAATATTTATGCAAGTCTTGTGTTTTCTTAACTAAATTACACAGTTGAAATACAGTTGAATGGAACAAATTTTTGGCTTCAATCAGTTTTAACTCCATTGCTTCTTTTTCCTTTTTCATATTTTCGAATTTCTTTACTGTTTGTACAAGAAAATTCTCATTTGAATTTCCGATCTCTATCAAGGAATCCGAACATATTCTAAGCATTTCCTCCCGATTTTCAAACTGATTTCTGAAAATCTCAATATAATCATTCATTTTCTGGAAGTGTCGTTCATAATCTATTTTTTTACGAAAAAGCCCAGTCTCTTCATTATTTACATACTTCTCTTCAATTAATTTATTCAAAAGAATACGAGTTAACCCATATAATCTGTAAACACAGTCATCAATATCCAGTTCATCGACATCATTCCACTGGCGACAACTCTCAGGAATAACAATATAATTAATGATTTCTAAAAAAAGATCTTTTGTAATATTTCTCCATTCATCCATTCTTAACAAACTTTTACTCAAATGACAATTTTGGCTATGCATTAACAATATGAATATTACAACAATAGAAACGTCACGCGTGTGTTAATTAATTAAATTTTTTAAAATAAAAATTATATTTATTTATTTTATTTAAATAGAGAAGAAAAGGAATAATTTTTAAAATAAATATTAAAAATCAATAAAGAACAAAGAAAAATATAACGTATTGTTAAACAATTTCGAATTGGTCAATATGGAGCAGGATTTTTTTAACATAATTTCGAAATTATCCAGTAAAAGTTTTTATTTAATCTGACGTCATCATTATCCATTCGTTTGGTGCTGCGTATGCGACGTTACGTGTTAGGACCAATATTGAAATGGATTGTCGAAGTCACTAAAATGTGTCTATAATTTGATACATTTGATATCATTCCACACGTTTCTTATACAGAATACTGCCTTTTTTTCGTTACCGAGTCGAAAATCTAGTCTTTATTACATATAATCAAGATGGCGGAAGAAACGTCGAGTAGCGCTGGTGACGTTGATCAGTCTAATCAGAGTTTCATTTGCGGAGTTGTCGAAGGTAAAGTTATAAGTAAACGACTACATTTAATCATTAATGAATTGTATATGTTGTTTTTAATCTAGAATTACTATTGTAATATTTAACAATGCTAATAAAAATTACCTTTATTGTTGCATTTCCCATAATTCATTTCGTATTAATTAATTAATGACTTTGGATTAATTAATCAGAATATTGAAATTATGCATCATAAATTATTTAGTGAAATAGACCGAGATGTATTGTATGTTTTTGTGTTTTCGACTTTGGATAAAGGAAGTCATTAGGAGTACAAACAGGGGAATGCAGTTCTTTCTTTGACTAAACTGTGGACTTTCTATCATATCAATTGCAAAGATTGAAAGAGAAATGATCACTTCAAAATATGTAAACCATGGTTCTAACAGGGTATCCAAGACCAAATCAGGAAAGAAGCTGTGTACTACACTGGTTTGGTTGTCATGCCATCAATGAGAACATCTGTCAGGAAAATTAGTTACTTTTGATGGGGCAATCTCTCATGCTACCATCCATAGTGTGCTGAAACACACAATGTCAAGTACATCAGGCATAAGGGAGACCAGAACTGAAGGTGTGCTATAAAGTAACCTGTGCCAAGTGTGCAAATAATTCCAAATTTGGGATAATGAATGGAAGTGAGTTGTCTTTTCAGGTGAAAAGAAGTTTAATTTAAGTAGATCAGATGGATACCAATGTTATTGTATGACTTTCAAAGAGATAAGAGTTTATTTTCAAAAGTTGACAGGAAGTTTAATTTTTGTATGGGGAGTATTTGGACACAACAATAACATTGACTTAGTGGTAATTTAAGGTATAAACGAGCAATTATTTATGTGACATCATCACAATGCCAGGCTGCAATTTTTAATGTATTTAACTTAAAATATATGCTCTCCACCTCAAATTAGTAGTGGCTTGCCTCTGTATATTGTATTTTTCCATTAACAACAGTCATGCTGGTCATCTAATACCTTTCAGGAGAAAATTTTTGAATTGAAATAATTTGACTTCCAGTTTGCATTGGAAGTTTGTCTATAGGGGTACGTTCATAGAGTTAAACGAGAATGATTTCATTAGACTTTTTGACTGATTTGTTTATAACAAAACAGTCAAAAACTATAACTGTTTCTAAAATTGAAGATATGAATGTTGATAGTGCAGCCTTTTCCAAAATATTCTTCTTAGATTGCTTTGGGTGGACAGTTATTTCTATCATTTCACCGTTTTAATCCATAACTTAAACACTTGAGTAGATTTAGAAACATTGGTATTGCCATGTGCCATTTTCTTAACGAAGTAAACGAACTCTTTCCTTTGTGAACTTCGTTAGAGTTTCGTTCGAAACTTTATTACCACACTGAGCGAGACTATTATTTTTTCACTGACTAACATGTTTAACTCATTTGACTTTACAAACGTACTCATAGACCCATAGTTAATTGAGTATCCTACCCTTAAGGTTTCCATTTTTGGTCTCATCTTTCATCTATCTAACTCCATTCTTGAGATTAAGGAAAGACAGAGAGATGGACAACAGTGGGAATTTATAGGTCTACAATTTTTTCAAATTGCAGCCCAACAACACAGAAGTACATGGGAATTTTGTGGCCTCAACTAGATACTTGTGGTGAGAGGATTGGTAGCAGAGATGTGATCCAACAGAACAATGCTTTGCTTGTTTCCACATGTCTCAAGCAGCCAAGCTTTCTTTACCAGCAAGAATATAAAGCTATTTTCCTGACCTGCATTGCTTCCTGACATTAATTCAAAAAGAACTTGTAGGGCACCTTGACTCTAAAAGTGTAGTTTTATAGCAAGCAGTATCCAAACATTACTACTCTGAAATCTGCAATTATGAAGTGTGGGAAGAAATCTGCACAGACTCCAGAACCTCATTCAACTCTGCTTGAGTCTGAAATGCATAGTGAACATTGGTCAGATCAGGCCATTGTTGTTTGGTTAGTGCTTTTGGATATAAAGGACCAATCTTTTCAATGCACTCAGTTATATAAGTGTCTTGATTTATGGTTTCTTTTGACTCTGAAGAATGGCTCTGGTAGTCTTTTTGGTCTTACTGTAAACCAGGCCAGCAACTTTTGTCCAAATATTTCCCTGTGGTACAATCTTTCCTTATCATTGGTTATTTTGATCCTTTTTACAAAAGTTGTGGAATAAGGAGCAGGAAATGATTGTAACTCTTGTCATCCATAATTACATCAGGTATGAGAAAAGCATCTTTGGTGCATTTGAAGAGAATGGACAATTGCTGCTATTGCTTCTGTTCTTGACCTGGGTTTGTTCCTAGAACAAACTTTTGTCTTCTCACTATATACTCCATATCAAGCATTATTTTTTTCAGTTTTGTCTTATACCCCTATCTTTTAATCAGTGAATTGAAAAGAAGACCAGCTTTGGTATTGAAGCCTTGCATCAGGCTGTAATTATCTTTGATGTCTAATTATACCTTTGGTTGACCCAAATATGGCTTTCTACTCTGTCATAACCTGTTTTAGTCTACCCAGGATCTTGTAAACTCACTTCTGCTTGAGACCAAAGTCACAAAATGTCTAACAATGTCTGATTTTTTTTTTTTTAATGCTAGATGAAGCTCACAAAAAATCTCTACTTTTTGCTGTCTTTCTTTATCTCTAATCTTTGTAATAATTTTGAAGAAAATAACTATTTAGCAGTTGAAAGTAGATAACTTTTGTGTTCTAATTTATAAATTCATCCTACTCTCATGCATGCATCATGAATCAAGAATTTAAATTCGCACACATTTTCCAAATTCTTTATTTTAGCAGTCTTTTAATTGTTCTGTATTGTAAAAAATGTTATTTTAGTGTTTCGTTTTTAAGAAGCATTTTGTTCAGTTTCCAACTTTATAGCAATATCTTTGCCTATATCACATTTCTTTATGGAATGTTGTCAGTTTTTATAGCAATTGTTTGTTTTCATAAGCCTTCTTGAAGAAGAATTGTTGAATTTGAAAGTGTTTGAAATGGTTCTTTGTGTATTTAAAAGTTTTTAACTTTATTAAAATATTTTATTGACTTTTTTTCTGTTTTAATTGAAGATGGTTTTATTCTGAAATAAAATTAAAAAGTTAATGACTACAGTTTTGCTGGTATCACAATAATTAGTAATTTTCATACAAACAAAAAAAATGAGTTTGACTAGATAAAATTTAAATTTAGGAATAAAAAAAAACATTTATAATAACTGAATATTTTTGTTTGTGTTAATCAGATTTTCAAATATCAGTGTAAATATAATTACCAATGAATGAAGAAAAGAAAAAAATATGTAGGGAAAGTAAACCAAGAAGCTCTTATAAAACGATCTGCATATTATAAAACGATCTGTATATTAATAACAAAGTTAATAACAGTTAATATAAACCAATACAGTTTCCAGATCTGTAATTCATTATGGAAATGATAAATGATTTCATGCATCATAGGAATGACATAGTATAGAATGTGACAAAGGGGGGGAATGATTCTTGTGATGTCACATTTTAGGTTTACCATTAATCAGTATTATACAGGTTCTTTTAACAGTGTGTCACATTTAAAAAATTTTGTTTTTGTTTTAAAATTTATAAGAACATCGAAAGATAGCAAAAAGTAAATGCACATCATACAGTTAGTTTACTATAGCTGATAACACACAATCTATTACAACAATAGTTGATTTGATTGATCAATTAATCAGTAAATTGATCAATGCAATTTCTGTTACTATAATAGTGTGAAGTTTTTATCATATTCTCACTATTTGTGTGTTACAAATGACTCCTTAGATGTTGGTAAGATTCTATACAACTGTTTTTGTTTTATCAACACCCAACTGGCAATTAAGTTATGTATGCAAAAGGCTACCATCCCAGTTCCTTCTATACCATGAATCTTTGCTTTTGCCAATGTAAACCGAGCATCCAAGTATATTCTTGATTCTTCAGTTCAAGTTTTTGTATATCAGATGTCAAACAAATGTGGGATCAGTAATATTATAAAATTGTTTTTGTGAAGTCATAGTCCTCTTTGTTTCTAAGATCTGTTGAGTTAAAAAAGGCAATTCTGGTATCCATCAGGGCAATGGACTAAGATCAAGCACACTACTGTATTTACAAGTTAAGCAATTATTTATTGTGTTAGACTTGTTTAAAATGTTTATTCAAAGTTTATTTTCAGAATATAACTAAAGAAAAAAAACATTCAATAATGTTTTCTAAATCTATAGACTACATCTTGCATGGACTGGAGGGAAACAACTTTTAAATTTGTTTGTAACATAAATGGGAATGTGATAGGACAAAGCATTTCCATGAATATACATGTCACCAGCATTCTCATTGTGTTAATTAAAGAATACCTTACAAATTCATGGGAGTGAAATAACTTGCTAGAAATATATAGCAAATATAAACAATAGCATTATATTTTGATCAATGTAATGCTATTGTTGTATAGTGTTTTATTTGAATAAAAGTGTAAATGAATCATTTTGTTTGTATCTTTTACATAAGTTATGCAGTGTATTTATGATGTGATAATTCAAAGGCTTTGTTGGGGTGACAACCAATATGACATCATTTGTGAGAGGAGATTTGTCATAATGGTGACAGTGATTGATAAGGGAATAGAAGTTAAAAACATGAAATTTCAGTATGACATCATTTATGGATGGCCTTAATCATTATGTTCAACATTATTCAACTAACACTGGACTATCATAGATGGGTCAATTTTGATTGTTCTAATATCCCAAAAACCATGGTAAAGCCACTTGAACTCTCAAATATTCATTTAGTTTAAACTTTTCTGTATTCTTTGTGTACTGTGTTGTATTTGAATGTCAGCGATGGCATAGCCAGATGGGATGAACACTGTGAAGGAGTTACATGGTATGAATTTGTTTACTTGTTGTAAGTGTACTAATTTCTGAATGAGTTTGTACCGCATGACACTCTCAAAAGGGAACTTTCTGTGTACTTGACATCTGTTGCTGATATAATACGACATGTAGAAATAAAATCTTGGCAAAGGTGAAAAATACTTTGAAATTTTTCAATTATGTAGCTAATAAATACCATGATAACAAAATACTAATTTTTGTTTGTTAAAAATAAAAACTGTTGCACAAGAATCTGATTCAGTACAGATTAGAAAAAAAAATTGAAACTAGCGATTATTTTATTGTGATATCATCACAATACCAGGCTGCAATTTTTAATCATATTTTTTAATTTATTTAATTTAAAATATATGCTCTCCATCTTCAAATTAGTTATGTCTTGCCTCTTACATCATGTTTTTTCTTTAGCAATCAAGTCATGCCAGTCATCTATCTAACTCCTTTCAGGGGAAATTTTTGAATTGAAATAACTTGACTTCCAGTTTTCATCAGAAGTTTGCATATAGTTAATCTGGGCCTCCTGTTCTTAAGCTTTTTATATCTGGTCTCAGCTTTCATCTATCTAATTCCATTTTTGAGAATAAGGAAAGGCAGGTAGACAACATTAGGAATTTATAGGTCTACAATTTTTTCAAATTGCAGCCCAAAAAGTATGATTTAAACCTGCAACATATGAGGTAGTAGTCAAGTATCAACTCACCTGCTACTGGCATGCTGTTAATATGACATGTTACATAATGAACACAAATCTTTAAACTAATTTTTCTTGCAAATGCTTGAGAGTTGCTTTGAGTGACTTTATCATGAATTACTGGGAGGACAGTACTATTATATATGTATGTATATATCAAACTTTGAAAAATTAGGAGGTAGGCCATACCTTGTAAGAAGAAAAATACAATAGTAAAATAAATGATGTCCAAATTTTATTTGGGATTAAACAATTTTTGGAACCAAACACTTCATTTTATCTTACAGATTTGGAACTAGATGTTGAAGAGGCTTTAGAAAGCTTTTGAACATTTGGAAGATTCAAATTACTTATTTAAACGTTTAAACATACAATGGAAAATAAATAAAAAATTAAAGATAATGTAATAATGAATAAAATAAAGCCTACTTTTAAATAATGTGATGTATTTCCATTCTGTCATATATTTATTTTATTCAAATTATAATTAATTATAAATTAAAAATTACAAATTTAATTATAATTTAAAATGTTACTAATGAAATATAGACAAATTTTTTATAATATTCTGTATATTTAAATTATTATATAACAAAATCAATGTTTGTTTCCTTTTTTTATAAAGGATTTTATGGAAGACCGTGGACACCAGAACAAAGACGAGATTTATTCAGAAAGTAAGTTTTACTTGTTTAAGGGTAGCCTTATTATGGTTTAATATTATATAAAATTGCAGTACATATTAGGGCAATGAATTTGTTTACTGTAATTTTGTGTGGATAACTTATAATGGAATATACACTCCAGAAAATTGCAAGAATGAAAATAAAACCTCCATATAACCTGCCTTATTGTATACTCTGCATTTTCAGAATGGCTGTTGAAAGCAAGATAATTACCATTATACAGTTTAGAAGTTAATGTCTCAAGCATTAAATTATTGCTTTTCCTGTTTCATTTTTGTTAACAAATAATTTGTATATCATCAACCCCAAATATTCTGTAATAATCATATTAATTCAGAGGACTATTTGAGTGGAATCGTGTTTTTTTTGCAAGAAAAACATTCTATTAATTCGTCTTTATCATTTGACATTAATGTGAATGTTGTTATAAAAGCAATATGTAATAAGTTTCTCCACCACATTTATTTATAGAAAATGCTATTTATTAGTGGTAATTTTGATGCATTTTGCGAAGATAAATTTTTAGTTAGTTATAAAATTGTTAATTAGGAAAAAACTTCTTACATGGTCTGATCAAAAAGTATTTAACCTGAGATCATGAAAAAAATGCCTGCATATCTATTTTGTTCAAACTATAGTCCCCTTCAAAATAGGTCCCTTCTGACTTCACAGACTTTTCCCAGCAATACATCCCCTGTTGGAAGCATTTTTCAAAATCATTTATTGGGATCTCCATCAGGTGCTTCATTGCATTAGTCTTAATTGACTCTATGTCCTGAAATCTCTCCTTTGAGTGGCATCTTGAGTTTGGGAAAGAGCCAAAAGATGGCCAGAGCCTGTCTGGGGAGTAAAGAGGCTACTGAACCTGTGCAGTACCCTGTTTGGCAAGAAATGTCTAGATGAGACATGATTCCTGGATCAGAGCTGGATCCTGGATCCTGTCGTGATAAATGAACCAGACGTCAGACTACCAGAGCTATGGTCTCTTGCACGTAAGAAAATCTCATAAGTGATGTAAAGCAGTAGGTAGTACTCCTTTCACAGTTTTTCCATAAGGGGCATACTCTTGATAAGCTCTCCTGGTGGCCAAAAGAGCAGTCCATATGACCTTACATTGTTGCATGATTGCTGTGTCATTTTTGTTCCATGGAGACCATGGCATTTTCCATCAAGATGGTTCTGTCTTTGTCTCAGGAGTCATACCTGAGTACAGGTATGACTCTAAGTACAGGTCTTGTATCATTAAATTATGATCCATCATGTTTTGCCAAATCACTAATATGACAGTACCAGCATATATATATATATATACAGTCAAATCTCTTTTTATGTGCGATTTTTATTTGTGTGACTTGTTTTGTGCGATTTTTTTTATTTGTGCGATTTTTTTGTGCGGTATATGGAAATTTCAATTAAATTGGAACATAATTGACTCCTGTAAAATTTTTTATAACTCTATTGGATGTTTTCTATGACATCAGCAGGTTTTTTCATTTTTTATTTAGTAAAATTTTTTTCTCATACGTTTTTTTTCGGTCCCCTCTTATTTTAATAGCATAAAAACCATAAATATTATGTTATATTTGAACAGATGCAGTAAGTTAGCTCCCCTCCAGCTTTAGACTGCAGGTGTGAAATTTCACACCTTGTTAAATGAAATAACACTTCCTGCAGCTATATTTTTCAAATAAAATCATTATTTAACGATTATTTTTAACTTTTTAATGTTAGATTCGTTTTAAGTGGAAATAATTAATTAATATAAAAATTAAAATTCTTAGAGGATTTTTTTCCCCATTAGGTGTTGCAGAAAAAGGTCCAAGGAGTTAAAAAAGCAATTCCTAGTTATTTTGTACGGTTTCGGATTATTTTCTACGTGAGACTTTTTTTATGTGGTCCCTATTCACCGCATAAAAAAAATATTTTTTAAATTGTGTTGCGAAAACTATTTTTTATAGCCACTCGTGAAGTTTCGCGTGATTTTTTTTAATGCATTTTCTTTTATGCGGTTCCTATCCCCCGCATAAAAACAGGTTTGACTGTATATATATATAGAACTACCATGGCTACCTGACAGTGACTGCAGGATTGGATGGGTTTGCCAAAATTCACACAAATGTATCAGGATCCAAGGTCACGTGATGACATAGTCTCTTCCCAGCTTACAAATAATTGCAAAGAAAAAGTAAAGTTGGATACTTTTTTGATCAGTCATTGTAGAATTGCTGAATTATTAAGATTTAAAATAAGACATTTTATTACATAAAAATAATTTATCCTGATATTAGTCTGCAATCATAAAACTATGACTTCCACAAGGAGGGGGAAAAATCAGTTATTTTTAATTATTATTAATTAATAAATCATGTAATCTGTTACAAAAATATAAAATTATTGAATTTGTATATTAATAATTTTCCCAAATTTTATATTAATAAAATAGAAGAAAATTTAATCAAAAATTAACTACAGTACACATTCAAAATTATAAAAATGAAAATTGCAAAATGATAAACAGTACTATTTAAACTACAATAATTTATAATTTTTCCACTTTGCTTTTTTATTTTTAGACTAGTTCATTAACCCTTTTTCCTCGAAATCTTGCTTATGTTTATTTTGTCTTCCCTTCTAAGGCAATATAGGTCAGTCAGGCGATATTATTTTAAAAATTCACCAAAAATCAAATTAGCATTATATCGATATGAAAAAAACACATACATTTATTAATATCTTTAGTTTTAAATACGATATTTTTCAAAACATTTTATTAGAAAAATTTATAAGAAAAAAAATAATATACATCAGAAATATAAACTTGATGATTTGTAACTTTTTGTGAAAATTAACATTGTCTAGTTAACTAGTTGTTTGCTGGCACTGAGCCAGAAAGATGTAGAATATTTTTTTGTACAATTCGATATAACACTTATGCATGTAAGTTTATTTGTTGTGAAATTATCGCACATTATATCAAAACTTTTGCTTGAAATCAAAATTTTATAGCAGTTGATAGCAGATATCAACTAATATAATGAACTAATATACTTTATTCACTTCATATCGAACGAGATTATATACTTTTACAATAAACATATGATTACCAGTAGCAATACATGTAACATTTGCTGATATTTTCGATTTAAAATAAAAAATATATATAAAATATCAGAACTGAAGGTCACAACTTGAATATTTATAACACGTTGACTTATTATAGCATAAATGAACTTATTATAGTAATATTATTGCATGAATATGCTAAAAATGAAATAAAAAATTACCAGAAAAAATAAATTAAGAAAAAAAAGCATTAATTAAAATTTTTTAAGTCAACAAAACACCACCTGGACAAAAATATGTGAAACAGATGATAGACAAGACGATGCCGTCAAGTGCTGACATCTGTTGCCGATAAATTTTACAAAAATCTATTTTTACCAGAGTAACGACGAATCGGTACCCTCAAAGTTTTGCTTAACAATGGAGGGTACTGATCGATCGGTACTTTCGGAGGCAAAGAGTTAATACCTGCTCTCAAACTGGATGTGTGAGAGGTTTGGAAAGAAATAAAATACAGTAGCCCCTTGTATATCATGCTGCTAGATATATAAGTTTTTCTTTACTTCCCAACAAGTACAATATAATGAGAGGCTGCTGTATTTCCAAAATAAATTTTATCCATATTAAATTATTAGGAGTTTTGTCAACTTTATAATTTTGTTTAACATCATTTTTGACAAGACTATGTCTTGTTTATAAAATCGTACTGCCTGCTGTGTTACCAGCTTAGATGTATGAAGAACTCGTAGACATATCAGGAGTTGAAATTTACCACATAGTATTATGTGCCCAAATCATGTGTCCATAAAAAAAACCAGACTTGTAGGTAGTCGGGGGACCGAGAACAGAGTCAAAATAAAATATAAAATGGCGACACTCTACAAACAGGCAGTAGTGCGAGATTTGCGCATGCTTTGCTCGTTGGAAAGTTGGAAATACGAATATTGTGAAATCAAATTTTGACAAACGAATCTTTGAAAAAACCCATTTACATGTTACACATGTAAATGGGGAATAACATGTACCCTGTCACATGTTATTCCCCACATATCTCTGGTCGCCACGTGCTGACCTTGACTGGTTGACCCAAGATATCTTGTTTCATCATCAGAATGTTTTGGAAACTAGATGGCGCATCGTTATAATTTTATATTAAAACTAACTTCCGAAATATAATTTATTTATATTTTTTTTTACATTTGTGTGTGTTGTGTGTATATATATATACAGTATTATATATATATTGTTTGTGCTAAATAATAAAATAATTTCAGATGATACGATAGCCGCGATTATTTTTTCAAAAATGGGAAATTTTCATTAGGCATCGGCAAAAATTCAACCCGGAGTGACATTCAATGAAGAGAAATTTCGAAATTGGATAGGTTAATTTCACCAAAAATGCATCATGGACAACCTCGTGGTTGTGGCCATGGCTGATGCCGGCAGAGTTTCAAAGATCGTGCTCAAAACCAGTGATACCAAAGATTGGAGAATGAGAACAAGACCCACTGTGAGTGTCAAAGTGATCCCACTTAGCAGTGAGTCTCGGAGACATAGTCTTGTCCCAGATACGGCTTTGCCATTTTACTTGTTAAAATTACAAATATTTAAATTTGAAAGTGATTCGAAAGACAATTCCTATGAAATTCATATTATCTGACGAAGAACCGAAGTTTGGGGTTCGAAAACGTTCGTAAAGACCTATTTTTGGGAGTTACGAGTTTGGTGAAGAAAGAATACACACCAGTAACAGGTTAAAAGAGTAGTTGTTACTATTTTCCGGTGTCAAGAAGGAGATTTGTACACGTTGTCATTTCTTGCAAATGTGTGATTAGATAATTGTTGGTCTACTTGCATGCCACCAGCCATTTGTATAGTGTAAATCAAATTTAAAATTGGCATATAACCTGCGTCATCTTTTAAGTTATCTTTCAGAAACAGATAATCCATGGGTTATCCAGACATGTCCAGCCGAAGATAGTCAGGCAAAATCTCAGCATTGTCTGGTGTTGGAAGCCAAATATCTGGCACAAGACATGACAAGGTTTATGGAACTCATTGTGATCTTTCAGTGGGTATAACAAGCATAATTGAACTTGATATTTAAACAAGCTGCTAGTCAGAGATGTTTGCGAGGAAAAGACCAATGGGCCCTTGATGTGGGTTCCTGTCTGTGGTGAGGGGGATCTCCCAGAGATGGTTTAGTATTTCTCTTATACCATCTCTGGGATCTGAATGCCCACCCATGTGTTTGCCATGCATGGTCACCTGTATGACAGAAAGAGGGATCTTGATAGTTGAGGGACAACACACTGCTTTGGCCCTTACTTTGTATAAATGGGAGGCTCAAATCCGGCCCCATTTTAGTCAGTTGGCTGGTTGTTGAGTAATTCTTAGCCTTGGCCTGGAGGTTTAACTGATCAATGCAGATTGTCCCTGCTTGACAGTTTTGTCACATCAGAAAGATGGTCTCTTCTTGAGGGCATAGCTCCTGGGAAACTCTGGTGTGATGGTCTATGGGAGTCCTCCATGTAACACCATACCCTTGTTGAGCCCCATGGTGGGCAGGGTCACTAGGAGTGGAGCTGAATAATTATTTCTTAATCATGGATTCAAAAAACATGTTGACTTGTCTGGACCTTTCAACAACAACAAATGAAAAGATTTCCAGTCAGCCAGCCTACTTATTAGTGCATGCAACTGAAGAAAAATCTCTAAGACTTTGCCTTTCCTGACTCAAAAATTATTTAAATTGATCATTGGGCATCTGAAAAAAAAAAAATACAGAAATTGAGGTCAGTGAACCTGCTTATAGAAACAATCTCCCTTTAACAATCAGCAAAGGCTTTTGGGAATAAAGACACTGGAGACATGGGAATTACTGTCACACCACATGGAAGTTTAAACTCATCAAGTTGTGTGATATCTGTGATCAATCTGATGTCTGAAGACAAATCAGATATTCAGACCAGCTTTTCAGATCTAGGTGTCACTGCTGTTCAATGCATCTCCATTTGTCAAGATGGCAGCTAACTAACTGCACACAGTGTGGAACCGAAAGTCATGAGAGTACTGAGTGTACAACTACCCTATGCTATGTGAATTGCAAAGACACGCATCCTGCCTACTCCCAGAAATGCCCTGCATGGCAACAAGAAAGAGAAATTCTATGAGTGAAAACTGTTAACAATATACCTTACTCAGAGGCTCATCATATGGTCACTTCATGCACCAACGAAACAGAAGACATTAGCTGCTGTTTTGAAATCCACAAAGATGGGTTCAAACAGATATTTCTGTTTTTCCAAGTGAATCTCTCACTTGCCTTGCTAAATAAATGCTTACTGATTCCATCTAAACAAACAGCAGAAAAGGAGAATACGAGGACAAAAACATCTCTATCTAAGATAGGCAATAACCAAAAATGTGGGTTCTAAAAAGGCAAATAAGAACTCACTTAACAAACAAAAGGTAAAAGTGGCTTTCTCTAAATCTTCAAGAAAATCATCTCAATCTATGAGAGAGTTCTCTGACATCTCAGATGATTTAGTTAACATTTCCTATATCAATGATGCAGTTGAAGCTGTCACTTCCAGTATTATCCAGGTAGCTGTCAGTACAATGGGGGAAACATCATCCAGATATCCAAAACATCCGAAACATGGTGGAACCAGAATTGCAAAGCATTATACAAACAACAAAAGAAAGCATGGGGGATTTTCAAAAGATACCCTACTGCTAGCAATTTAATTACATTTCAAAAATGAAGGCCAATGCCAGAAGAATAAGGAACCAAAGGGATTCTTGGAGGAAGTATGTATCTAGTATAAAATCTTCCACCAACTCAAAAGCAGTCTGGGATAAAATTTATAAAATTAATGGGAAGTATGCCTCTCGGTCTTTGTCCACGCTGGAAAATAATGGCACAATAATCAGTGATATACAAGGTATTGCTGATTTGTTAGGTGAAACCTTTTCCTCTTCTAACAATATAATGTTTCCAGAAATTTTCAAGCTTATAAAGATTAAACAGAAAAACAATGTTTAAATTTTCATTCCTCATCTAATGAAGAATATAATGGGCTATTCACCAGGATAGAACTACATACAGCTGTCACTTGGGGAATACTGCTGTAGGCCTGGATAAAATTCACTACAGCATGATTAAAAATCTGTCAAACAATCCTTTTAGTAATCTTCTGAATTTGTTTAACAGAATGTGGACAGAGCATGCTTTTCATGACTCTTGAAAGCTATTGATTATTATTCCCATTCCCAAGTCAGACAAAGACCTTTAAGAATCCCTCTAACTACAGACCAATCACTATGACAAGTTGTCTCTGTAAACTCTGAGAGAATGGTAAACATGTCTGATGTTTCTCTTAGGCCGCAACTCCACTAGCCGTAAAAGGGCCGTAAAACCCCTTACCGTAAAAGCTTTTACGACCTGCTCAGGCGTAAAATATCATGGTCACGTGATTAAAAGCTTTTACGGTGAGGGGTTTTACGGCCCTTTTACGGCTAGTGGAGTCGCGGCCTTAGAGCAAAATGATTATTTTTCACCACATCAGAGTGGATTTTGTAGGAACAGAAATACCATGGATAACTTAGTAAACCTTGGAACATCTATATGTGAATTGTTTGTTCGACAATAGCACTTAGTGTCTGTGTTCTTTAATACAGAGAAGACCTATGATTTTTGCAGGCATTATGGAATACTCTGTGATCTGCACCAATTTAGACTGCGTGGTAATTTGCCAATTTTTATAAAAAACATCTACAGATTCCAAGTTAGGATGGGCATCGTGTTATCGAGGCTTTTCACACAAGAAGGTGTTCCTCAAGGTTCTGTTTTGAGTGTGTCTCTGTTTCTAATTAAAATTAACAGCATAGCTAACTGTCTCTCTTCCAGTGTGAAAAACACACTGTATGTGGATGACTTTCAAATCTGTCAGTCTAGTAACGTTTTATTGAGAGACAACTGCAAACTTCCTTAAATTGCATATACAACTAGTCCAAGACCAATGGTTTTACCTTTAGCATGGAGAAGTCCTTGTGCATCCACTTTTGCCAAAGGCATGGCTTGCATCTTGATCCTTAAATCCACCTAAATGGGGTTAAAATCCCACTTAGCCTTTAAAGTATATAAGTAGAAAAGATCATCATTGCTGCATAATTTACACTGACTAAGTTAGTGCACTTCAAGCTTTGATCTCATTTCACTCTATATGATTAAAATTTATAAATTGAATTGTCATCTTTTTGTGAGTAATTTTTTGTTAAAATTTTGTTGGGTTCCAGTCCATGTAGGTATAAGAGGGAATGAACAAGCTCTCGCTGCTGCAAAGTCATTTACAGCATTCAGTGCCCAGGAAGTGACTTGAAGCTAGTCCTTAAAAAACAGAAGTAGATAAATGGCAAAATGTGTGGAATGCGTAAGTCCACAATAAACTACATGAGATCTTTGATACAAACCTTTGATAGAAAATTGGACACAATGAGGTTTATGAAAGGAGAACTGAAGTAATCATTACCCACCAGAGGATTGGACATACTTGGCTGACTGGTCAGTACCTTTTGAAGGGTGATGACCAGCCAGTATGCCACTATTGCAACTGTACTATAAGTGTTAAACACACATTGTGCGAATGCCTTGAATTTGAGGGTGCTCGCACAAGTCATTTTGGAAATGGAAGCTTGTCCAGAATTTTGGGACACAGGCCAAATCTTGACAAGCTACTGAACTTTCTGTAAGTCATTAATTTTTACAAAGAGATTTGATTACTCATTCATTTATTTATTCTGGAAACTATATTACAACAAATATTTTGTCACTGTTGTTCTGATTGTACGAAATGTAACAATTTGACTTACATTTATTTATTCATTTGTTTATTTCATGTACAAACTATACCATGTTACATGGCCTGTATGGCTCTTGTACCGATAAACTCCAAAAGACCAGCTACTGGACGGTGTGAAACTGGTCTTGGTGTTTTTTTAAATTTAAATATTTTTTTATAGAGAAATTTATCATAATTTAACAGAATTACTCCTTTTAAGCATTTATTGTTATTTAAATTTTATATCATAGTATAATTGAAAGTTATCAGACTTCCTTCCTGGTCCCATTAAACTTCTGTTTGAGTGCTGAGAAAGATGAACAAGCTCTTGCCAGTTTATTCACTTCTTTCTTTGTTGAAAGTGAGCCTATGAAAGAATGTCATTTATTTCATGTTTGACTGTATTTTGAGTAAAGAATTATGTACAAAATAAAAATCAAGCTTTTATACATTTATTTAAAACTATGTTTAATTAATTTTTCTTGAATGTAATGACTGCTCTAAAATATAAATAAATGTTTAAAATAGTAAGAAGTAGAGTTATGTGAAATGACTAAAAATTTCTTTTAACTGTATACCTGTGAATTGTAGATGCATTTGATAAGATATTAAAAGAATTATACTCTGTTATAAAATTAAAAAGTTTATAAAAAAAAATTTATGTCTATGAAATCAAAAAATGTTTGTCTAAAAATTTAGTCTGTAAAAAATTCAAATTATTTTAATGAAAATTTGAGTATTATTTTTTAATTACAAGAGTTTGCTTATTTTAAGTTATTTTGATATTCTAGGATGAAGAAACTTGGTTTGAATACATATATGTATGCTCCTAAAGATGATTTCAAACATAGAGCTTATTGGAGAGAATTATATACAGTTGAAGAAGCTGGTAATTAATACATTTTTCAATAAACAAAATACACTTATTTAGATTTATAATTATAATTTTTCTGAATATTATAATGTTAAAAAGAAGAAAATCTTCATTACTCTTAAATATCATTCTTTCTAGTAAAATTTAGATTTTATACTGTAATTTAGATTTTATACTGTTTGTTGAAATATGATTCTATACTTACAGAAAATTAAATCTGCATAAAAATTAGTATTTGTTTTTATTTTTGGTCATGTTTGTTTCAAAAACATGAAAATACAATGCTTTATAAGACTGCTAAATCTTTGTATAAAGTATTACAATTATACAAAGTAAACAATTATAACATTTGATTGCCATCAAATGTTATAATTGTTTTAATCATTATCAAACATTGTAGAAAATATTTTAGTTGTAGAAGCTTACATTTAATTTGTTAAAATTGATACTGTATTTTCATGGAATAACTGGCGTGCTGGTCTATGCAAGAGAGACCACAGAGATATTTCTGTATGGTAAAATTGGCATGCTGGTTTAAGTGAGGTTATACATCCCTCTGCAGAAGGTGCATGAAAAAAAATGAACAAGTTTTTATTCTAAAAATAGGAAACTATCAGCATTACATCAAAAACTATGATTAAATTTTAATTTCTTCATTTTGTCTTCTTTTTAACCGCATAAAATACTCTTGGAATTCCAAAAGTGCATTTTTTGTGTGTATTTTATTGTTATTTGATTCAATAATGCAAAAATAAACATATTAAATTTAAGAAACTTGCTGTAAATTATCTCAGCTTACACAGACTAACATCCACATTGTGTGAAATTTGAGAGGAAGGTGTTATTTTTAAGGTTGAGGGTAGATGGTCAGTGTAGCCCACACTAACCACCACCACCAGTAAGTCCTTAATTGTTTTATTGTCTTGTAAATGAAAACTCTCTTCCTGATTTAAGTCAGTCAAATTACAGTGTTATTATTTTATTGTACTGGGAAGAATGTTTTTGTTAATGTTTAATTAACAACAAGTTTTGTTAGATCTGATTAATTTTATATTTTAATCACACTTTAACCTGTATGCCAGTAACTCCAGGGTTTCTGGCATGCTGGTTCTCTGCTGGTTCTCCTCATTTATATGCAGCATGCTGGTCATTCCCTGAAAATGCAGTATTATTATAATAGTTCTTCAAGTATAACATAGTACTATAACAATTTTTGAATTGATTTGATCATAGACATTTTTATCAGAATTATAAATGTACTTTTTTAGAAATATTTTTATATTGTTCTGACTGTTGTTTTCTTTTTGTTTTCAAATTTATATAAATAAATTCAATTAAATTATTATAAATCATACAGACTTTTCACGTAAATTATATACACTGTTAATAAAATTTATAAGATATTAATAACAATGCATTGCTAGTAATATTTTATACAGTAGATTTTATTAACAATATTAGTTTTATTTATTTAAATAAGTATGACTAATGATATTTATAAACTAGTTTATTTAGTTTTTTAATGTCATAAAATCTGATAAATATTTTGTAAAAGCAATGCTTTATTGAAACAATTTTTTTTTCATAATTATTATTTATTTCAACAAGAAAGTTTAATTTTCACAATCTTAGATATGACCAAAAAATTAGCCACATCCAAGTAAATTTTTATGTAAAGTAGAATGCACAGAAGTTTTTGTTTTTACACAAACAGCATCATTTACTATTGTTCAGTGAAAAAAAAATTTCAGTCTGTAATTAGGGGTCTTGATACATGGTGCCAAAATCACCACTTGGCAATATTTTTATTAAAGTGGTGATGAAAATATAATAATGGCAATAGCAAGTGGCAATAAAAACCCTAGTCTGCTACATTCAGCATGAAATTGATCACAAAGCACACTTCAGGAAAAGTAGCAGAATGTCTAGCTATTGAACAATAGGAGTTCCAAGCACCATACACCTAGCAATGTCATGATGTTACACAGCAAGTTTGGGTGGAAAAGTAGGAACTGACGTTGAGAACTGAAGGCAGTTTTTGTGCCATGCCACCCAGTGTTTCCAGATTGGGGATTTTTTATTGATTGACAGAAATTTTAGGGAATTTTTTGGGGTGACTTCTCACTTTGATCTTTTTTCATTAGAGTAAAACAAAAATTTTACATGACAGAACATGCCAAATACTGTTTAAGCATTGTGATTAAATGTTTTATTTGGAATTATTTATTAAAAAATTATTCAAAAATGATTCCTGTTGAAACAAGGAGAGGGCTGGACATTTGGGTCTCCAATTCAAATGAAACTTGGTGAGCACTTAGCCTTAAACACACAAACAACTCCTTGTCCAAATAATAGGACTCACTTCTCAAGCATTTTCAAAAATAAAGGCCTCTGAAAATTGAATGTTTAGTTTATAAGTCTTTTGAAGTTTCACATTTCTAAGTGCAATAGCTGAATGGATAAGACACTAGGCACTAAAGCTAGACAATATAGGTTTGAACATTCAGAATTTGAGTTTAGTTGTTTTTTTGTTTGTTTTTTTCATGTGTAACATAATTATTTTATTATATCATTTGCATTATTATTACTATTAGTATTCCTCACATTTTAAAGCTTATAAAACAAGAGAATAAAAATTGTTCACAAATGTTTGCTCATGATTACATACTGTCCTCACAAGCAAATAAGCTTTAGACCAGGGGTGTCCAACCTTTTTGTTTCTCTGGGCCACATTGAAAGAAGTCATGGAGTTTTGGGCCACAAGTATCTTGTATATACTTGTGGCCCAATCCTTAAACATACAAGTATATGAGACATTTAAGGATTAACATGTCTAGATTATAGTAATAAGTATTAAAACTTTATCAGGAAAAAAGGATATTTAAAAAAATTACTTCTACAGACACTTTCAATTTTTACTTAAAAATAGATAAATTCATTTATTATAAAGGAGACAAACAAAAATTTATTTGAAAAACACAAATATTTGTTTTATTTGGGTCTCTAATTAATAAAAAAGGACGAAACGCCATTTTAAAGTGCATTTTTATTTGACTAATATATTTATAAATAATATGTAGCCCAAAAAGTAGCCAATGCACCAAATGATATTTTTTAACGCTAAACTAAAAAACTAGGTAGCCAAATCTTGCAACGCTGGAAGGAATACTAAATAAAGCTGGAGTTGGAACTCAAAGGATTATAGATCCAAATGCAAGGACAAAAGATAAAGAAGTGAGGAAGATTGGAAAATTTGCATAACAAGGTCTATTTATCCTTTCTCACTACTTTTTATCTTTTGACCTTTCTCTTCATTCCTCAAATTTGGGTCTATAATCCTTTGAGCCACAACTCCAGCTTCATTTAGTATTCCTTCCTCATTCACACATTTTCAGTATTTGAAAAATTTCCTTTCCACTCAAAAATAAAATATGTATGAAAGTTTACTGATTTGTGAAACTTCTTTTTGAGTTTATGCTGTTGAAATGAATAAATAAAGATAAAATTTAAAAATTTGTCGGTTTTGTTTATACATTCATTGGCCGCATTGGAACTTGCCTTGGGCCGCATGCGACCCACAGGCCACTGGTTGGACACCTCTGCTTTAGACATTACTGCACATGGACAAAAGAGACAACTGATATGAAAATAGGGTAGCATTTTATTTTTTTAATTATTAATATTATGGACACATTCTTAATGTGCTCATGTTTCTTACACTTCAAATATAACAATACCATCTTATCTGAAAATAAACACGAAGAAATAAAAGTTTTATTTAATAATGTAAAAGTGTTAAATCTACAGAAACTTGTTTTTGCTAAATGGGAAATGACATTACAATTTTTAATCTTTTGTTTTATAAGCTTTAAACATGAGGAATAATAATGCTAATGATGCAGTAAAATAATAAAGTTACACATAAAAAAAAACTAAAATAAAACTTTGAAGGTTTGAACTACATCTGCCTAGCATCTTATCCACACTTGGCTATTGCTGATCAGAGACATGAAACTTTCAAACTTATAAGCTGAACACAATTTTCAGAGGCCAATTTTTGGTGGAAACACTTGAGAAGTGGGTCTTATTATTTGGACAAGAAGCTGTTCCGTCAGCATGCATTGACAATTTTCAAAATGAATTAGATGTAAGAGAACTTATTTTTCATACATTATAATGATTATTATTTAAACACCTGAAGATTGGATGGAGAAATAAAGGAAGGTTATGTGTCATATCTCAGATAGGGTCTGACTTAATGACAATTTTCTTTGTTATTAGCATTTACAATTATTTTTATAAAACCCATTCTATCTGCAAAATTAAGTTTTTATCATTTTATAATAATTAAAAATATTTTAAAAAATATAAATGAAATATCATAACAGATGGGGTACCACATGCAGTTTTACATGTTGCCAGGAAATTTAAGCAACTTGTTACTGGATTTTTTTCTTGGAAACTTAAGGCTTCAAACAACGTTTCAAGCAGTCAGTCCAGAATACAGCACAGAAATTATTGTTTTTACTCTGCTGTGACAATTCACCTAGATAAACTGTATCATTCACAAATTCAAACTGTGTTGTTTTGCTGCGAGGAACCTGCTTCTCCTAACAAGTCTCCTTCCATATTGAATTCAAAACTTTCTAATCATATATACTGTCTTTTAAGTAGCTTCACAGTTTAGATGAAAACTTTTAAATGTTTTATGATAATAGAAATACAAAAATCACTAATGCAATGTTGTTTTCAATAAACACAGGAAACAAAATTTTTTTTACAGAACTGCCCAGACATATACAAAACACAACAGTATGATAGGAATGTTTCTACAATTAGTTCTGTCAACTAATCATCTGGATGGATATACATATTGTTTTCACAATTGCCACAAAAAGAGCCAATTTATTCAAAAGGCAGCAAGGTGGTGGGTGGTTCAGAGATGGTTTGGGGAGCAATAGCATACAGTGCAAATTGCAATTTAAAATTTCTACATTTTGGGCATATTATGGTAAGAAATGAATGGATTTTTCAACATGACAATACCCTTGTGGCATGTCAAACAGACTTTTTGAAGTAATAAAAAAAATCAAGGTAAACCAACAAAATATTAGAACTTTAAAACTGAAAAATTGGTCCTGCAGCTAATTTTTTGTTGTTCTTGATTTTGATAATTTTTTGCAATTTGCAAGAGAACATTTTTTAATTTTGTGAAAAGTTTTTCTGCTTCTCATTTTAAAAGCCTGTTGTGCAAAATTCTTGTTTTTATTATTTTTGAAAATATAACAATTTTTTAGAAGTGGCTAAGTTTTTTGTTGCTTATTGTACATACAATAATAATAGAGAATTTATGATCATGTATATAATTTTATGGTGGTGATAGTGAATAGGTTTTATTATATAAACTCTAATTTTTTTTAATGAGAATATTTAATTTGTACTTTTGATTTATTATTTAGAACATCTTACTAGTCTTATACAATCTGCAAAAGAAAATGGAATTACATTTTATTATGCACTGTCTCCAGGATTAGATATAGGCTATTCAAATTCAAAAGAACTTGCCAGTCTAAAGCGCAAACTGGAACAGGTAAGTTAATTAATTAATTAAATTTAAATTGTTACTAAAAATAACTTTATACAACTTTTGGTTGAATATTAAATTGATTTAGGCTAAATAAAATGATTTTCAATAGGTAACCTCAGCTTACCCACTTAAATATCTTTCTTGCATTGCATGTTGTGCCTGCAGGCCAATTAACAAGACTGTGCCTTTTAGAGCCAAAAACTCTCTCTATTATCCACATTTTAACTCAGCAGTAGTCCTATGAGGTTGACTGCTTTAGTTTCATTGCATGATGTCTTATATATCCCAGTTTTTATTCCAAAATTTGAAATTATCAACATCATATCAGAAACTACAATTATATCTTTAATTTCCATATTTTGTCTTTTTTATGACAATGTAAAATATTTGAGAATTAATGAAAATGTGTATTTTATGTTTATTTTATTGTAATTAGATAAATTAATAAAACAAACATATGAAGAAATTTGAAGCTTTAGAAATTTATATAACGGGCATGAAGGGAGATTGCATTAACTCCAACTATATTACAGTACCACAATCATGGAAGTATTATTTAGATTGCCACAGAATATAATAATAATTTTATTTGTTATGTTTATATCACATAAATTAAATAAATAATGATTTCTGTATCAAACGTCATTTAAATATTTAAAAATTGGAATGCAGCAAAGTTCAAAAGTTAGAATTTTCAAAGGATAGAACTGCTTTTGTGTTTTTTGTGCATTCATTCCTGATGAGCGCCTCTAAAAGATGGCCAAAAACGTTTGAATATTAAAACTTCTTTGTTTATGTGCTGGAATTTGCATTTAGGTGTCAGTTAGTTAATTATATAGTTCTAGTTTAAGTGTGCCGGTTTTTGTTTAAAACTAAATAACTTCTGTTTTAAAAAAAAAGCTTTCAGAAAATAAGTTATTTATTTATTTATTTTATCTTTTCAAAGTTTCCTTTTGTTATTGTAAAGTATTATTACTGTGTTTCCCCAAAAATAAGACCTAGCAGAGGTTTTACTGAATTGCTAAATATAAGGCCTCCCCAGAAAGTAAGACCTAGCAAAGTTTTCGTTTGGAAGCATGCCCGCTGAACAGAACACCAGAGCATGCAGCTGTGATTCCTTTTAGCCTGCCGCTGTTATCCCTACCTTCACCATTCATTGCAGAGCAGCTGCATGCAGGACATGAAGACTGTCACCTACCTTCAATCCTAATGTTCCCTTCTGCGGCCGTCACTTGTAAACGTGCAGGAAAGGCATTAAGAGGTCTGTTGCCTGCCATTATATCATACACTGTCCCTGATGTGCTGTACAAGTGTGCTGTGGTGAGCTCCCCCTGGTGGCCGGAAGCCGCCATAACATACGAAAAAATAAGACATCCCCTGAAATAAGACCTAGCGCATCTTTGGGAGCAAATATTAATATAAGACACTGTCTTATTTTCAGGGAAACAGGGTATACAGTATGTTCAAAATGGCTTTTAATAGATGACACTGTTAGTTGTAAGTCAAAATTCATACTTGCATATCTAAAAATCCATACAAAATCTGATTTACCTGTATTAAATAAAAATAAAATACAATTATTTCTAAAACTTAATATTTTAATATAGGTATCACAGTTTGGATGTTCTGCCTTTGCCCTTTTATTTGATGATATTGAACCAGAAATCAGTGAGACTGATAAGGAAGTGTTTCAGTCATTTGCTCAAGCTCAAGTTTCAGTTGCCAATGAAATTTATCAGCATCTTTCTCAACCAAAATTTCTTTTTTGTCCAACAGGTAAGAAGAATATGATAGATATTAGCATGTGGAATGTTGACATTTACAATTTATTTTATACAATTCAATCAGAATATATTTTGTTTCTCAAATACATACCATATACATTGGTATGTAAGTTGACTTGATCTAAGTTACATCAAGATTTTCAATTCAAAATTTTGGTTTAGACATACCTATTGTACAAGTCATCCCCAAACATATGAACTGAATATGATTGATTCATTGTAGCATATGGCAAAAAAACATAATAAGGCCTCACCTTTATTTATTTTATTATCAAGACACTTACCATAATATCTTCAATATATTATGTAGCTCATACAAAAATAGGTGTGGGCAACAGGACCTATACAGAACATAACTATTGTTAAAAATCTTAGTAAGAACCCTGTTGTGAATTATGTTTAACTTGTGTTAAAATTGTTATTAAAATTTAGTTAAAATTGTTATTAAAAAAAGTTAAAATCAATATTGCCAATAAAATATTAATAGAAAATTGTGATAGTAGAGCACTATAGTGTGCTTTTACTTTTCCAGCTGTTATTTATATCAGAGGGAAAGTATGGCAGTCAGTCAAAAATTAATCTCTCCAAGATTTTTATATTTTTGGACTCAAGACCTTGAAACATCAAGAAATGTAAAAAAAAAAGTTGAAGTTTTTCTGTATGTATGGATGTTAGTGTGTGTGGGTGGCACAATTTTCGTCACCCTCTTTGAAGCTTAATAATTCCTGTGCCTTTTGTTGAAAATTTCTGACATTTTGCATGGAGAGGATTGATGATATTAAATTTTGGTGGTTAAAAGTCAAGGGGTGGAGTGGTAGCGGGTGTCCTGTGCCATATTTTGGGTAGGAAGACTTAAGATTTTACTTGTTATTAGCATTTACAATTTTTTTTATAAAACTCATCCCTATCCTCAAAATTAAGCTTTTTGTCATTTTGTAATAATTAATAATATAAAAAAGTTTTTTTAATGAAATATAACAGATGGCATCACACACAATTTTAAATTTTTTTACCGGGAAAGTTATGCAACTTGTTGCTGAATTTTTTTCTTGTGCTTTCTTGTTTGCATGAATGATATAATTAGTGCATGCATCAGCTGTCAAAAATAGCTGTGTTATAGTATTCATTTATACTGAATTCTTATTATATTTAATCTCTACTTTAAGTTGATATTTTAATCTCTACATCAAACATTACTTTTACTTAGAAATACTTGTTGTAGATTTCTGGAATTGCAGTAGGGCAAAACAACTGCTTGTTGATCACTGTGATAAAGATTTCCATTTTATACTTTCTGTATAAATTGACTTAATTTTGAAGGATCTTAAAAGATCCTTCAAAATATATTTAATTAAGTTATATTTAATATTATAAGTTTGTTTATACATGGGCATTTGTACTATTTTTTAATGTTTCTTTTGAAATCTTTTAGCTTTTATATCTTTATTTCTATTCTCTCCAAAAACCAAATAGAAAATAAAACTTTTGTTATCTGAAGACATGTTTTCAACAAATGTATCAAACTTCGTTCAAATGAAAGTAAAACAATAATGTAATCATAGCCAGATTAAGTATCAGACTAAACTTGCCAAATTAATCATACAGATATACATAGTTTTGGATAAAGATAGATAGTTATAGCATCACCTTATATTAAATTTATTAATTAGAAATAAATGAATCAGTTTGGACTGCTCTGGAAGAAAAAATCAATCTGGAGCAGAACTCGAATCTGCAACTTCTTACTGTGTGATGTACCACACAATATCTGTATATTTAATTTATCCAAGTCTAGCCCAATAATTTATCCAGCTCTATCATTTGGTTATTAGTATAGTTCAAGCTTTTTGCTGACAGTGTTTGTGCAGTGCATATTTTTGTATGCCTATCTAAATTGTGTATCTTGGAGATCCATCTCACTAGAACTTTTTAAATAAATACAAGCTTTAAATACATATTAATAGAGAATATTAATACATTATAATACTATACTATATACAGTATTAATATTTATAGTTTATATTTTAAAATTCTCATTTTAACTTGATAGTCAAACTTTTATACCAACTTTTCATAGTCAAAATGCAACGAATTCTAGAAAATAATTACATTTCAATTTAGTTAATTAATTTTTTATTTTAAGCATTCATTTAATTATTATGTTAAATACTATGATTAAATTATGTAACTTAGTCAAATTGTAACTAATATTTATTTTCAGATTATTAATATTTGATGTTAATGATAACCAGATTGGTAATGTTATTTTGTAATGCAACTAGTGCATCAGTTAATAATTATGCCCTAGTAAAAACATGCATGAAATAAAATTTTAATATTGCAGAATATTGTGCTGCCAGAGCAGTTCCTAATGTTCAAAATTCTGAATATTTAAATACCATTGGTAATAAATTACTACCTGGAATCAATATAATGTGGACAGGTAAGCTCTTTGTTTATATTTACTAATAATAATTAGCATTTATTTTTTTTACTTCTTATTTAATACTCCTAAGTAGACATTTATTATTGTTTGTAAGAAATTGGATAAGAAAAATTAAGTTTTCCTTAGTTCTTGATTCTATTCTCAGATTGGACTTTTGAAACAGAACACAAGATTTAGCTGTTGGGACCAAATATTCTTGAATTATGATTCAAATTTTGATTTTTTTTACACAACCTGTAATGAAAGATTGTGCCATTTTTTTATGATTGTTCTATGCACATGCTAAAAAATATAAATATTTTATTTTTCTTTTCTCTTTGGTTTAAAAATTTTATATTTTAATGCTTATTAATAATGTTTGAAACTAAACATGAAAGTTTTTCTGTCACTTGAATCATTTCTTTGTTCTTTTCACTAGTTTTATTACAAATAAATTCCTCTTAATATACACCTGTTCATTGAGAACAAACTGTAACCACCAAAAGATTTAAAAAACATTATTCATTTGGTTTATGATTCAGGAATAATGTCTTGTAGCAGAAGGGATTTTATAAATACATGTAAATATCAAATTTTTTTTTCTGCAGAAGAGAAGTCAAATATTTTTAACCTTTCTTCTTGTCTAGAACAGTGGTTCTTAACTGGTGCTCTCAGAACACTGGTGCTTTGTGCACTTGGAGAAAGGAATCGGTAAAAAATTGAAACAGTTATTAAGACAAAAAATTAAAAGTCATTGTTTTTAATTTTATTATTTCTACTTGTACTTATGTTGGCTTTTATCGATTTCTATAATGGATTTATATTAGAAAATTAATCAAATTTTTAAAATGAAAATATGATTCTTGTGCTGACAGTACAAGTACAAGCATATCAATAATGATACTCACAATAGGGAGAACAAAATAAAAAATGTCAATAGACAATATTTCATTGATTATTTAGATTTCTGGTTCACTTATATTGATTAAAATGTATGTTAAATTCCATTTTGTTTGGTCTGTGGGGAAAAGCTTTGTCATAGTGCAAAGGTACCAGCAAAATTAAAAATGGCATTTTACATCTAAACACACTAGTCTCCACTCCAAAGACAAGAATTATTTTTAAAGATTGTTGACTAATCAAATTAATAAAGGAAAAAAATTTTAAAAATTAGTAACAATATCTAATAAAGCACAAATTGCATTGTCTAAAATTGCCAAAATAATTACTAAAAATTTAAAACCACACCATAGCAGAGCATCTGATTTTACCAGCATGTTCTGAAATAGTTCAAATTATGTTTGGTGATGATGCAAGAAAAAGAAATTATGAAAATTCCTCATTTGGACAACACAATGAAAAACAATTATACATATGTTGGATGATATTGTTAAACAGTTACTAACAAGCTTTCAGAACAATACTTTGCTTTACAAATTGACAAGTCCACTGAAATCAACAGTATAGCCCACTTACTAGGATTTTTTTCATTTCATTGATGAAAACAAAATAGTAAATCAATTTTTATGCTGCAGACAACTCACTGAATGCACAACAGTACAGGATATTTTTACTCCATTTTGTCATATTTAGATAACTTACGTGTAGGAATCTGTACCAATGGTGTTCCTTCAATAGTTGGTTCTATTAAAGGATTTATTAGTATTTTTCTTCTGTGCAAAAGTAATCTTATATCTACACACTGTTTTTTACACTGAGAATCACTTGTCTCAAAAACATTACCTAAGACATTAAAATCCGTATTAGACCAAATTGTAAATATGGTAAACTACATCAAATCGCTACTCTTATGAACACACCTATTTAAAAAACTGTGTATATATGGAAGCTTAGCATGAATCTTTACTTTTACATACTGAGATAAGGTGGTTATTGCAAAGTAAAGTGCTGGACTGAATTTTGGAACTTAAGTATGAATTGTCAATGTTTTTTCAAAATGGAGGGAATGATATTTTTAAAACTTTTCTTCCAAACAATATTTACAATATACAAATGGCATATTTAGCTGATATCTTCAATGATTTAAATAATGTGAATTACTGGTATGCAATACTGAAAATATTCTATAACATCCAATGACAGACTGTCAGCATTTTTAAAAATATATCACTTTGGAGAATGCACATAATTCAAAAAAGGACAGTACCCTAAAGTGTTTCCTTCAGTCCAAAATAACAATATTGATGAAATAATTCTATTATAACACAACATTTAGCATTATTAGAAGAAAAAATTGTGGAATACTTTCCTGCATTGAATATCAAATATTATGATTGGATACAAAATCAATTCTCTGCAGTCAACACATCAAATTATGAATTTTCATTAAAAGAAGAGGAAGAATTCATTACATTGCCAATGGATCGTACTCTCAAAACAAAATTTTCTGAAATAACAGTTGAAGAATTTTGGATTTTTGTTCAAATCGAGTTTAAAACTATTTTTGAAAAAGCAATTAAAATTTTAACATTGTACTTATGTGAGCTTGGTTTTTCAACATTAATGAATATTAAGACAAAGAAATGTGAAAGGCTGACAAATATAAAAGAGGAAATGAGAGTAGCTATTTTACACATAAGACCAGATATTGAAAACATATTTGTAAAAGTTATCAAGCCCAAATATCCCATTAAAAAATTATGATAATTTTCTTTTTATTTAATTTCATTTCATTTACTGATTATTACTTGCTATTGTTATTACTTGCTATTGCTATGTAAACTGTTATGTACATGATTTTTAATATATTATGCAATATATAAAAAATATATATACTGTTTTATTTTACAGCTGTGTTCTGCAAAAATCTTGTAAAATTGTAAGTGTTCTGTGATTCTAAAAAGGTTAAGAACCACTGGTCTAGAAACACTACAACCCCTGAGCAAAAATATAGAATATTTTGTAAATGTTGTGAAAAATTATTTGAGATTAAATTCACAAAAATATTGAACTTTTAACAATTGATAAATATAATAGACATTAAAGTAGTTACACACCAATTGTCATAAAGACATTTGCGTAAATTACAAAGTTACTTTAACAAAGTAAGAGTTGAACAAAAGTATGGAATCATGAAAAACATTAATCAAAAATATGGAATACTGATGATTAATATTTTGTAGGGCCATCTTTTGCCCTATTTACAGCTACAATTCTTTGTGGTATTGTACAAATAAGTCTTTTTACACAGTTCTGGATCCTCTGACCATGATTCATTGACTGTCCTCTTTAATTCTTCTATGATTGTGGCTTTTTTTCAGACTCCCTTTTCTTCTGAATATTTCAAACAATTTCAAGTGGATATATATCTGGACTGTTGGCAGGTCATTCTAAATGCTATATGTTAGGTTTTTTAAACTATTGCTTAATTTGCTTATTCCTACAGCAT
This sequence comes from Centruroides vittatus, assembly GCF_030686945.1. Lineage (NCBI taxonomy): Eukaryota > Metazoa > Arthropoda > Arachnida > Scorpiones > Buthidae > Centruroides > Centruroides vittatus. Next base: position 2,640,947 of record NW_027122227.1, on the reverse strand, counting down.
TTTCATCATGGTAGATAAAACTCATCCTTAAAATGATCTTCAGATGTTTTAATGACTAAAGATTCTAATAACTGCAAATATTTATCAGCATTCAATGTACTATCAAGGGGCAATCCTTGATAGTACATTGAATGCAGATTAGTAGCAATTATTGATAGTACATCTCACTAACTCTTTACAGGTTATACATCATTACACTTCTAGGAAATTTTGTCAATGAATTTAAACAGTATGAACAGGGATGAAATTTTTCACCTGGTCTTCTGTACTGATGTACTGTCATCATCACCATAGCCAATATGTATTTTTAATTCATCTGTGAACATAACTCATTGCCAGTCATTAACAGTCCAGTCTTTGACCTTTGGCCCATTTGAAATGATCTTTCCTTTTGTTTTTTTGTCATGTAGGATTTTGTTTTAGCTTTAGTTTTAGTGGTAACCTTTCTCTGCTAGCCACTGTAGGTATTACTGTAGTGTACTGTAGTACTACATTAACACCTTGAAAATGTTTGGAATATAAAAAGTCACAACCACTGAAAGATCAAAGAAAGACAGTCAATGAATCATGGTCAAAATATTAATTATTAGTATTCCATATTTTTGATTAATGTGTTTCCTGATTTCATAATTTTGTTTAACTCTTACTTTGTTTAAAATGCTCTAATGTAATTTATGCAAATGTCTTTATGACATTGACTTTAACATGTCTATTATATTTGCCAATTGTTAGAAGTTCAATAAAAGTTTCATGAATTTGATTATTTCAGGATCAAAATAATTTTTCACAACAACTACAAAATATTCATACTTTTGCTCTGGGGTTGTATGATTTCATGCATAATAACCTGGAATAAAACAAATAAAACTTTTGCATAATTCATACCATCGTACATTCTCTGCTTCAGCCATTAAAAGCATGATACTCACCACCAGTATGCAGTTTAAAAGATACCATCTCAAATATTAAAGTTTTGTTTTATATATTTTATTTCTGGTGGTGGTAGTTTTATTTACAATTTTGCTTTCAAAAAATCAACAAGAAATTCTTTCTAATTAAATTATAATTTATTGAACATTGAGAAGATAATAGAAATAAAATTTTAAACAAATTTTGTTTGGATAATGTCAAAGAAATAAAAAAAGAATGCTGATGTTTGTTGAATTATAAAATTATTCACATAATTATTGCTTATATTTAAAACAATAATTAATATTGAATTATGAATAAAATGAATTTAATTAATGTTTAATATGTATATGCTGTATTTATGTATGATTAAATTTTATGTAAGTAAAAAAACAATGTAAGAAAATAATAGTAATATATATCTTATTTATTTATTAAGTAAAATTTTTTATGTATTTATAGCTTTTGGTTAGTCTCAGTCATTTGCTGTTCCTAAATTATAATTATTCCAATTGAAAAAATTTTTATTGTGTTTGTAATTATTTAATTCTGTTAATTCTATTTTAGGATCCAAGGTTATATCAAAAAATATCACAGTACAATCAGTACAGGAATTATCTGAAGTACTGAAAAGACCACCTGTGATTTGGGATAATTTGCATGCTAATGATTACGATCAAAAGAGATTATTTTTAGGACCTTATTGTGGTCGTTCAACTGATCTTATACCTCATTTACGTGGTGTGCTAACTAACCCAAATTGTGAATATGAAACAAATTTCATTCCTATTCATACATTGGCACAATGGAGTAAGTGTAATGCAGATGGCAAGCGAGATCTTTCAGTCAGTAAGTATAAAATTTTTAATAAATTTTTGTTTGGTTAATTAATTTTATCTTACTGTTCTTGGCTATAATAAACAATGCATATTTTTTCATTAGATAAATACAAATGATCTTGTACTTCAACTTATGAACAATATGTCTTTATGTCTAAAATTTAAATTTTATGTGGATACTGAAGTTCTCTTGCGACTTGGGGTGGCATTGAAGTCAGTTTTTGGCCATTAATATATAATAAATAATTAATGTGGGCTTATTTTTATTGAATATTATCTTCTTTTCTTTTTGTGCAAATTTTGAGGTTTTATTGCTGTTCTTGAGGTGGTGTTAAAGTTGGTAATGATGTTTTTCACTATGGTTGGCAATATTTATAAACTTATACAATTATTGCTTCAAACACGCATCCAAACATAATAGTAAATCTAGCAGTGGAGATAAATGCAAGAAATGTCTCTATTACCATGGAAACTAAACTGGACATTATAAAACTAAGTGCATTAGGTCGGGTGGCAAACCTTTCTGAGCCCGCGTGTCATATAGTAAGTACACTTAGCTTTAAAGATGTTTGTGTGCCAAAGTTTTAGACTTCGAATAACAATATTTAAAGAAATTAAACAAATATGCTTTAATTAGAATAAATGTACAAAAAGCTTATTGAAAAAAGGGCGATTGAAAAACACAGATGATCAATCGAAATCGTATATACGTTACGTGCCAGATGATTTCTCTATATGTGCCACAGGTTTGCCATCCCTGAATTAGGTGAAAAAATTACATTTGTAACATCTATTATTAAGCAGTAGCCAGCAGGTAAATGAGTGTAACATATTCTATTGAGTACATTAAAGGATCAAACACTAAGTGGTTATTCTGTGTACAAATTTACTTTCTAGGTTAGCTTTGACTTGTGACAAAACTTCAGGAACCTATCCTGTTCATAAATGGGAGAGCTGCTGTAAAATGTTCTGATGGAATATATAAATCTTGTTTCTTAAATCTAGTAGTAGTGTATGATATGAATATGAAGTAAATTTACAATTACTATAAAATAAATTTGACTTTAAATTCGAAGCTGTTTAAATTTAGTGGATAATTATAAAAGAGAATTAAGTTTTTGATAAATGAAAATAGACCTGCCTTTGAATAATATAACAATAGATTGAAAAGTAATAAGGTTCAGGATTTGGAAATTTGATAAATGAACTCAGCTCTGCCTATGAATTATGTTTATTACCGTATTTTTCAGAATCACCAGCAATCCAGAAACCCCAGTGTTACAGGCATGCCAGTTAAACTGCAACTAAAATATAAAATTAATCAGATCTAACAAAACTTGTTGTTAATTAAACATTAACAAAAACATTCTTCCCAGTACAATAAAATAATAACACTGTAATTTGACTGACTTAAATCAGGAAGAGAGTTTTCATTTACAAGACAATAGAACAATTAAGGACTTACTGGTGGTGGTGGTTAGTGTGGGCTACACTGACCATCTACCCTCAACCTTAAAAATAACACCTTCCTCTCAAATTTCACACAATGTGAATGTTAGTTTGTGTAAGCTGTGATAATTCACAGTAAATTTCTTAAATTTGATATGTTTATTTTTGAGTTATTGAATAAAATACACACAAAAAATGCACTTTTGGAATTCCAAGAGTATTTTATGTGGTTAAAAAGAAGACAGAATGAAGAAATTAAACATTTAATTGTAGTTTTTGATGTAATGCTGACAGTTTCATAGTTTTAGAATAGAAACACATTGGTTTTTATGTGACGTAACTTCTTTTTTTGTGTGCGCACGCACCCTCTAGACAGGGATGTATAACCTCACTTAAACCGGTATGCCAGTTTTTCCCATATGAAAGTATCTGGCTTTGTCTCTCTCTGATAGACACATGCCAATCATTCTGCAAAAAAACAGTAATAGAAAGATTGACATTATTGAGTTAATTTTTTTTTTATTATACTTGATGATAAAAGACATTACTAACATAATTCAATCATACTGTTAAGTTCTATTAGAGAGTATTTTGTTTTATAAAAATTTTAACTCTTACTGAAATCATATTTTTTTTATAATGATCAGATCATATTTATATAGACATACAAAGATTTCTATTTTTCTGAAGAAAAATCTCAACTTTACAGTCCTGTTTTGTATTTCATAATACATTGTTATTTTGATATATATGAAGTTCTTGACATATCCTGTTTGTTTATTAAATTTTAATTGATATCAACTGTAACAAAATAATACTGTAATATGGACAATGCTTTTAAATAATTAATCTCAATTACACTGACACTAAAAATCATTTTTAAAGAGTCCACAGATCATTTTTATTTTCAAATTAAATGTTTTTCAGCTCCCAAATTAACTACTAATAAATAGTAGTTAATTATTTATTATATCTCCTCATCTTTTCAATGATTTCCTCCCTTTTAATTATAGTTTGACATGTCTCAGAATAATGCTAAAATTAAATACTGTTAAATATTATCAAAAGATCTATTTATTAAATAACTACTTATCACACCACTAACTTACGAATTACATATTCAGAACCAATATACGGTGTGATCAAAAAAACGAACATTTTCAAACCCCTTGTGGGCTCTGCTTCAGGTTTATAACAGTTTTTAGATGGAAATTTGATTAATGAATGCCGTTAACTAAGAGTTCAATCTTGAGTTCGAACGATTTACAAATTAATTGTTAATCGAATTTCCATCTAAAAACCATTATGAACCTGAAGTATGAAACGTTTTGAACCCCTTCTGGGCTAGAGCCCAGAAGGGGTTCAAAAACATTCGTTTTTTTGATCACACCTTATATTGGTTCAGAGTATGAAATTTGTAAGATCTATTTATATTGTTTATTTAAAATTTATATAAAAGTGATGGAAACAATTATAAATAAATTAACAAAATAAGATGGTTTTAATAGTAATGTACTCCCATAAAATCTACAGTGCTGTTAAAATTAAACTTTGAAGAAAAACAAGTTTAAATGGTGAGAAATATTTGCATACAACATTTTCGGTCTATTTTGTAGACTGTTGTCGGGATTCTTTATTAATGAATTTGAATAACTTTTCCGACCACATTACAAAATTTGAAATATTTGAACAAAAGCAAGTTCAAAAAGTTGAACTTTGAGCTATCAAATTGTCCAATCTATAAATTTTCAATTTGTTTTCTTTAATTTTTAATTAATGTATAAATTATATATAATTACTGTAAATCCTGTAATAGATGCCCAGGTGTCTATTGGACAGAATATACTTAATCTCCAAGATATGAGATCAAGACTTTGTTGGAGACCTGGTGTCTATTTCATTCTTGTAGATTTTCAATCCAAACCAATGATAAAAAGGGGAGAAATTCAGTTCAGTTTTCTTTCTGCCAGCACCTCCATTGTTTTCCCCATCCATTCTTTCTTCTAAACAATGAAAATTGCAGATAATTCACAAGAACTTTTCCCTTTTTATTTAATAGAAAGGGGCTGTCCATAAATTATGTTCACATTTTTCTTGAAATTTTTACTTCCCCCACTCCCATTATCCCAGTTTGTTCAAGTTTCTGTAACCCCTCCCTTCCCTCTTCGAACATCTAACAAAACTCAATTTTCCTCGAAACCTTCATGCATTTTATTATTTATAAAGTGATAAACTATATAAAATTTAGTGAAATAAAATGGGTGTCCATTGAAGTTTAATCCTTCCCACTTGTCATCACCCCCCTCCTTTTCAGTGTGGATGTCATTTATGGACAGCCCCCAAAAGCATACTATTACACAACAACATTTACAATTGTAAGCATAAAGTTTTTGTGGTATTACCATATCTATGTTTTATAAATGTTTCTAGCTACCTTTTGCTAGCTGTGAACACTGCATTTTATTTATCACTTTCATCTAACTGATGATTTCTTTTACCTTGTCCATCACCATTCATCTGCAGACAGTTATTTTTCTGTCACTGATCTTCTTGTCCCCACCTTCTGCCAGCCTCTTTTCTTCACTCTTATTCTTGAAAGCCTCAGGAGCATAACACTTGCTCCTAAATTCACTTTGGATGCACTTTGAATTTCTGTGCTGCTGTTTCTCTAGACTGTTCTTTTGCATATGCAACTGTGCTTGGTTTGAAGGCAATGCTGTAAAGCCTCTTGGTTGCCTTCCCAATTGATGTTTAGTTCACTGATTTATACAAAATGAAGAGTTTGAAACAGAAAATGCAGGAAGTTGTACCCACTCACATATTGTTTACAGTGAACTTCAGTTGCACTCTGTCATAGTAAAAACATATTTAAAGGTTGTCATGGGAAAATTACTACAGCACATACCAAACACTCTTAAACTTTGCATCTATTAGCAGTTTAAATTAAATAATCTGCATTTATAGGAGACCTGACATATATAAAACTGAATATTGTAAATCCTTCAATATAAGTATTGAAAATTTAAATTATTAAACAAGATAAATATATTTGTATTTTCCAGTTACAACTGAATTATATTATTGTGTCAATCTTTAGTTAATTAAATTAATCTAATGGTTGAAGTTTTGAACTTTGTTTTATTTTTGCCTTTGTTATAACAAAAATGTTTATAGAAATGTTTTATTTAAAATTTATTATTATTTTAATCCGAAATGGAAATGAAATATTATTTGTTTGTTTTCAGATGATTCTGTATCTGCAGATATTAAATTAGAAGCTGAAAGTGAAAATGGTTCTGTAGAAGATATTCCATCACATATTGGACCAAATACATATCATCCAAAGCATGCTCTGAAAATATCTATTAATGAGTGGCTACCAGAATTTTATCGCACTAAAAATGCTTATGGGCAGGTAATACCAGCTCCATTTGTTCCCGCTCCAATTCCTGCTTGCCCTCCTCCAATGTTAAACAGTGTACTTTCCATTGCAATGGCTCCTCCTGGAACTCAACCAATTTTACCAGGAGCTATGCCACCAAATGCTCTTGCACCAGATAATTCTACTTTCCAGCCATTAAGTAATGAATTAGTAAATTCTCTTATAGCACCAAGACCAGTTCCAGAAGTCAAAGAGGATGCTATTCTAGAACCAATGGACTGTAATCCCTCCCCTAGTACATCACCTAAACATAGTGATTCTCGTATGGATCAACCAGTTAGTCTTGATGGTGAACCAAAAGACATTTCTAATAATGAAGAACAACAAAATGGTGGCTTAGAAAGTATTGATACTGCTGAAGAAATGCAGACTGAAGCAGTTGATAATGCAAACCCAAATGATGAAGATGATAGACAGTTGACATCTGAAGATATAGCTTTACTTGTTGATCTTTTCTATTTGCCTTTTGAACATGGAAGACAAGGTGTACAATTCTTACAAGAATTTTTTTGGTTAAAAACACATGGTCACACTGTGTCTGAAAATAGGAGGAAAACTAAAGCAGAAATGCAAAATCCAGAGGTAGAAGAGTGGTACAGCAGAGCCAGTAAATTTGATCAGATGACACAAACTGTTGGAAAGTTACTAATTCGTCTAACATATTGTCAGAATCGTTCTTTGCTATATGATTTATATCCATATATCTGGGATATCAAAGGTGTTATATCTTTGCTTAACTCCTATGTGAAGTGGACAGGTAAGCATTTTATATAATTTAAAGATGAATTTTATGATTAAGTTTTTGATGCTACTGTGATTTCCTACAAGCAGTTTGAGACAATATTGGTTTAATTAATTTTATTTCAGTTTAATAAAACTAACATCCCATTTCCTTGCCTACTATTTAAATGCAAATTATAAAACGAAGTAATTTGGGAAAAGGTGTTAAAAAGTTTTTAAGTACATTTTTGTTAATTATCATTACTATCAAACCAAAAAATAACTTCAAACAATACTATGTAGTTAAATTAAGAAGTGATATTTATAATTTCATTTATGTAAAATCTGTAATTTTATATTTTGACAATTTTTAGTTATTAGCATTGCAATATAATTTTTATATTTTAAGCAAAACGTTCATACATGGAGATCAAGTGAAATTGTTACTTGCAAGGAGTTTTAAATCTTTGATAAATAAATATTTCTTGCAAAACAATAACAAGTATGGTTAGTTCAGTGTTACCAAGCCTACTCCTTAGGAGTAATTCTCTCTTCCTCCTGATTCTCAGGTATTAATAGTGAGGTTGAGACTGAAGTTTTAAATGCAAAAATGTGTACGTCAGATGTTCAGCACCGCTTTCCTGTAAACCTAGAAGTTTGGCAATGGTGTTTGGAAAGTCAATGGAATCATGCTTGACATTCCGAATGCTATTGTCAAACTTCTAGGCTTACAGGAAAGCGACACTGAACATCCGACCTACACGTTTTCGCATTTAAAATTTCGGTCTCAACCTCATTAATATCAATCTGTTTTTATTTGATTAAATATCAAATTATATGTTATCTTAATTACATAATGTAAAAATACATACAGATATATTGTATGAAGATGACATGTTATAATTTACATGAGGGTAAAATGTGAAATCATGTTAATAAATATTTTCCTGGAAAAAATAGAAAATTACATAGCTTATGCTACAAAGTGAATGGTTTGCTATTTTTATTTAGAAGTGAGTGGTATTAGGGTTAATCAAATGATCATATTATAATATCAATTTAAAATTGTGAGTTTTGTAAACAAAATTTGATAGTTAGGCACTTTCTGTCAGAAGATTTTAATCTTGTTGCAGTGTACACATTTCTAGAGAATTGTGTAGTATATATAAAGATGTAACAGTAAAGTATTTCATTAGTTGTGAAATAAATATTATACATAGATCTTGAATCACAGTAATAGAAGATGGCAGAGATTAAGAGACTAAAAATAATTACTGTATTTATTCACATATAAGAAGAGGTTTATTCATTTTTCACTGCTTCAAAAACCTAGGTCATCCTATATGCACGAGCGAAGGATTCTTTGCGGTTTTGCAGCAATTTCTGTGAACTGTGTATACTTCATGCTGTCATTATGGGTCTACAGTCTATTTAGTGCAAGTTGTAAACAAATTAACACACACTTTCCTTTGTTTATTGGTTTAATCCTATGTCTATTAGTTAAAAACCACATTGCATTTCATTCATTCGCAGAAAATAGTTTCTAGTTATTTATAAAAACATTAATGAAATACAGGTCACTTAGCAATATTTATAAATGTAGTTATTTTATATTAGTTAAATTGTTATTTTTAATAAATATTAGCATATTCTGAATCATTAAAAATAAACTTATTCCAGTCATGTGCATTATAATGTTTTGGTTTTGTTTTCCATTCATCACGTATTAAGGCAAACAATCATGTTTTCCTTAATACGTGCATTTGATATTTTATTTGTGATTAAACGAAATAAAATTAGAATTGTATTAATAAATCTGATTTTCTTTATTTTAATCTATAAAGTCACACCTCATCCTTATGCAAGATCATCTTATATCCAAGTAAATATGATACATTACAACTAACAGATAAAACAATGAACCACAGTGAAAATCTATCAAAGAATGTCCTTTCTCCACTTTCACTGGCATCAGGGCTTCATTCATCTCTGTGTTCTCAGTGGTTTCCAGAATTGTTAATCCCACCCCAAGGGAAAAGGGTTATAAAGGAAAGTTCTAAAAGGAAACGGAAACAAAGAACAAAGAAAACTAACTTAAATCAATATTTACAATAAATAAACCATAAAGCGGCTATATGGTTAACTTAAACTCTGGATGAGTCCATCTTCGACTTGTCCCCCTTAAAAATCAAATTGTCCCTCTGTGGGGACAATTTGATTTTTAAGGGGGCCCCACGTTGGGAAACACTGCACTGTCCTTTAATTTACAATTTGTTAAACGTTTGTCTACAAGGATTAAGCTTATTAATAGGACGTATTCCACTGGTGATTTGGTTGTTGCAAACCAAGGAAAAACTTATTCAAAGAAACAAACAATCTTTATTTTCACCTAGTATTATGCCTTTAATAATAATTTTACTTCTCTATCCATTGAAATTCTTGTGGTTGAATTTCATTGTCTCTAACTTTGTACATTCACTTTGCACATTATATTATTCTGTAATATAATTTGTATTTGGGTAATTTTTCATTACTTATTAGAATTTTATTCCATATTAGATGTTTGTTTTAACAATTAGTTTTATTATGTTTCAATGGTAACAGGAAATTAGATTTACTCCAATAAAGCATAAACATTTAAAATCCATGTGGTTTTGAACCCTGTTGATCCACATTCCAGAATAGTTGTTCTTCAAAAACAAAAAATTATGCATTTCAAGAAAAATTTCAAATAGTTAATCTAACATTTAAACTTTTATTTGGAATTTCTGAAGAATTTGCACTCCTGAAAATAAACCATATATGCTTGAAATTATGTGGTTCTTTCAAATGAAATGGAGATTATAACGGCAACACTGACGATATTGAAGGAGAATAGGGTGCCACTGTACAGGTGGAGGGAGCTTACCTCTGAATGAGTGAGCAAATTGTCCAGTATCTGTAAATCCTTATATGAACAATAAATTACGTACTTGCATTGGATGTCTGAGTCTGTTTCACTTGAAGGAACTAAATACTTTGGTTTTATTTGGATAATTTATTCCGCTAAAGTATGATTTCTTGTTATTTTTTGAACTATAATCAAAATTTAGAGTTATTTTATTTTATTGATTTAGTGTTTCAACAATAATTAGAAAAGTTAAATAAAATTAACAATAAAATGTTAGTTTTATTACAGTAAATTTTAAGTCACAGATTCTATATTTAAATAGTCATTAATGTAAATGATTTAAAAAATTGGAAAAACTAACGTTTTTATCACTTATTTAGATACACTAGACCTTAATAATTACTAAAATCTCATTTTAAAAATTGAAGTTACTTTGTAAAATATTTATTTGCCTCTAATATGAATTTATTGCCAAAATATATAACAAATATTAATTTTATCTTAGATAAATATTGAATTAAAGTTAAAAGTTATTTAATACATTTACATTTTTAATGGAAATCACAGGAAGCACCATCAGTGTAGTGATGAAGTGCAATCTTTTTGAAAAGTATTTGGTTTATGCTTACTGTTTAATAGTAGATAACACAATGCTATAATGTATTTTGAAACATTTCAAGTTTATCTTTAGGCATTTACTATTTATTTAGTCATAGTAAAATGACATTGGTAGTTAATAGTACATTTATATTATATTTACAATAAATGGAAATTAAATATTTCAGAAATGATCATGTTTACAGATAAAAATAAAACTTTAGTTCATTCAGGGAGTAAAATTTAATTTGCCTAAATCGTGCATTTCTTCTAAACAAATATTCTTTTATAAATATATTAAATTTACTTTGCTAATTATTAGTGAAACTGAAATATATGTACTATGTTCAACTGTTTATAAATATATTGTAAAACAGTTGAGAGGTATCCAAAACAGTTCTTGCCATCAGTAGATTCAAATTAGAAGAGAAGTTAACATGTATGTAAATATTATATATATAAACCGTAATCAAATTTTAAGTCAAATATCAAATGCATTTAAATTTTCTTAAAGCTGCTGCTGCTGTTAATGGAATTTAATAATTGTGGCTTTTTTCTTACTTTACACTAATGTTCAATGACAAAAGATTGAATTCAAATTGCTTTATAAACAATTTTAGTTAAATCAAAGTATCTTTTTAAATCAGTAAGGTTCAATTAAATCCGTCTATATAATGTCAATCAGATTAGTTTTAAATGATTTGAATGAAAATTAAGAAGATAAAACTATTAATTGGTGAAATACGTGACACTTCTTTGTACAGATATCAAAAATATATTTATTTTTTTAAAATTTTCAGTTGAGGCAGTTTATACAAATCAAATAAAATTGAATGTTGTTTTCAATCATTGTTCTGTGGAGTTTGAATATAGAAGTTTAAAAAGCATTTTAAAAATAAAGGAATATGTAGAACAAAATTATATTTGAGAAAATGTAGTATAAGAGTGAAGAATTTTTCTAAGACTGGTCCTAAGAGCCAGTCTTTCTTGTGCACTTTTATCATCATAACAAGCTTGCTACTTGAATCCTAGAACTGAAGTAAGGAAGGTTATCATCTGTTAGCACCCTTTTTGCTTCCATATCTTTATATAAAGCTATATTTTAATGTTATATGTGTCTTTTCTAATAAATACTGGAATTTTAGATTTATCTCAGAATAAGCATACCACATCATTTTTTATACACCATTCCTTATCTCTTTTTGCAAGTATTTGTAATATTGCTATTGTCTTTTATCTGGTTAAAGTGCAACATTTCAGATGATGGAGTAAGTCTTGCTGCATTAGCTTCTGGAAGAGATATTTTTGCAGAGATGTTTTCTAATTGTGCAATTGCATCTGGAATGTTTCTTTTGCCTTTAGGTACAAACTTGTGTCCATATGATAATGCAATCCTGATGTTGTCATTCATTTTAATCCTTCCAGGAAAAGCTTTGTATCCAAAGGATTATTTTTTAAAATTATTTCATGTGTTTGTTTTTAAGGATTCATTTTAATTTCTTAGTGATGTTTTGCATCAGCTTTAATTGCACATTCAATACTTTGAGGATAAAACTACTAATTTCAGAAACTAAAATTTATTCTTTATAAATAAACATTTTCATAAATTTTGGTTCCTGAAGTGAGGGGTTTTATATTTTTAGTTTTTAAATTTAACATTTTTTAATTTATAAGTATTTTCTAATATAATATAGCAATAAATTTTCAAATTGTGTTTGTCAAATATGAAGTTAACTTCAAAACGATTAAATGTAACAGTGTAACAAAGTCAGATTTTATGTTTGCTGTAATTCAGAATGTTGGAATGCATTGTGTAAGACATTTACATCAAACTTTATATTTAAATATTTCACTGTCACATGTTGTATTTAACAGATATCTGTACTGTAAAACCTTCATAATCTGTATAAAGCTGATTGAAGAAAATAGGAAGGATTCTAAAGTTATGAAGAATTGGCAAGTCTTAAGCAAATGAATTGCATTTTAAATATGTACTTCAATTCAAAATAACTAAATATTAAATGTTTGTAAAGTTAAAAACATAAATATCTTGTTGTGTTACTCAATTGTAATGAAAATTTAAATATGGATTATAATACTATCATAATTTTTAGTTGTTGCTTTTTTTTTTTAATACAGTCTTTCCTTAACTTACAATGGGGTTTTGTTCTGAAAAACAAATTATAAGTCTAAATAAATGGGCTATGTGCAAAGTTATATAATACATAATGTTGCATATTGTACAGTATGTAACATTGGTCTGGGCTATTGATTGCAGTAGTCCAAACTCAGCAATTACCATAACTGCCATGCCTAGGTATTATCTTAAGTTTTTCATTGAGACACAACAGGTCATTGTGCAGACAATATGTATGCTGTAAAAGATATAAGATGATGTATATATATATATATAAAGAAAAGTCTCAAAAAAGATCATTAATGCATCAATAGAACAGCTTGAATTCAAATTCTAACTGCTTTTCTGCACTTCCACTTCACTCACATTGGCCATCATATGTTGAAACATCGCAAGTCAAAGAGCATCTGCAGTTTATTTATTTGAACAAGCTATTAATGATGATGACATTTGAATGAGATGAATTATTAGTTTATTGGAATGGTCCAAGGAAAACAAGTTGTAGTCATGAAAGTAAAAAACTAATAGCAGATTTATATTTTAACTAAGTACTGTACATAGTACAGGTTCTCATGATGAGAACATTTTAGAATTGAACAGTTTTCAGTTCTTGCATTCAAATTCTCTTGTTTTTAGTTGAAATCACATTGAATTAATTTGGCTTAAACTAGAGAATTTGATCTAGTAATAAAATATTGCTTATGTAAGTAATAAAAATAAATTTTACTATAAAAATGAACATAATCACATGATATTTATCTGGTATAGTTTAAAGAAAAAAAAATACTGAAACTTGTCCAAATGGAAAAAAATTCAATATCATGTGATTGCAGTTTACATAGATTTCACTGTATTAGTTTGTATCTATGATAGTTCAATTAGTTTCTTTGCAAGAATGTCATATCAGCAATATCAATTAAACGTTTAACTTAAATGGATATAACCATCATATTTTACTTATAAATTAGAAAAATACATTCTAATATCTGTAAATTCTCAAAGGATGCTTATTCAGTTGTAATTTAGATAATTATATATTTATTAAGGAGTAACTCAATAATTCAATTGTAATTAATGATTTGTTCTGATCTGTTATATTGTTTTCTAATTTTTTTACATGTACACATCCTGTACAGTGGACACCATGTAATATTATTAATTGGTACAATATTGAGCAACATTACACAGTGATGTTATTGAGTTATATTTTATATGTAAATGGACTAATTGATGCCAAAAGTTCATATACCTACTACTATAAGTTTTTAAAATATCATTGTAAACTTATACTTTTATAAATTATGCTATAAAAAGTAGTAAAATAACAACAATATAAAATAATAATTAAGGCTGTAATAAAATAATAATAATAACTGAAAATATTACACTTTCTTTTGGCAACATTGTGTGAAAATTCTTAACTTGCAACATTTCATGCAAGAAAAGCCCACAGTCCTACTGGTGTCAGTTTTACTGGTTTCATATGCAGTTATATAAGCAAATGTTATCTGAATTAATATCTTATGGAGAAATAATAATACACAAAAGTGGCATAACAAATGTCAATTTTACATTTAGAGAATATTAAGCATTTTGTATCTCAAAAATTATTAATAAATGTTCTATGAATTTTTGTTTCAATTGTTTGTGAATTGTGTATTTGTAAAAACACACGAAATAGTATTATTATTGTTTTCTTCAAATGAGTTGATAAATTATTATTTAATTTAAAAAAATATATAACCATGGATAATTTGATTGTGATTAAGCAAATTGTATTTCACGAATTTTGTAATTATTTTATTTATTCTAACATATTTTTCTAATTTTAAATTAGAATTCTTTTTGGGTTGCAGTTTGAAAATTATAGACCTATAAATTCCCATCGTCATCCATCTGTCTATCTTTCCTTAATCTCAGGAATGGAGTTAGATAGATGAAAGACTAAACCAGATTGGATTCGGGGCAGGAGGCCCCGATTAACTATATAAGAGCCTCTGCTGCAAATCAAATGTCAATGTTGTTTCAATTCAAAAATTTCCCCTGAAAGAGGTTAGTAATAGATGACTCTATTGTAAAAGGAAAAGTGTGATGTACAGGGGCAAGCCGCAACTAATTTGAGGTGGAGAGCATATATTTTTAATTAAATACCGGAATTGTGGCAATGTCACGATAAATAATTGCTCATTTACTGTTAATTATTATTTAATGAAAAATTTTATGATAATCAGTGTCATATTTATTTGATTAAATATTTGTTCAGTTGTTAAATTTTTTTCTATTGAAATATCTCAAAATATTTCATAAATTGAATAGATTATTTATGTCTCAATTAAATTTATTTTCTTTTTAAGTGCGTATATATTAAGTTGGTTTTTGTGATCTAAATGAAAGATATTTTTAAATTGACAGCTAAGAATAAAAACTTTTTAATACCAGATTCATGTTTTATACATTGCCATTTACTTCATTTTATATATGTATATCATTTATTGTAGAATTTATTACAACTGAAATATAGTTGTTTTTTAATTTTTCAGAATTACAGGCATTATTAAAAGCATAGGAATGCAATCAAGAAATTGGGATGTGAGTGTGCTGCATTAAGAATATTATTTTTGTTTCAGGTGTGAACAGGTTCTGATGACTAATTTGTTTCAGTTTTTAATTTTAATTTTGTTTTTTCAAGGTAACCAGCAATCTGAAAATAAACTTACAAATGATTATAGAATAAAACCTTAGTAATTCAGTACTGACAATAAAGCACTGCCAATAATCTGATTTAAAAGTTGATAGATAGAAAGATTTGGCCAAATAAGGAGTTACAACAGTATCAGCTAAATTGAACTACAATGAGTAGAATGAAATTGGCTCATTACTACCAAACCCAATAGGAGTTTCTTTTTTTATTTCTAATAATTGGAAGTGCTTATATTCTTTGAATTACTTCTAACTAATATTTTAATCCTCCCAAGCTTAGTAGCAAATAGTTGATAGATTGATTTTTATATATTATTATTTGATAGTCTGGCATATTTAGCAATCCTAAGGATGCCAAACTATCAAAAATTTTATAAATGTTTAATTTTCTTTCTATATGAAAATAGGAGCGTGAGTTTATGAGTGCTATTTATATAAGAATTAAAATTTCAAAAGATTGCTAGTTTCGTTGAATACTAAATTACTTTTAATTATTTTCAGAACAACTGCTCGTAGGAATTGGCTGTAGCAATCAAATTTCGTACATCTGGAATAGATTAAATATATAAATATATGTTTTCAGTAATAATTTTAATTAAAAATAATTTTTTATCAAACAGAAATATGCTAATCTATTTATTTTTTCTTTTTTCCCCTCACTGCTTTAGCACTTGGAAGAGTACCAACAGGTGTGACCAGCTTCTTGTCTCCTCCATTTACATGTAGGCACTCTTCATGACGTTCAACCTTTCATTTAAATTTAGTTGTTACAGTTATACAACAAAATCTGTCTAAGTATTAACAGTTTTGAAATCATGTATGTTACTTTTATAGTGATGTAATGCTTACAAAGTATTGTTTTTATCAAATTCTATAAATTTGACAGATCTTGTTGTTATAAATACGGAATTAATTATTATTCAATGAAATTATTAGGGAAGAACAATGCTGCAGAGATGAAGGGAAAGCTGTTTCTACACTAATATTGTTTATACTTTACAGAGGTGTAATTAATTTGTATCATGGATGGATATATCTCGACAAGAAAACAACTAATTCATCACTTTTCTTTTCTTAATTCTTATTCTATCCAAGGAACACACAACTAAGAAGATTATGACTGTGTTTTGTTTTACCATCTAGATTGATTTTATGTTAGTAATTTTGCAGAAGCAAAGAATGCTTACCAGTGCTAATCAGTTAGATGGTGAAAGCATGGCAGATGCTTTAAAATTGATTTTCTTTCAGAATAGTTAGGAAAAATATGTAAAAGCTGTCTGGTAATCAAACAAATTAATATTTCCTCAAAATTTGGATTACCAAATTGCTTATTTTTCCTATTCATGTGCTATGCATTTCCTAACAAAAAACTTCTTAGCAGGATGTGTGATGTGCAATATTTTATACTTCATATGCCATTATTATATTTTCTGCAGCAATTTAATATTTGTTGTTTAATTTCTTTTATATGTTTTAGCAGTAATTAAACTTCATAATCAATTAGTTCTTTTTTCCTTGAATTGAAAATTTTAGGGTTCTCAAAAGGTTATAAGGAAGCATTCATGAGTGGAGAGCAAGAACCATGGCTCTTTAGAGGTGGTCTGACTGCTGAATTGCAAGTATGTATTTGGTTGATAATCTATGCGCTGCGTTTACATTAACAGTCCTTTTTTTCTGTAGGATTCTTTTTTTAAGTTAAGATTTCATAATAAGATAAGAATACCCGTAATGTGCCAAGTTTCAATGCATAAAAATATTTCTGATAATGGTAATGCATTATTTGGAAATATTTTGAAAATGGTATTGAATTTCAAGATATATATCATTATTTATTATTGTTATTATTTTGTTAAATTAGAAATTTATGTATGTATAAAAGTAGATTAATTGTAAAATAAAATAATTCGTTATTAGATTAATTGTATTTATTATTTTAAAACATAATTAAATTATACAATTTTTTATTTCAATGTTAATTAATGAGTTTATTGTGAAAGTTAACTAATTATTATTATTAGCAAAATAATTTTAATTATAAACTTAAACTGTTAGATATAATGAAAACAATATCCTGAATGGATAAAAGAATGGATAAAATAATAATTCAGTCTTTAAAATTATAGAAGTAATTATTTTTAATATTTTTTGATATTTAGAGATTATTACCACTTGAAAGTGTAAGTGATCTCTTCTTATATAAACCTCCAGAACTGCCTACAAGTAAAATTTATACAATACGTCCTTATTTGGCAAGTGATGAGGTAATTTATTATTATTTTTTAACTTGTTTCAATTTTTTTTTTAATTAATATATGGGGTGTTCAAGAAATAATGTTTGACTATAAAAAAATGGAAAAAAATAGTAATGATAACAGAAAAGGAAAAAGTTTTGTTAAGTAATTAGTACGAGACCAGTTATTTTTCTGTGTAGTCACTATTATGATTTAAGTACTTGTCGTAGTGTGATACTAGTTTTTGGGTTCCTTCATCATGGACTTTCAGCACCAGTTCGTTCAGCCAATTAGTAACAGCTTCTTTTGCCTCATCATCCATTCCAAATCCACCTAAAAACTCTTTCACCTATTTCCCAAGCTGAAAGTCACTGGGACTCATCAGAAATTTGACTGGGATTGGTTGTAAATGTTCAGCCAAATTTCTGAAGCACAGCTTGAGGGGCTGTAGCAGTATGTGGTGCAGTGGCATACATTATCTTTCTTCATTAAACATTAAATAACATTTTCTCACTCTTGATTTCTTCATAATATGATCACCATCCACTTCTGTGATTTGTTTATGAATTTCTCTAGGATAAACTTTTTTGTGTTTAGAAAATGAATAACACTTCATACTTTGCATTTGGCAGGATTTTCAATTTTTTTTACATATTTTAACCTTTGACAAAACAGTAACAATAAGCCTGCCATTATCAAAACTCTACATGTGCTAAGCTAACAGATCAGAGAACAAATTGACCTTGAATCAGTGGTGGTCACTTTCCTTTGCAGAGTGCTATGGTGCATCTGCTGAATTTGAATTATTGGAATAAAATTATTAAAAAACTTTTTTCTATTGAGTTTGGCTTTTTATTAATTTACTGAATAAAGATTTTGATATTGGATATTGTTTCACATATGTCCACACCATTGTAAAGTTTACGAGGCTTCCTGTGGAATGACATTGTTCTGTAAACAAAACCTCTTTCAAGACTAAACAATTCCATAAACTAAACAATGTATGATTTTGCATATGCAGAGAAAATACATCATGATTTTTCAGAATCATCAAATTCAAGAAATGGCAATTAATTAAAGCATAATTATGTGCAAAAAGTCTACAGAAAATCACCCCCTTATGCTTACAGCCAGCTAAAAAACTGCCTGTGACTACAGGTTAATTGTAAGGTATTAGTGATAAAATTTTTTAAATGTTAGATTATTAAGAGTTCTCTTAAATTTATAATTTTGCCAGACTAACATCATCTTTAAAATCATAAAATAAATTAAAATTTAAATATGCCAATTTGATGATATAATATACTAGTGGTCAGCATGATCCCTTTTTTGGAGGCCTATTCCAAGTGTTTTCTGTTGCTCTCTCTTTGTATTGCATTTTGTAATTATTGCTTTTAAAATTTTTATTTAGAATATTTTCTAAAATAAAAATGTAAAACTAATATTAAGTATTAGTTAGCTATGGAATTGTAAGTTTTAAAATTTATTTGCAACTCTCATTAAAAGAAGCAAGTGTTTGCACTACTGCCAGAACATCAAAATAAAAAAAAATAAAAACTTAGCATGATCACAATTTATCCTGTCTGGTTTTAAAGATTTTAAAATAATATGATCTTTTAACATAGAGCAACAAATAAATTTTCATATTTTATGTGTAAAAATTAAAATTAACCTCTTACGTAAGTTTGTGCTAGGTTTAAAAAACTGCATATGAAGTTAGTCTCTAATTATAGCAATAAAATCATCAATAAACAGCACTTGTAAATTATTTGCATTTTTACTATATAAGTAATGTTTAGTCAGTTTTTTAAAAAGTTTTTCATACTGTACACATAAGTTTCTGTTTAAAATTTCATTTAGGTCAAAAATAAAAAAAACCCAAAACACTTACAACTTCCCAGGTTCCCCTTTTATCAAATTCAAATACATATATTAAAGCTCTTCACACAGTGCTTTAACTAATCATGCCAAGCTATGAACATGCGAATGGCACTTCTGCATAGGTATTAATAGTTCTAGAAAAACTTCGGCATTCTCAAGAAAATCATGATTAAATAGTGAGTCTTGAGGCTTTGGTAGTTTAAGTACAAGTAAATACTACACATTCACAAAATTTCATCGAAATCAGTGATGACAACATCCCAGGTTCCCCTTGTTAATGCCAAAATTTTTATGTACTGTAATAGTTAATTGAATTTTAATATTCTTATCAACTGTTTTGAATGATGCTCATCTTCGTTTAAATTAGAAGAGAGAACTTGAAATTAATACAAATTTTTAGTCGGAAAAATTACATAACTTTGAGTATAAAATGTTCCAAGCACATGTTTCAGGCCAAACACCAGGGTGGTGTTTCTCAAACTTTCCAATGGTTCTTCTAGAATAAGATTCAATTACTATTATTTTTTAAACTTTAGTTGGTGGTTTTTTAATACAGGTAAATATTTTGAGAAGCATTTCTTATTCCATGATATAATATGCTTCTTTCTTCTGAGAACTTGAGGACCTCATTAACACTTTTGTGGATTCCCAGAGATCCTTGCACCACAGATTGAGAAACGCTGCATTACCCAAATTATTTCAGGTGTTTTATTAACAAAAGAAGAGTACTCTGGTATGAAAAGTTTTAGTGTCAGCTCTAGTCATGTTACACTGTAGTATAGCTGTGTTCTTTGAGGTTCACTTTATTTTGCTAGAACTGTTTTTACATGGCCAAAGCAATGAAACTGAAATAGTTTTTTGTAAATTTTATTTTTAACTATTTATTTTATAAATTAATATTTTTATATTTAAATATTTTTTCATTTTATTCTACTTTTGAACATATTCTACAGATATTTGAAAATTCAGATTGATTACTTTTTTCAAATGTACTTGATCTGACCTTAAATAGGTGAAAACATTTATTATTAAATAATTTTTCTGGAATTAAGAAGATTGTTTTTGTTTTATTTGGCTCCACTGCTATTCAAAGCTTTTGATATTTTGTAATGGTAATTACATTGATCCAATAATCTGCTTGATGCATATCTAGTGTAGAATCATACAATAGTAGCATTTCTGAATATGGCCCCGTGAGAAGAGAATTAAACTCTTGTACTATATAACATGTCATTGCTTTGTTGATAAATGGATGATGTGTGCTTGTGTACAATTCACAAATAAAACCACATAACTTCTATAATAGCTGTCAACTTCTGATCCTGAAAGCTTAACTGACTCCTATTCAATCCCTTAGATTTTGTCAATCCTCCTGGATTGTCTTATTGATCATTTTAGAGACTAAAAAAGTACTACTGTGATCAAAAAGTACTAAGAATGGTTCATTTAAACTGCACATGTGCAAGAAGGCACTGTCGTCATTTGGTATGACTTTTATTGGCATCTAGCAGTAACCCATATGTCATCGTCTGTTTTAATCTGCAAATAATTGCTTGTTTTATGTATGGAGAATTTTTGCACTTGTGATTTTTTCCGAAATGTTGAGTGTAATGAGTAAAGAATGTGCATTAAATTTTGTTTTTTCAATGGATATACTGCTATAAAAATGTTGGAAATGTTGCAAAAAGCCTTTGTTGATAATAATCTATCAAAAAAAGTTTTCAAGTGATACAAGATGTTCAAGGAATGTGTCGAAGATGAACTACACACTGGTAGATCATCCACTTCAACTGACAAACAACACATCTCTCAAGTCAGATTTTATGCTCAATGATCATTATTTTAATAATTAGGGACATTATTGAACATGTTCCAATATCATTTGGATCTTGTCAAGCAATTTTAAAAGACCATTTGAGCTTACTATGTGTCACTTCTTGAGTCGTCCTGAAAATATCAAATTTTTCCCAAAAACAATAACATGTTCAAGTGGCCAAGGAAATGCTTCTTCAAGGGTGAATCATTTTTAAAATGCATTGATATGAGTGATGAAACATGAATCTGTGCTTTTGACACTGAAACAGCTCAATAATCGAGTGCATGACACTTGAAAGGTGAAACAAGACCAAAAAGACCATGGCAAAGTCCATCAAGAATCAAGATCATGTTGACTGTTTTCTTTGATTGTCATGGTGCTGTGCATCACAAATTCTTTCTGACTGACTAAACTGTCAACAATGAATATTATTTGAGTGTTTTGTGTCATTTATGTGAAGCAATTTGTAGAAAATGACCTGATTTGTAGCAAGAAAATTTATGGATTTGCACCACCATAATGCACCTGCTCACGATGCTCTTGTTATGAATTTTTTGTCAAAAATTCAAAAAAATACAGTTCCACAAGTTCCATATTCATCTGATATGGCTGTATGACTTTTTCCTGTTTTCTCCACTAAAATTTCTGCTTCATTTTAAGTTAATTGATGCCATAAAACAAGATTTGTTGAGAGTCCTGAAGAGGTTCATGAAAATCACTTTAAAACATGTTTTAATAATGGGAAAAAATGTTGGCATACAATAAGTGCTTTGCAGTGGGAGAGGAATACTTTGAAGGAGATGAAATAAATTTAAATCTTGTGTTTTATTGAAGCATTCTCTATACTTTTTTATCGCAGACATATGATTCATTTTGTGCACCTTGTTATATTATAAGATATTATTTTATTACAAAGTTAAAATACTTGGATACACATATTTTAAAAAGTTAGTTTTGCATTGATATTTTAAAAAATTTTAACAATGAAACTATCTATATTTGATTATATTTAGGCTGCTGTATATGAAGTATGTCGTAAGACTTGTGATGATGGAGGAGATGGCAGTGAAGTATTTCCTGATTATCCAAATCTTATTGGTGATAAGTAAGTAATATTTTGATAATGCATATGTATCATAATTTAAAAAATTTTTAATCTTATTTTTATATTTCTTAGATTGGTTGGTGGCTTTTTATGTTTGAGCCCAGAATATTGTTTTGTTGTGGAAGATGAATCTGGTGTTTGTGGTTATGCTCTTGCTGCCCTTGATGCTCAACAGTTTCAAAAGAAGTTAGAAATGGCTTGGATAACAGAACTTTGTTCAAAATATCCTGCTCCTAAAAAAGATAATGGAGAAATGATGACACCATCAGAGGTAATTACTTTTTTAAAATTCTTGATAAATTAGTTTTTTATGCTCTATCATGGTGAAAAAACTCAAAAATAGTTTTACTTTATAAAATTGATACTTCAGTTATGTCAGTTGATATTGATTGAATAATTCCAAATAACACATTTGATCACAATGCTTAAGCAGTATTTCACAGGTTCTGTCATGTCAAAATTTTTGTTTTACAATTCTATGTGCAACTTTTATATATTATTGAAAAACACCTTTCTTGCTCTGGACGTTCCAAATTATGCCTAAACTGAAGAAGACTATTTAAGATAGCTGAAAACATTAGTTCATTTAATTTTAATTTAAAAAATTTGCTAGAAAAAGTGAGAAAGGTGTTTTTGGTGAGAAAGGGGTCTACTGAAAAAGACCAAAGTGAAAAAATGTCACTTCAAAAAATTTCCCTAAGTTTTCTGTCAATAAAAAATCCTCAATCTGGAAACATGGGTGTCATTGCATAAAAACTGCCTTTGGTTCTTAACCTCGCTTCTTGTTTTGCTGTTTGAACTTGTAGCATGACATTGCTAGGTGTGTACGCGGGACTCCCATCACACAGCAGCTTGACATTCTGCTGTTTTTTCCTGAAGTGTGATTTTTGATTCAATTTCATGCCAAATGTTGGAATAAGTGGACTAGGATTTTTATCATCAGTATTATATTACAGAAGACAGAAAATTAGTAGCTTTATATCAGTATATAACAGATAATTATTTCTGATTTAAACTTTAAAGAACTCTAAAAGAAATATATTAGTATTATAAATATTAGAATTTTTATTTTTTTTTAACCTGACAATTTAAGACTATCCTATAAGTTTATATAATATTTTTTATTTTTCAGGAAATAATTAGCAGTTTCCACAATTACAAATGTGCTATGCCTGAAGAAGTTTATAAACATCATCCTTCTGTTGTAAGAATGGGAATTCTTCCAACTGTGTCTGACCTAAGTGTGCCAAAACGCCTTCTGGCATGTGTGTTGTCCACATTAAAAGCAAATGGTAAAATTATTTTTGTAATTAAATAAAAGAAGGATAATTTTTAAAAATAGTAATAATGATACATTTTATAGGATCCCATGGTCTGTTCAGTGAAGTGAATGTAGGTGACAAAACTGTAGTAGAATTTTATTCCAAACTTGGGTTTTTGGAAATTTCATTACCCAGTTACACTTGTGAAGATACTTTTTATCTTGGAAGAACATTCTAACCAATGTATCTTTATACACCTGTATAAATGTGTTTATCATCATGTGGCTTTGCTTCGTAAGAAGCGATGTATAAGTAAGTGCATTGCATTTAAGTGTAGTGTAAAGATTTTGATGCAATTTCCTATTTTGATAGGGTGTATTAATTTCTGTTTAAAAGCATTGGGAAATTTGTATCTGTGTAAAATAAAAATTGTCATGTAATACATTAATGACTCAATATGTATTTTATTACTTAGCTGAATTTAATTATATAAAATGTTGAGTTAAGATTCACTAATTGAAATCTAAATAATCAATTGCTAAAAATGATTCACATTGATTTATAGAATATATTTTATCTGAAAATGAGTTTTCTGTCTGATCTGTTATTTTGAATAAGTAGATAAAAGACATTATTTATTAACTAAATTACAAATTAAAAGTAAAAAAATATCAAAAACATTGTTCTGTAAAAATATTCAATATGAACGTTCACATTGGCATTATTCTCAGAAGATCAGACTTAAGATTTTATTAAGACATTAGTCAAATTTGTTATTGAATTTGAATGTTTATTCACTGAAAGCTGCCTTACAGTACAGTGTTTATAATGCAGTTTATTATCAAATCCATTACATGAAAAATCAAGTACTATTATTAATGTTTTAAACATTTTTTAAAGTTACTTTAATATGAAGATGTTATTTTTACACAAACTATGATTGTAGAAAAAGCAAATTCTACAAACTGATTGTAGAATTCAATTTTTCTAATGTAATTACAATTATTTTTGTAAAATGTTCATTGTTGTTATTTTGTAAATAGGACTGAAATTAAAAATTTTCCTCCACTAAGGTCAATATTATGTTTCTAAAATACGGAACAGTGAAGCCAATGATAGTTTAAAAGATTTTTTCTTTTATCAAGCCAATTTTCTTACTTACATTAAACTTTTGAATTATAATGAAAAATTTTGCATTGTTAAATTTTTATTTTTGTTATATAATTTCTTTTAGTTTAATTTGCCTAAATATTTTTTAAAACTGTTAGATGCGGTGTGCATACACAATACAGCACGCAGCAGTTAGTTTCTATTTGTTCTTAAGCTTTTTACCGTATTAGTACTTTATTCAATTTTTAGATTATTTATTAAGTTATATTAACAACAGTGATTAACTTGAGGAAACAATTCCATCCAACAGTATCATTGTGCTCTTTTTGAATGATCAATAAATATGAATGAATTTGTAATGAACACAACATTAATTAACTGATTAAGAATAAGTTTATGAATTATTTTTCTTTGCTTGCTTTTATTAGACATGATAATTTAAAATTAAAAATAATAAAACTGAATATTGCCCAGCAAATAAAATTATGTAAATTTACACATCAATACCAAAAATCCATTAACAGAAATACTTTAATAAACAAATATTTTCGACTGATCATCATCAGTTGAATCTGCAATATTTCAATAGAGATTGTAAATGAGCTACCATCAGTTTATAAATGGTTTTATATAAATTTTATATGTGAAAATAAAAAATTGTTTTATATGATGCAGTAAACTAAAGAAAACAAATATGATTTATACTAGCTTTTTACGAAATTCTTTCAGCTAGGGACCATTAGCTTAAAGTATTTTTTCTTGATCTTGCTTTATGTACAGCGGTCTGGGAAGTCATGTCATACCCTTTTATTTAACTTGTAAAGGAAATACTAAAACATGTTATATGTCAGAACATCTTACATTTTACTTGTCCAGAACATCAGAATGAGCTCTATTGTTATCATGATAGCCTGATACAGTGCCTAGCTACTTTGATATTTTAGAGAGATAATGTGGTATGAGAAAAAATCATTCCTATCACTGCATTCTTCAACTCTTCTGTTGTCTGAGAACACTGTTGACTGACTCTGATAAAATCCCATAAGATATTGCCTAGCATAATAAGATCAGTACTTTTTGATGGTCATGAGAAAAGCATTGGTGATACTTTGGATCCTCACCCAATCCATCTATTTGGAAATAGTTTGTCCAAGCACCTACAGTTTTGTCAAAGAGAGAGTCAGTCAGTCAGTAGTTCTATCAGATAACAAGAGTTGAAGAATGCAGTAATTAGTGAATTTTCTTTCTCACAACATATTATCTTTGAAAAACATCTTAGAGAACTTGATGCAGTATCAGACAATGGATTCGTGCTGATTTACTGAACAAGTAAAGTATATTCCGACATATAATATGTTTCAGTTTCTCCTTTACAAGAATAAAATGCAGGGTAACCTGATTTCCTTGGTAGATACCCTGTGCATATTTTATGCACAACATTTTGTCACAATTAGCATTTTAGATCAAGTTCATGATGATTGTTGTGCAAAATTATAAGAACATACTGCATTTAAATAATAATAAATTTTTAAAATTATCAAATCTATTTTTATTAAATATTTATTACTTTTTTACTACATATTCTAATTTTTAAATTTTCTAATAAATAGTGCGAATCATGTACCATATTTTGGAAATGCTGATCTGTATTACAGGTATCTTTTATATTTTGAAATCTCGTATTTATTGTGATTTTGATAATTAACTCAAAAGTGTCACTAACATAACATTGTAATTTAGAAAAAAAAAATTTTAGAATTTTGCTGAATAAAAGCATTCACGATTCATGTATATAATAAATATATAATAATAATAAATATCAAATTAAGAAATATATTTTTCATAGAAACAACAATCAAACAACTAATTTAAATTTATTCTAAATTGAAGTATTTTTAGTAGTTAACTCATTTGTGATATTAATTAACTATTATATAACTTATGATCATATTAATTAAAAAGTTTTGTTTATCATTAATGGATATACCTTTATATTGAATTGGTCACATGATTATGTGGAATGTTGGCCTACCGCTGTAGGAATTCAATTTCACATTTTTACCTACATACACAGTTTGGCATTAGTGATATGAATTGTAGTGTCATTTTCAGGATTCTCAGTCTCGTCTTTATGCTGATCAATTCTCTTTGAGTCAAGCCTGTCCATAATGAGAAAAATGCCTTAATATGAAGAAGTTTTCCTGTATTAATTTATAGTAGTGAATGCTATAATAGAACTTGCTACTTTATATTTATAAATATTACGTAAGTTTAATCTGATATATTTCATTTTCTGAATTATTTCTTACTTCATTCTTTTGTTTCTGTCTTTTATTTTTCACTTTCATTTTTATCATCATTTTATAGAAGTTGCTGGGGGCACATGCCCAGAATGTCCACCAATAAATCTGTTGGTTTGTAATTATTATTATTTTACAGATAACTGATAAAGTTAAGTTTTTGCAACTGCATTAATAATGAGTGATATCTATTAAAATTTTCAAAATTATTTTAAAGTATTTCAGACTTAGTTTGCTGGAAAATATTTGATTATTATTTTGTAGTACTTAATATAATTTTTTTAAATAATAATACTTTGTTATACAAAGTTTCTAACTTAAACTAAATAGTGAGAAAATTTATATAGTAAGTTAAAAAATACTTTTCATGTTTATGTGTAGATATGCATGATCATTAATTGTCAAAAATATATAAAAATGAATCTATAAAACTCAGAACTACTTATCATATAATCATTCATTGAAATTTAAAATTTGATGGGGGTTTTTTTTGTATTTATCCTCTGTCAGTTTTATACTGAAGAAGCAAAACATTGCCTCAAACTGGAAAATATTGTCTGTAATTTGTGTATCCTTAAAAAAAAAAAGGTCAAAAACTCACCACTAGTAGGGAATGGTGCTGTATGCAATATTGTTAAATGAAATAAGACATGAAGACATCGGTTGTAAATGTTTTTAATTGTTTCTAAAACTTGTTACAAAGCATGTTCACTGTGGCAGCCACCATTTTCTGAAAGCAAGTTAAATTTCTCCTGATATGCTGAGCTGCTGTTGAGAACACAATGATGCAATTTAACTTGCTTTCAGAAAATGGTGGATGCCACATTGAACATGCTTTGTAACACGTTTTAGAAACAATTAAAAACATTTACAACCGATGTCTTCATGTCTTATTTCATTTAACAATATTGCATACGGTGCCATTCCACACTGGTGGTGAGTTTTTGAACTATTTTTTTCACAGGAACTAAAATCCCATGACATCCTGTACACTATTACGAAGTTTGATAACATTCTGTCCAGTAGTTTTCATTTTATGGCCTTTCCAAAGTGGAACATCAATTATAAACACCCTGTATCAACATCTGCTTTACATCTCAGTAAAATGTTCCAAACAAATTCAGTTATTTTCCTCCAATCCATGAGAGATACTGCAGTCTATAGATTTAAAAATATGTCAAGTATCACTTCTCTTTATTTTGTTTTTCTTTGGTATTATTCTGAAAATAAACTTTGAATTTTAAAAAAAATATTCAATAAACATTTTTAACATGTCTAATACAGTAAATAATGCAGTGATTTGTAAGTAGTTATGTGCTTAGTATCAGTCTCATGCCCTGATGGATATTAAAATCTTATATATACAAAATGATCTTGTTTAACTCAACAGATCTTAGAAACAAAGCCAATTTAGGACTTCATACCAACATTACAACCATTTCATAACACTATTTATCCTAAAATTCTTTTGACTTCAGGCTTATAAAAACAAGAATGAGTTATTATTTGAATATACAAGTGGTGAAAATGTGATGTAAATTCCACACTATTATAGAAATTGCACCAATCATTTCGCTGTGATTGGTAACATTATAATTGTTACTACCCACAGTAAAGTAGTTGTATGATTGAGTCACAGCTGTGATTCTGCACCAAGTTAAAAATCACTGGTCCAAACAGCATATTGAAAGTGTTTGGTTGGAGACATCATTAAGCATTGACACAATCATTAACTGAAAAACAATTGATATCCAGTCAAAAACATCTGAGATAGTCAAATTTTTTACTTGTGCAATTTTTTTACATCTCAGTTGTTTTTGCTTGGATACACATTTATTTCTATCTTTTAGTGTTCTTATGTATGTAAATTTAAGTGAAAAAACTCAGTTTTTATAGAATGTTTTAAAAGTAACATATTCAGTTAAAGTTAAAAACAGTTATAATAATAATAAACAGTTAAAAAAAAGAAAAAAAGCATGTGTACTGTTAACCCCTTCCTGTATGAAGCATGATAATATTTATGGACTTGTGATCCCTTAACTCACTTAACGTGAATGTTAGGACAGTGTCTAGAACATATGGAATGGATTTGATATATGGACCTTCTAGCATAACATGCAGCAGCTTACAGATGTACTGATTCAAGCTTGGTTTCTCAATCCTCAACAAATGCTTTTCTACCTTGTTCCCCATTGCAAAGTTTTGTCTGGAAAAACAATTTATACCTGTTATCAGATAAGTATTGTTAATGTTTTGCTTCTGCGTAGTGTCAGCATAGTTTGCTACTTTATATAAAAGTTTAAGATTGTAACATTTTCTAAAATAATGTACAAGATATCTTAATCTACTAAAGAGAAATTTTGCAGACAGTCTGTTATAAAATTATTTTTAATCAACTTGTCTGTCTCTCTGTTAAAATATTTAAGAATGCATCTGATAATATTGATTCATTATGGACATAAATTACAGTGGTAAATCTTGACATGTTCCATCAATATTTAATAAATATCCTAGTTAATTTGGTTGTATTCTGTGAGAGCCCAGACCTGAGAAAATTTTTAAATAAAATTTTTGTTGATTTAAAAAAAAAATTGTTAAAACTTTTCCCACGATTATTAAATGTAAAAGATATGATTGTATCTTTCATCCCAGAGTCACTTCCTTTTCCAAGATGATACATTGAATATGTCACCAGGAACCTAACGAATAAATCTATTGGACGTGGAGATTTACTTTACCAAAAAAGGGGAATAGAAGGAAGAGGGGAGGACCCCCAAATAAAAGACAATGTCCGATGACAGCATGAGAGTTTGTCCATCACAGAGGGTCCACTGTCATCAAAAGTTTGCCCTCTCTGGAGTTGTACTAGAACTCAGATACCTTACATAAGTTGGATACTTCCCCAAAGACACTTCTGTTACCTGAACAATCTGTTTATCAGGAGCCTTCCATCAAACCAATCAGCAATGAGGAACATCCTCAGATTCTCTACAAGGTATTTATCTGCCTACGAATCTATGTAACGTCTCGCTCAAGACTAGGACTCACAAAGGTAGTTACAATAGCCTTTAATATAATATCCTAGCCTTATATAATATACAAAGGGAAAGCCAATAGTACATGATCTCCAATAACTAATGTTCAACCTTTCAATTGTAATTAGCCTATATTCAGCTTATTTGTAAATAGCTTATGATAAATAAACAGGTGTTATTTTTCATAATCGAGTTGTAAAGTGCACTTCTTTTGCCCAATCCATCTCCATCCCGAGTC
The DNA here is from genome assembly GCF_030686945.1 of Centruroides vittatus. NCBI lineage: Eukaryota > Metazoa > Arthropoda > Arachnida > Scorpiones > Buthidae > Centruroides > Centruroides vittatus. The sequence continues at coordinate 2,610,286 of NW_027122227.1, read as the reverse complement.
CAAGCGCCTACATATGCAACCACTTGTGCAAAAAGATTTCTTTGTCTGTCCAAGAGACAGTGATGTCAGTCCTGTCAAACTAGTCATTGCCAATGTAATGTCGACCCTTCAGTCAAGTGATGCCGAAGCATAGGGGGCCTTCAGCATTGGCACAATTCATTGATGAAACTTTTTATCAGATCTAATAAATTTTTTGGAATATTTGGTCAATGATAAATATGACATTAAAGACAATTCCACAAAATGATTTTCAACAGAATTTAAATCCAGTAACTTTGTTGTCATGGCTGGTGCAGGAATCACTCTGAAAAATTTTTAAAAAATTGCCAACCATTTCACTAGTTTTAACGTTTTTTGTGACTTCAAATTATTTATCACCAGCAATTTTATATGCTAATTAATACAGGTGCTGGTAACCTTATCAGTTTGGAGTCTAGAAAGCAAAACTAATATGTTAAGCTGTCATTTAGAAGCAGGAAACACTTTTGAATAATTTCAAATAACACATTTGATCGCAAAACTTACTTAAACAGTATTTCACAGATTCTGTCATGTCAAAATTTTTGTTTTAGTCTATTGGAAAAAAGATCAAAGCGAAACACAAAAAGTCACTGCAAAATTCTCTGTCAGTCAATAAAAAATCCCTAATCTGGAAATGCTAGGCAGCTTTGCATGAGAACTGCCTTCAGTTCTTATGCAAAGCCGCCTAGCATTTGCAAACTGCCTTCAGTTCTCAACGTCACTTCCTGCTTTCCTGTTCAAACTTGCTAGGAGACATCATGACATCACTAGGTGTGTGGTACAGTACATGGGACTCTCATCACACATGAGCTCAACATTCTGCTGTTTTTCCTGAAGCATGCTTTGTGATTCAATTTCACTCTGAATTTTGAAATAAGCAGACTAGTTTTTGTTGACTACGAGTACAGTATAGTGCTTATGACGATCACTTGGCTTTTCTTCTCCCTGTTATTTAGTTGAAGAGTAGTAAGAAAGTAAAGAGGAGTAAGAAAAGCCAAGTTATCGTCGTAAGCACTATATTGTGTTTGTAGTCAACAAGAATCAAGTGCAGCACGGTTTCAAGTCATTAATCAGACTAGTTTTTATTGCCACTTTAATAAAAAATATTACCAAGTAGTAATTTAGGCTCTATGCAGTGTGACCCCTGCAGGTATTGTAGCTTAATGCTCTGCAGCCTGTTTCTGCATCAGTTGCACCATGTGTATGAAACCATTGTTATCCAGACACATGTGATCAGATCTGCTTAGATAGCATATCTGATAATGTACCTGGATAGAATGCATCTGTTTCCAGATAACACACAAAGTGCAGCAGTTTTAGATAAGCTGCACTCTGTGCAGCTTAGATAAGTTTTGGATTTTTAACAGGACTATTCAGAATAATGGATAACCAGAAAACCTCCTGAATTCATTGTCTAACTGAGAAGAACAAATTCCCAGTTCACAAACTCCTTATGTTAAAAAAAATTATGAACATGCTTTTTGTTATACTTCTGACTTGTCTTCGGACTTGCCCATGACTTAGTTGACATAAACCTTCTAACGCATTTCAACAGTCTGAGTGAGGCATATTTCCAAAGTTTAACACAAAATTTAATATTTCTCTTTGCTCAGCTTTGAAGTACATTTTCAAATCACAGCACAACACTAACACAATGCTACAAAATTGTCAGTAGGAAGCATTTCAATTAGAAAAACTCTATACTGACTGGCATGCAAATGTCTAAGGTAGCAATCCTTAGTGGTAAAACAATTGTACTCTGCACTACTGCAAAACAATAAGAACAGTTTGTGTTTTCTTGATTGCATCACATATATTTTTGAATCTTGTTACAACAAAATAAACTTTCTACTGTTTTATAATAATAGTAGTAAAGACATACACCATGTAGAAGAAACACCGAATAAAGTGTCTTTTATATTTTGGTGTTAATATAAAATATTAACACCAAAAGACTGACTTTATGTAATACAATACATTTTGTTATCTGTGAAATTTGAAGATAACTTTATCTCAGTTGAGGAAAAAACTGATTCTAGTATTAAAAACAAAGATATTGTGTTATAAATAATTTAATATTTATTTTCACTAATCTAAATTCTAGCATTAACAAGTTAACATTCCTTACATATGCCCTTGATTACTTTAATCGAAAAGTTAATCTTATTTCAGGCAGTTAAATTTAAAATGCATGCACAAAATAAATACACATATTTAGACAGATGTAGATGTTTTTGTTGAAAAAACAACAAAAAATGTACTTTTGTAATTCATAACAAATTTATAAATTTATCAGACAATATTGGAGCCACAAAAAGCTACATACAATTGCATATCATAGGTTCCCCACTTCTGATCAAGAATGCACTGTACATATAAATACATACATAGTAGAAGCTATGGAAATTGCATCATTTATAAAATCCTGTAAAAATGTGTTTACTTTTTAAAATATCACTTTGCTGCATATCTGTAAGAAACAATAAAAATTGCATCATCTATGAATAAATATGAGAACACTTTTTTTATTGTCTACTGCAACAATGTTTTTGGTAATTGTATCATTTACTGGTATAAAAACCTATGCAAATGCAGTGTATTTTTATGAACAAAGTGGAAAATTTTGACAGTTACACTGCATAAAAAGTAATTATTACTTAAATTTTGAAGGTTTAGCCTCTGTTGATAAAGTGCAGCGTATATGTATTGTCATCAATCAACAGTTGTGCATTTGTTACAGAGAAAACATGAATATGGCAAAACTGAAAGAAAAGCTACATCAGAAGATAAACATGTATGCAGTTCCAGTGTATTAAAAATGGGTTTAAATGAAATGTTCATTATCAGCAAAGCTGTTTTGAACTGATATGATAGTTGAATGGTGAAGCTGATAAAAATATTAATTTGATCATGTTGTCCTCTTACAATGACTTTGAATTGTTACTGGACTACAAATGTAAGCTGCCATTGATTCTAAAATGCATTCTATTTCAGACAAACAAAAAATATATTAAAAAAATGTGTTTCATAGAACTTCAAACATTTAAATTACTATATTTTTATTAAAAAGTTTTGATTTTATAACAGTATGAAAAATTAAATAATTTTTTAAACAATAGGTCATTTGTAATTTAATAGTCAATCATTCAAATTGTATTTTGTAATGAATAATGTATAAGAGAATGGATTAAAACAACTATCAATTAATAAGAGACTAACTTGAAGTGTGTACAGTTTTAAAAATAATTTTGATTCAATATTTTGAATATAACTAAAATATATAAATTTGTAATTCTTAATCAATATTTCCAAATTATAGCCTGATTATTTACGGCAGTTATGGATGCCTATTTGAAAATAACTATTAATAAGATGATAATACTATATAGTTTGAAAAGTAAGTGTAATATTTAATTACAGTTTTTATTTTTAAAAAGAAAATTTTATTTTGTTATCATTCTTCAATTCTAGTTCATCTAACTACATTAATTTTTTTTCACTTACAATTTCATAAATTGCAATTTATATGGTATACTAAATAAATAAATAAATAAGCATTTTTGTGTGTGTATTTGTTTTAAAAAAAAATAAAACAAAATCCTAATTTAAAAATTATTAAATTAGAAATATTTCTCTTCCATTAAATAACAAAATTATTTTTCTACTAAAATAGCATTACTTCGTAATTATATATTTATTCTTCAATTAATAACAAAATTAAATGCAGCATAACAGTAGTAATCTATAATATATTGTTTGGAAGAAATCTTTTACTAAATGAACGATATCTTTATTTATAGAAATCGGTGAATTAATAACTGCATACCAGTTTTTTAATTGATAACATTGACCATCTTTTTAATGCAGAAAAATAAAGATTTATTTTGAAATAAGATTACAATCTATGGTCAAACCTGTCTAAACCAGAGTTAGACAGGTACAATATGGCCTGAACAGGTTTCTGGCATCTACAGGACTTTTTCTATGATGGAAAACGAAACTCTCTAAAACAGAGTCAGTTTTTATTTCAAGTAGAAAGTAAACATGACACACAATGTGTCCAACTTATGTTCCTGATTTTATTGCACAATATGTAACAAATAAGTAAAGTTAATACATATTTAAGCAATTATTCAGTAACTCTTTACCAAAAACAATCATTGTTTTCTAAGTCTTTTTTTTTTAATTCTGGCACCTTCTTTTCCATTAGTGTCTGTAGTTCCAAAAGACTTTTTAATGTAGTGTATTCTGTTTGTTATGCATATTGTTTTAATGCAGTAATTTTTTTTAAAGCATTGGCAAAGCAAGTTATTTTTTTCGCTTTCTTCAATATACATTACTGAAATATGTGATATACAAAACTTTTTAGTTTAAAGTAAGCGTAATTACACTTAAGTTACTAATTTTTACATAGCCCATTGGTCACTTTAACTTTGTCATTATCTAGTTCCGTTCCTTCTTGAGTATTAACGAAGGCAGCATCTAGAATTTCATTAATTGCTACAATATTCACAACTTCAAGATTATTTTGAGGCATTGCATCATTTTCATTCAATCCCTCCATTAAAGTCTGAATGTCAGTAATTTCTCTTGATAAATCTGGCTCTTCTATTTCAGCTTCATTTTCTTTTGAATTAAAACCTGCCTTTTTGAAAGTTTCTTAGGCAGTTGTTGCTGACATTTTTGTAAGTATCTGATATTCATTCAACAGCTCCAACACAGAAATTTTAATAATGGGATCATGTAATTTCATGATCCCACATTGACACAAATTGATTGATCTTTAATGCATTTTAAAAGTTTGAATAACTCCCTGGTCTAATGGTCATGATAAGCTAGTAGTATTTGGATAAATGTAATTGCAGATGGCATGCAGCATTATCCAAAATGTGGAGAACATGCTTTTTCTGAATTTTCATTTTTCTGTTTAAAGAATTTAGCAATTCTTCCATTATAATCAAAGTCATCCACGCTTTCTTATTTGACTGCCGTTTGATTGGTAGTTCATGAATATTGAAATTTTGAAGCAGTGGGGGTTTGAGAGTCTTTCCTAAGACTAGTGGCTTTTTCAGTGTTCCATCAGCAAAAGCGCACAAGAGAATTATGAATCATTACTTCAGTTGCCTCTCTGACACATTTTTCCTTTTTTAAACTCAAAGTTTTGCTTGTGAGAGCTCAAAAAAAAAAAATCAGTCACATTTTATCACAATTAGCAATATCTTAGTAATCGGCTCATACTCTTTAATTAATTCAGTCAATATCTGCTTTCACTCTTTTAATACTGACAGGTCAATTTTCTTGAAAGTTATTTCATGTCAAGCTTTGAAGCTTTCAAACTAACCATTAGAAGCCTTGAATATCTTGTTCCTCAAATATGCAGTAATTCTTCAACTAAATAAACACAAGAATAAGTGAAAAATAGACTAATATGTTCTTAAAAATTATTTACAATAAAATAACGAAAACCATTTATCTAATAATTTATTTATTGCATTTATTAATAAATTTGTTAGATTTGCCAGAAAATACCAATAAATTTAAAGTTGAAACAATTATCAGTTAAAAATTAATTTTTTTTTATCAGCCATTACAAAAAAATTTGACAGTCAATAATTTTGATACATTTATCAGATATATACATAAATTATTTCTGTTACAATTAATATTACAACTTTAATAAAATTTTATAGATGATTGCTTCACTTATTTCTTCTTGCATTACATATAATACATAGTAGATATAAGATAAACAATTTTAATTTAATATTAGTACAAGTACAGATATCCCTTGATTAACGTGGTTAATTAATCCCTCGTTCCTACTGCATATATCAAAATCACATTAAAATATGGTATCTATGTTAAGTAAAGACAGCTAGTAAAGCTGCATAAATTAAAACTTCTGTCTAGTATATAAAGGAATTGCCACAATTAATTTCACGTGCTAATCAAATCCCATGTTAAGCAATGTTGTATACAGATTTAGTACAAATTTAATATATATATATATATTAAATTCATGTATACATATCATATATTTTTATACTAGAATTTGTCAAGATTATCTTAAAAATTAAAATTCATTTTTTGTTTACACAAAATAATTGAATTTTAAGTTTTCTAACAAAACAGTCATAAAATCAGTAAAAAAAAATTTTACTAAAATGAAAACAAAAAGAACTATGTATATTTATTAGTAGTAGCTTTTAAGTTTATTTGTAATGTCCACAAACCAAGTAGCCATATTTTGACCCTCTACTCCTAAAACTATATATTTTTAGTCTAATTGAAACCATAACTCTCCTGAGCAAATATTTTAAAAAGAAAGAAAAAAAAAGATGCAAGCAAATCAGTCATAAATAATAATTGTAACAGTTCAAAGTTCAGTGGCTAACAAGTTTTTTTCCTCCTCCAAATGGTTTTTTTGTTTTTAAATGTTGCCAATTCTTTTAACTTTTCAGAATTTATATTATACTATTGTAATTATTCATGCTATATTATGTAAAAATCAAAGAATTTTTTACATTATAACTATTATATATTAATATTTTATAAAAACTAGTTAAATAATAATAATTGTACAATTATATAGACTCATGCTGCTGTTGCATCATTGGTTATTGACCGATATTTCTGATTTATTGTCCTTTCTGCTCACTATTGCTTCTGCTAATAGTGTCTCTGATACATAACATGATGATGTGTCTAACACTTAACAAATAATAGACTAAGGTGCATTGCAAAAATATAAACCCCAAGTTTTTGGAATAATAAATTTTTATTACACTTAAACAAATGACAGGAATAAATGTAGATGCAAAAGAATTACTTATTTATTTACAATTAAAAATAAAAATGAAAAGTAAATTTTTTATTCAAAAAATCAAAAATAATGGTGTTGCAAAAATATAAGTAGGAGGTAAGTCAGTAGTCATGGTAGCCACTGACTCCTGACTTACCTCCTGCTCATTTCACTTGGTCTATGTGATTTGTAGACATTCTGTAAAGAAAAGAATAAAATTAATCTGTAAAAATTATTGTTGAAAAATATATAAAAATGCAATTATTAAACATAATTAAATATACAGTAATGCCTCGACTTACTCTACTCAGACTTACGCGACTTTCAAATGTCGTCGATTCGTCTTTTGTTTGAGCGCCGCGCAACTCTTGATTACTCACTCCCCTCCACACTATTGTTCAGCTTACATGTTCGGACATATTGCGCGGAACCGATGCATAGCTACAATTTATTTTGTGTTATTTATTTCTGTGTTTGTTATATCTACGGAGACTTGAGAGACTACTATGTCATCCAAATGAAGTAGAACTGATTATTCTGCATCAAACAAGAAAAGAAACACTTTATCTTTGGAATGTAAAGTTAACATTATTAAAGACTTCGATACAAAAATGAAAATTTGTGAATTGGCAAAGAAGTTTGATCTACTGGAATCGACGGTCAGAACAATAATAAAAGGTAAAGAAAAAATTCTCGAAGCTGTGAAAACTTGACAGATGGCCTCAGTTCAATTGAAAAGGAGTTACAAATTTTAGAAAATTAGACTCCAACGAAGAGCACATTTCTTCTACAAAATGAGAAATAAAAAAATTATTAACATGCTATGAGGAACTTTTGCGGGCGAAAAAAATCTTTGAGCCGTCAGACGAATTTGTTAGATTTTATGAAGCCTTCTACATCAAAATAACTTCTGTTTACGATTTTAATAATATAATTTGTTATACATATGTATTATTTAAGATTTTATTAAACCTTTTTTTCTAAATTATTGTTTTCTTTAGTCTCTGGCCCCAATTAAAAATAATTTGTATGTATTTATATGTGAAATTATACCCCGAATTATGCGAATTAACTTACACGGTTATCGCTTGGTCCCACCTATTATGTAAGTTCGGGGTATTACTGTACAATAGTGACAAAAGCAATTAAAATATCTAGGCTTTTCACATGATAGCTAGGTGTGCTAATTTAGAAAAAATTTGTGAAAGTATTTTTAGTATCCCTATTATTCGATTTGAGAATTTTCTGGACCTTATTGCGATCCTTTGTATGGAGAGTGGTGTATATATGTTTGGTTTTGCATATTGGAGTATTTGATTTTTCCCAAAGGTAAGTTCTTCTTGTTTTATCATGTCCCAAGGAGTAAAGAGGAAGACTTTTTCACTGACTGTTCTGGAGAGAACACCAAGTAGACTAGGAGTAGTTCCGGTCAGGACGAGGAGGTTTTTGAATTACTACAAAATCTGAGTTTTGGTGTATCAGAAGGTGTACGTTTATTATTGCATATGCATGCTATTCTTATTGGCAAGGTGGAGGATTTTTTAAAGTGACTTGACCATCTTACGGAATGGCTTAAGAATGTGGATTTTGAGGTTAGATTAGTTGATATTGAGGCCAGGATTAGTTCAGGTGGATCGGAGTCGGTGAGCTTTTCCCTTATTGATAATATTAGTACGAAAGTGTTGAAAATGGAACGAGAGATGATTACATGTACAGTACAATCAGCAGAGAATTAATAATACAGTGATACATGGTCTGAAGGAAGGAGTTGGAGAATCGGCAATGGATACATTGGAGGCAGTTAAATCTTTTGCTATGAATAAGTTGAATTTGCCTCTGTTGCGATATGTCGATGCTAGGCGAGTTGGTAAGAAATTCGGCAATAGGCCTAGAATAATAATTTGTCAGTTTAGTTCTCTTAATGATAATTTATCTTTTAAAAAAGCAGTTTTTGAGTCTCTTAATCTGAATGTTTGTTAACAATGATTTTTCTCACCAATTGAGAGACATTAGGTATAAGTTAAGGATGTTTGGAAGACAGAAGGTGCTCATAGAATTCATTTAACCTATGATAAAATATTTATTGATGAAGTGAAATACAGATATGATGAGGATTCGGGTAAAATTATCGTTGTTTCCTCATAGGAACCACTGATCCAGGCTACCTCTATAGTGGCGTGGAATTGTGTTGGTATTAAAAATAAGCCAAATTCATTTTGGAAGTATATATTGCAATTTGACGTAATTTTTTAATCTGAAACTTGGTATTGTTCTAAAAGTAATAAAAGTAATTTGGAGGTATTATTGGATTATAATTGTATCATTGGTGGTGCTTTTAGGGATGGTGGTAGGGTAGGTTTAAGGCTGGATGGTTGCTATTTATAAAAGTTTGTTTTTGTTATAAAGTAATTTATGGAGATGATTTTTTGGTTTTGATTAATATTACATTCCCTGTGGGTGAATTCTTGCTGTTTTGTTTATATCCAAGAGCATTAGTTGGCAGGAAATTTTTGAGATTCTAATTAATTTTCATTTCAATGAAGATTCTAATTTAATTATTTTGGGTGACTTTAATGCTCGGTGGGTGAGGGAAATGTTATCCCTGACTACATCGGTGATGCTTTCGGTATTGATTTTGCTGAAAGAAGCAAGACATCTAGAGATGCTATTGTGAATAGCAGGTCAAAAGATGCTTCAGTTTTGTGTAGATAAGAATTTAATAATAATAAATGGTAGAATGGTTGGTGATGAAGCTGGTGAATATACATTAGTTTCTAGCTTGGGTTCTTCAGTTATTGATTTTGGTCTAACAACTTCTTGTGTATGGGGTTGTGTTAAATCTTTTTTTGTTGATGATTGTTGTTTATTGAATCATTTTCCTATAGTATTATGTTTGGACAATCCTGTTCAACCTAAGGTGAATAATAAGGGCAGTTTTTATGAAAGAATTTTTTGGAACTGTGAGACTATGAACAGATTTGTGCTTGATTTTGAGAAACATTTGTTAGAATGTGATTCTGTTTCTTTATCAATTGTTAGTAAATTAATTATCGAGATAGGTTTAAAATTCATATTATGGGAAGTAGCTAAGGATTACATAAATATTAAAAATTGGTTTGATCTGGATTGTCGCCTAATGATCCGTAACAGAAATAGAACTTGGCCAGCTTTTAAGAAAAATGGTTTGGAATTGTATCGTAAATTGTTTGTGTTATTTCGTGGTTTGGTTAAGAAAATTTGTTTAGCTAAGGAAAAAAGTTTTTGTATTCGGTTCAGTATTCAGGTATATTCCGTAAAAATAATAAATGGTTTTGGAATTTGTGTAAAATTAGAAATTATAATAGTAGAGTGAACATTTCTTTGGAGGAGTGGTTTACATATTTTTATTCTTTATATGGTTTTTTGCTTCCTTATATTGTAGATTTGTCTGTCTTCAATGAGTGTTTAATTTGGTCTGATGAAATTTTGGATGTAGACATTATGGACTCTGAGGTGAGCTATGTTTTAAGTAAAGTCAAAGTTGGCTCTGTGCCTGGGGTTGATGTATACCTTCTGAATTTTGGAGGATGGATTCTGTTTTTCCAATATTGCTTAGAAGTTTTCGTAGAATCTGGGGTAGTCTCAAAGGATTGGGGTAGTGCTATTCTATGTCCGGTATATAAAAATTGCTCTAAATCGTTTCCTAGTAATTATAGAGGAATCTCTCTGCTGAACTGTGTTTCAAAGATTTTTTGTAGTATATTGTATCATAGGTTGGTTACTTGGTTAAATTTAAACAATATTTTATTTGAGAATCAGGCTGGTTTTGGTGAAAAATATTCTATACTAGACAATGTTTTTATTTTACATACTCTTATTACTAAGACGTTAATGAGAAAAAGGCAAAATGTGTATGCATTCTTTGTTGATTTGTCCTCACTTTTGATACTGTAGATATAAATTTAATGTGGAAAAAACTCTTGAAATATGATATTAGTTTTAAATTTGTTTCTTTGCTTACAGAATTATATAGAGTCTAATGTTAAGATTAAATGGGGCCATCTCTGTTTTACATCTTTTTTCACTGCTACTGGGGTTAGACAGGGCTGTGTTTTAAGTCCTGTGTTGTTTAGTGTATATTTAAACGATTTAATTGAACAAATAACTAATTCTGACTATAAAGGTATCGAGGTGAACGGCATTAGTATTAAAATTTTGGCTTATGCAGATGATGTAGTTTTGATTGCCGACTCTGTTAGAGATTTACAAGGATTTATTAACATTTTGGATAAATATTTATTAGAAAATAGATTTCATAAAATTCAAGCTCATATTAAAGTTGTTGTCTTCCGTAATGGTGGTAAACTTGCTAAGTTGGATAAATGGTGGTTTAGAAACGATGTAATACAGGTAGTTTCCCAATATAAATATCTGGGTGTCATATTTAAGTATAATGGAAAATACAAATCCCATATTCAGACTGCTAAAAGGAATGCTTTTATTAAAACTGATAGTTATTCAGATGTGTAGATCAGCTAAATTAAGTAATTTGAATGATTGTTTAAGGATTTTTAATTCAATTGTTACATCATCTTTGTTATATGCCTCTGAGGTTTGGGGATATCAATCTGATAAGTTAGGTCTGGTTTTGGCTAATTTTATTAAAAAGTTAATTGGTTTGTCTCGTTGTACCCCCAATATACTTGATCTTTATGGAGTGTTTGCTATTACCTTTGTCTTTTACAATATTAAATAAGTGTTTGAATTGGAACAATTGAAATGGATGAAAAGCAATGGAGTAGAATGTGTTCGTTATGTGTTAAATAAGAGGGACTTTCTGTGGTCTAAAAGTTTAAAGAAAATTTGTGTTAATAATGGTATATATTTTTTTTTTTCCTCTGTAATAACTTATGAATTGTAATATTACATTAGTTTGCAATGTATATGTAATGATTTTGTTGTATGTATTCCCCACATCATGGGTTCTTCCCAGTATATCTAAATAAATAAAAATAAATAAACTAAAATATCTAAAAAACAAACTTCCAATCATTTCCTTTTTATCTATCTTAAACTATTTCTTTAGATTATAAAAGAGGAAATCAAGAGCCATTTATAGTATGTCAGCTGCAATTCTTAGATAATGCTGTAACCTTAAGAATTGCAATTTCCTCTGTAAATTTTGAGATTTATATGTCATAACAAATATATTAATGGTAGTAAAAAATTTTTTTGTTGAGATAGTCTTCAACAAGATAATTTATATGAAATCAGACAATTGACAGGAAATTAAATAAAAATTTTTTTTAACTTTCTCTTGAATATGTTTTTATTATAAATAGAAATAACATTATTCATTAATATGCAAAACCAAATGACTGCCAAATTATTGAGCTATTATATGACATAGCCGCATAATAGCTCGATAATTTGGCAGTCATTAGGTATAACTATAAAACCAGGTTTAAAGATGATGATATAAATATGCAAAAATGGGTATTCGGATAAGATACTCAGCTTTCATGAATAACACTATTGAAATAAAACAGTTAATGAATTCTTTGTGCTGTATTAGTTTAGTTGGTTTTATTTATTTATGGTAACATGACACATGGGCAATCTGCCAAGGGGAATGCCTCCTGGGAAGTCTTTTAAGGGAAACTGACCCCTAATTAGGTATTAATAATGTGAAGAAAATTCCGTGTGGCCAGCCTGTTGGCAAGGTACGAACCCATGACCAGTGTTAAACCATAATGATAAGTTTAATTTTGATGCCTGTTCAGTTTAGTTGGATAAAATTTTAAGAAATAACAAATTAAATCATTCTTGCTTCACACGCAATGAAGTGTTATAAATTAAGACCCTTGGCAGTTTTCTCATCTTTTATTCAGTTCTTATTCTGCATTATATTACTCTATATAGTAAAACCTGTGTAAACTGGAATTGTGTGATTCTAAAGTATTTTTTCCATTTCGAACAGGTTTTAGAAACTTTCTTTTTTCTTTTTAATTTATAAACTACTACAGATAAATGCCACACAATTATGTTCATTTTTATATAGTGAAATCACTATTACATGCATAAAAATCTTTTATTACTAGGTTTAATCTGAATTAATTCAATATGATTCCAACTAAGAGTATTTGAATACAAGAAATGAGCACAGTTTGAATTTGTTTTGAATGAAGTAGAATTTCAGGAATATGCAAAATTTATTTTACATATTCTTGGTATTCTATTTCATTAAAATTTTATACCCGACAAAATTTTACGTAACTATGCAAATAGTTTATCATCATGAGTTAATTTATGGAGTTTGCATACGTTTTTATTGTGTTGCTTATATGAGATCTACATTCTAAAACTAATAAATGTTTTATGAAAACAGAAATTTAGATCAGATTATCTGTATCAGATATTCAAGTAGGTTAAATAAATGATTAACTGGTTTCATTAGAAAAACGATAATAATGTAAACTGATATTTACATAAAATAGATTCAATTAAGCAAATTTCAAGGAGAAATGCATGTGGTTGTTGTAATATGTATAGGAAAGGGCAAGACAGTATGTCAAATGGATCATTATTTTCCTTGCATAACATCATCTGCAGGAAAGATGATGGTGAGCATCTTTTGGGATGCTGAAAGGGTTATGGTGGATTTCCTGGTACAGGGAACAATAATCAATACACAATATTATTCTGCAAATTCTGAAAGACTATCTTTACAGTGCAGTCTTAAAAAAAGAACAGGAAAGTTGTAAAAGATTGTCATCTTACTGTGTGACAAAGCACACTCACATATAGCTTATGCAATAACAATTTTGGAAACTATGGGTTGGGAAGTGCTTAGTTGCTTAGTGATCCCCACGTCCAGATTTAGTTCCAAGTAATTTTCATCTGCTTTGACAATTAAAGGATCACTTAAGAGCAAATAAGTTTTCAATAAATGAACTCTTGTAGGATTGTGTCTTGAATTGACTACAAAAACAAAAAATAACTTTGCTTCAATTCAGGCTGGACTGGAAACAAAATTTGACCTCTGCATTGTGTTAAAAACTGACATTTAAAAAACCCATCGTTTAGTTAAAGGAAAAAATAACACAAGATAATTACCATAATTTGAATATAATGCACTGATTATTATTATATTCTATTAATATTATATTTAAAATTTATATATAAAAGATACTTTTAATGGGTTTCAAAAATTATGCATGTTTTGTATAAGTCCAGTGCTGTGTTAACCAGCCCCAGAGGGCACCATGCTCTATGGCATTTGCCGAAATTCTCAGTTGGCCAGACTGGCTCTGCTTCAATTCAAACTCTTCCAGAACAATACATGAAGGAAATGCATAAATATGAATGGAGAGTACTTTAAAAAGCCCATATACTTTGGAAATTGTACTACTAATACTATTTTTTATAATTAATAAAGTGCAGGTCAATCTTGAACTTTTTTCATATATGCTAAGCATGTATTCAGATTTTTGTTTATCACATTCATGCAACACAAATTTTTATGAATTAAATGAAAATTAATTTTCTAGTTTATGGCATGTATAAAAATTAAAATTTTATCTGAAGAATGAATAAATTTTTTTTTAAATTTTTATTCCAGTGAAACAGTGTTGTTTATTTTACATTGCTTTTCATAGACACAATGTAGTACATTTTAGTTAACATCATGTAGTTTAAAGTGAAAATAGACATGAGATTTTTAAAATTTTAATTTAAATAAATAAAAAAATTGGTCACATTCTTTGGTAGACTGATAGACACACACAACTTTGAGGAGCAAGGCCTCAAAATTTCCCAGTAGCTACAGGTCTGGATGTGACTGGAAGCTGGTTGCTTGAAGAGCTACTCTTGCACAGTCTGTTTCATTTTCTCATTACACTACACACTTGCTAATTTGCACTCTCAATTATCTGGCTTATCCCCAGTGTGACTGTATGTGTTTCTGTTTCCATAAAAATGTTAGTTATATCATAATTCTATTTTCCTGTTTACTTGGATTACATTTCTGTGTACAGTATTACATGTCAGAATGCCTTATTGGCTGCCTACTTCCAAAAAAGAATCAGTATCAGTACAGAACTTTCATAGGATTATACATACATATTTTAGATATACACTGCATACATTTGGGAAAAAATGAGTGAATGTTAACAAAATATTAATGCACGTAACAATAAATATGAAATAAACAAAAAAGAGGTTTGAATACAAATGTTGAAGTGAATATAGAATGTGACCTCTTCTAGCATTAATGCAAGCTTGACAACATTGATTACTCTCAATAAGAAATTGCAAAAACTGAGAAGGCAGTGATTGCCATTTACGCAAAAAAGTGGTTTGGTGTTCACCAAAGGTTTGTGGAGGGGGTTTGACAGCTGAAACACATCTCCCTAGAGCATCCCATAGATGTTCTACGGGATTGAAATCTGGGAAATATGTAGACCAAATCCATTTGTTCTATTCCCTGTTCATAAAGGTATTGGTCAACCAGTCTTGCTCGATGTGGACAAGCATTATCATCCATTAAAATGAAATCATCTCCAATTATACCAGCATAAGATTTGACATAGTGGTCCAGTATCTCATCTCAATACCTGTGAGAAGTAATGATACCTCCATCAAACACACGGAGGTTGGTACATCCACCTAAAGAAAACCCAGCCCAGACAGTCTTTTCACCACTACTAAAAGCATGTCTTTCCATTATGTTCTGCAGTTCTTAAACGGAATGGGCAGGTTGAGAGGCAGATTCGTGCAGTCATTGAAGTGGAATGTACAATGTTAATCACCAGCAGCTTATCCCAATCTCTCTGGGCTGAGGCCTGCAACATGGTAGCCTCCCTTCAAAACTGAATGACTGAAGGGTAAAACTTCACATGAACTGTTGTATGGCATTCAGCCAGATTTGTTGATGTAAAAAGGTATTTGGAAGTAATGTATATATGCTTATCAACAAAACTGTTTGTTGTATATATATATCACTTTCAAATACTGAACTGGATTAGTTCCAAGTCATTTGCCAGTGGCAAATGACTTAGAACTAATCCAGTCCAGTTCAATTAAAACAGCATTTCTTCATGGTGATTTAAATGAAGAAATATATGTGAATCAACCAAAAGGTTTCTATGACAACACTGGGCATGTGTGCAAAGTTAAGAAAAGTTGGTGTGAATTAAAACAGACACCACAACAATGGCATAAGAAGTTCAGCACATTCCTCTCGGACTTTGAATTGAAACCAATGAATTTTAATACTTGTGTATTTTTCAATGAAAAACTGACATTATATTTGCCCTATATGTTAATGATGGTCTGCTCTGTGCCAAGTCAATTGAACTTGTCGGTAAGCAATTTCAAGACAAGTTCAAGTCAAGTCAATATTTCAATTTACACAGTCATCGACCAATTTTTACCTTGGATTACAGATCAAGTGAGAAAAACAATTCACATCCATCAGTCAAGTTATCTGCAAAAAGTTTTCCAGCATTTCAAAATGATAAATTGCAATGTAGTTGCAATACCAGCTGATCCACACACAGTGCTTAAGAAAATTGTAGACAAAACAAGTAATCAACCAGATATAGATACCTTTCATAGACAAGTTATTGGAAGCCTCGTGTATATTACCATGGGCTTGCATCCAGACATGGCATATATTGTTAACAAGTTGAGCCAATTTCTTGAAACATCATCAACTGTGATTCATTTGGATGTGGCAAAGTGCATGTTGAATTATCTTAGTGAGACTGTTGATATTAGCATCAAGTTTTGTACAGTCAGAGGCAATCAAAATAAATTAGTTGTGTTTTGTGATGCCAATTATACTGCTTGTATGAATATTTGTAAGTCAATAAGTGGTGTGATGCTTATGCTCAACAGAGGTCCTATTGTTTGCATTAGTCACAAGCAAACTGTATTAGTAACTTCAACAACTGACACAGAATATACAGTGATTCATGCACCACCAAAGAGATTGTTGGGTTCAAGGAATTCTCGTGGATTTAGGTTTTGAATGTGGACTGACAGTGATTAAATTTGACAACAAAGCGGCGTAAAATCCAGTATTTCACCGACACACTAAACACGTCGATATTAAGTTTTGTTACTCTCATGGACTCGTCGAGGATAGCTTGATAAAGCTGATTCACATTGATACTGAACAGCAATTAGCAGATTTCTTGACAAAACCACTATTGAAAGAAACTTTTATTAATCGCAATAAAATTTTGAAACTGTAAATCTAATTTCATAATTATTGATTTTTTTGTGCTATTTATGTTTATTGTAATCTGAGACATCTCGGCAAGTGGGAGCATTGAGTGAATGTGCCTCAGTTTCTTCCTGCAGCACATCACTATGCGATCATTATGCACATGGGTCACATGTGCATAATGATTGCATGCTTGTTCTGTTGAAGAATTTTGAACTTTTGTAGAGAGAGAGATCTTTTCTCTCTTCCTTTTTAGCATTTAATTTCAGTTTGTTAACATTAAACGTAGCACATTTATTCCAATACAACTCAACAATATATACATAAAAAATTCATTAGCTTCTCCCTAAATGATAGGAAAAAAAAATGTTAGAAATTTTCTGTTATATTTTGTACTGTATTATAAATTTTGTCATGAAAACAAGTGCAATTTTTTTTAAAATTTATATTTTGATTATTTTTAACTTTTATTTCCAAGATTACTCTGTTCTAAACATAGTGCCCAACTTACAGCAATTGCCATTAAAATATATGTCAATAAATAGTTACTAACATTAAATTATTTTCTTAACAGAATTTTATTTCATCAGAAAATTCAACAATTAGTTGTTTGCAGATTTGTAAAATATTCATTACAAATTATATTTATAGTTTGGTAACAACCTTAATTGAGAGATAGAAAAAGTTGATAAAGAGAATTTGTAATAATAATTATAGATCTTGGTTTGGTTTGGTGTGGTGATATACAGCAACATGACACACGAGCAATCTATCAAGGGAGATATCTTCTGGGAAGACTTTCTTTGGGAAGCTGGTCCCTATTTAAGTGTTAGATATGTGAAGAAAACAGAAAAGTCTACGTGGCCAGCCTAGTGGTCAGGCACAAACTTGTGACCAACTACCAGTGTTAGTGGTTTTATCCACTTAGCCACTGGTGGGCATGTTTTACATCTACAGGCAAAGAAAAACAAATGCTGTTTGAATAATAATCAATTTGAATTTAATTTTTGCATATTCTATATTGTGTCAATTTACTGTATTTCTGCACATATACTGTATTTTACGGACTATAAGACGCACTTTAATTTTTAAGCAATTTTTTAAAAAAATACCTATAAGACGCACCTGAATTTTGGAAGCAATTTTTCGAAGAAAAAAGTGCGTCTTGTAGTCCATAAAATACGGTAAGAGCACATGCACTTATAAGTAAAATCAGTTGTTTTTGCATTTTTGAAACACACATCCTGCTTTGCTTATAAGAGCATACATTGCTTGTACATGCTGTCAATGTTAGTTAAATATAAATGTATTGATATAGTTATTACTCAATGACATCTCTGTAGTAGCTATTATAAAAATAAAACACCAAAATAAATGAATTTTTTAAGAACTTTTTGCAATATATGCCAGTTTTGTCCCATCTATAAGAGCAAACTATGACTATGTATCATATAAGAACAAATTATGACTATGGTACATAATTTGGTAATAATATGGTCATAATTTGTTGTTACTAATATAAATAAATTGCCACTGTATCATACAATGACTTTTTATTTAAATTAATGATGATAAGGGTAAATTGTCATAATGTTGAAGATGCAATAACTAATCAAAATCTTAGGCATTCGTCATTAAATTTATTTGTTCGATAAATCTTAAACAATAGATGATACTATATTTTAACTTCTTAATACAGTAGATCCATAGATCCACTTATTGTAATCGTGGAATTTTAATAATAATAGCTATAATTATAACAATATAATTATCATTATTAATGTTATTAACAACTAATAAATCTTTATGTTATACACTTTTGTTTTATGGCCATATTCATAACCAAGGATTGAGTTGAGAAGTTAATCAATTACTGCTATTCACTTTACTTTTAGCAAGTGAATGTTTATTGGTTAACTTCTAACTCTAACTCTTAATCATTGGTATTGAATATGATCATTAATGTATTTTTTAATGTCAATAAAACCAGAACTTTTTGTTAATTGTTTTCTTATTTAATTACATTGTGACTTGTCTTTATTGATAACAATAAACAAGGTGATTACAATAACAGATTTTACTTCTATATTTGATACTAAGCACATGTTAAAGTTTATAGCATTGTTAAAACTAAACACTGTTTTTTTTTATTTTTTATTTTATTTAATCTCCATAATTAATATAATTCTAGTATAATAGATGATATGAATGAATCTTAAAGGGTAAAATCACAGCTCTGAATAAAGCAGTTGGAATCTTATCAAAGCTTTAGAACATGTCCATAGGAATGAAAAAACATGAAAGGAACTGACATGTGACCGTTCACAATATATAGCCCCCCAAAATCAGCTTATCTGGAATTTTGGACCCTCAAAAATGGGGTAAAACTTAAAAGCAAAAAAATCTGTAATTATTTCTCAAATCAATGCTAAAAATCAGCTGTTTTTTACTTTACTAGAGATGGCTGAAAGCTCATAAAATAGAAGAAATACCATTGCATCCACTACTTCCAGAACAAAATTGGAGTCACAATGGCACTCCGATATAGCCTATAAATGTGATGGGCTTATCTCGCAAGAGGACACATGTAGCCCATCCATTCTTTTGACTTTTTACTCCTGTGAGCATTTTCTACAGCTCCGATAAGGTCCTCAACTCATTCAAGATGCAATTTTATTTGTTAAAGTTTGTGCCCATCTAGATTGAAGAAATTTAATTTTGAAATATTCTCTTGTCAGAAATTTGTCACTAAAATATTTTTATGGATATATATATACTTGGTTACGGAGACCGACTGTTAATTAGCTAAGCGAAGTGAAAGTTTTGAAGTTTCTAATCAAACATCTTAGCTAATAATGTAGGTATCTGCATATAGAAAGAAAGAAGAAATGAATGAATTAATTAAAATCTGGTGAGAAATGTATAAACAGATAGTTTCTAAATGTTTGAAATATTCACTTTTCTTTTCAATATTTGTAATTAAGTATCTGATAGAAAACAATCATTCCTGTTTTAAATTTATATTTTTAACCATAAGACAAACTTCATTAATAATAATGTATTTATATAAAAAGTATTTCTATAAATCATTCTGCCAAAAGAAAAGAAAATTCATTAAAGTATAAGTATTGGACAAATTAATAAATACAAATATAAGATATTCAAAAATATAAAATTTAGTTTTAATTATATTTTGGATTAATTTTTTAAAATATGACAATAGAATGTCGGGATTAGTTAATTATTATACAATATTTTTCGATATAAACCAAGAATTAGATTTTATGGTAAATAATTGTGAAAAATTTGAGTAAGATGGATTACGTAAATCTAGTTTATCATAAAATTGTGTCTAAGCGAGTTTGGTAGCAAGATAATAGATCATTTTGATTTGTTGATCTGATAACAGAATTTGATACATTTCTTGTTTTCCAGTTTGCAGGATTGAATTCCACATTGGGAATAGACTTTGTCGGTTTTTAATAAAGATTTTCACTTGAGGAAGAATACCGAATCTACAATTAGTTCTTGGCATTTCTCAAGTAAATTAAAATAAAATATTTGATTAATTAATTTAAAAACTAACAATTTTATTTATTATTATGAAATAAATTTGGTAGGATGGCATTATCTTTGAAATGCCTGTTTAACGATTAGAGCATTCTCTAAAGCAAAAGTTTTTAATTTGCGAGAGAAATAACAAAGAAAAGTCCTTTCATATAAAATATTTTTTAATTATCTTATAAAAGTATTCAAAATTAAATCTAAATATGGACTAACACATATATATATATGTGTGTGTGTGTTAGTCCATATATAAATTTAATTTTGAATATATAATAGTTTTTATATTAATAAGTTTATTCTAAAAGTAATTTCATTATATGATTTAATTTATGTAAAATATGAATAAGATTAGCCAGAGTTTATGTCTTGTTTTGATATTATTAATTAAATATACCAAGAAAGAAACTATTTTATTAGTTAAAAGTTAGCAATTAAATTTTTTTAAAAACATATGAATAATACATTTAGATTAAAAAAACAAAAAAACAAAAATATTCTCTTCTGTCAGCACTTTAATATGAACCAGCAACATTAGCCATACATTGTCAAATAAAAACAGGATTTGGTACATATACAGACATGTTTTACAGGTCATGATGACATTTTCAATATAAAAATATTGCTATGAAATATATACAAGTACAAACTAAGGTGATGCCAATTACATGTTCTCCCGCTTGTGGGAACCACTCAACAAACTACAACAGCTTCGTAGGAGAAAGAATTAGATAGATAAAGATGAATCCGAATGAAAAACAATCACGGTCGTGGCTGTAGCTGGCACTAGGAGGCAGAACACTCTCCGGTGGACAAAACTGATTTATTTTACAATGTGTTCTCCCTTTAAAATGTACAAGAATGCCTGCTGCTTGACTCAAAAATGATGAATACTGCAACATAAATAACGAAGAGGTTTCTTTGCACCCGCAAATGCACCCGACTTCGACGTCGCGTTAACGATCGGATGCCGGCTTGAGAAACACCGAACAAACAATAGGACTACGGTGCAGATAATAAAGAATAATTTACAAGCGATGCTCGTTGCGACTCGATGCGAGCTTCTCGTAGACTCGTCCGACCGTCGGCGTGGAGTTTTATAAATCAGTATAATACAAAACACTGGATAACGTTTGGCCAGCATTAAAATCGAGTGCAGGAAAATGTTTGACGAGAATATTAATTCCCTATTAAATTGTAGCTTTAATTAAACTCTAGGAACCACTACTACCAATTTCTCTCCTAATCTTCCCTGGCACAGCCAACTTATGCAAAAAGGAATAGAGAGGCATATCTTTGTCAAACAGTATTTATATAAAGGAATGAAAGTTCATACCTAGACACAAAATGGTAGTTTCATGGTATCCCATAAGTACGCAGTTCTCCATATCTTAACAGAAACAAGTCGGTTGCATTATTTACTTCACACGACATTAAGCCACAACATCCAACTTTTTTATTTATTTTTTTTCTTTTTTCTTTATAACACAGCAAACAGTTCAGATAGATATTTCTGAGCATCTAACACTTTTAAAAATCAATATAAATAAGCAAAGTCAATAACATGAATTTTTAAATTCCTCACTGCAACAATTGAAGACAAAAAGTTTATCCATATATTGTGAGGAAACAAATAGGCATTCCTGGGAAATTATGAAACTGGACAAATATTTGTACTTCACCTGATGTCAGCAGATTTCTGCCACAAAGAGTAAATACACATTAATGGGAGATATTCATTAGTTGGCCATATAATGGCCAATAAGGTAAACATGGCACGGCGAGTCTGTTCCAAAGAGATCCGGAGACCGATACATAGGAAGATGTCGCACTTAAAAATAATATAAAAAAAAATAACATTGCACGTTTCTCCCAGGCTTAAGAATTGTTGCAAAGGCCAGCCTTCAGCATAATTTAGTCCATCCATGGGAGTTTGTCTTGGACATAAAAAATTGAACTTCAAAACATCATTTAATTGTTCTCATAAATCATGTTTGGTAGTCTTCTGGGTCATTTTCTTGTAATTGTTCTAAAGCATCTTTCACAGCATGATATATAATGTTCTTAATCTGTATAAAATATCAATATACAGTGTTTGTTAAAAACATTCATAAGCAATCATTTACTATTATTCTATTATTTCTACTCACTTGTAATTTATCTTCATGCATAATACGTGAATCCAGAGACGATTGAGATTTCTGAATAAGTTTAAAGCATTGGGAAATGTTTTCTGGTGAAACAAACTCTTTGGAGATTTTGACACAGTTATGAAGATTTTGCACCTGAAAATTATAAATATTAATAATTACTTACAATTTACGTACTTGTTTAACATGATTAATTCTGTTAAATCTAATAAATATATTTTACTTGATGAGGAGCTCCTGCAGGGATAAATATAGCATCTCCCAAACATTGTACCACAGCGTAACCTTCTACTCCGTACTCTTGACTTAGACGATTTCGGAGTTCTTCGTCTAAATAATACGTCTGATCTAATAATGGATCCTGTGTAGAATCCTGTCCTTTATCTTTATTTATCTGTTTTTTTTAAAGAAATTTAATGTGTTAAATGTACAGTAGAATAGCATAATTCTCCATTGATCATTAATTTACTATTACCTTCATAAGAAATTCGTTAATTTTGTCTGCATCTTGAGCATGATAGATATGCCATAAAGCACCGGGTTTTATTCCTTTTTCTTTTAATCTTTTCTTCATGAGCAAATCGCATCCCCCTTCGTCATATGTTTTTGAAATATCTAATTGAACAACATCTAATTATTCAATGAAAAATGTACATTAATAGCAATAAATAATTTATGCTTACCATAAATACTGTCTTCCTCTTTTACCTCTTTTGATAACCCAACATAGACCATAACATTTACAGTATCACTTGTTTCGACATGTATATTAATAGTACCTTTTGTGGGATGTTGAATGGAACCTAAAATTAATTTTTGAACATTAGTTTTTTCCCCACTTTCTCTCTTAAATGTTTACCTTACTTGTTTTAAATTATTAACATACCATACGCATTGTACATTTTTGGTCCTAGATCGGGACGGATAAAACAGCTGGGGACGTGACTGGCCAAATTGAAAACGCCATCACGCTGTGTGTATTGAGGCAGTGGTAACACAGATAATAATTCCTGAAAGCAGGCTGGTAACACTTCTGGAAAATCGTCGGCAACCGACCAGTCTTTCATTTTCAACAGCATGTGTTCGCCACTGTCGTCTTTAAGACGTTCTGTAATGTTAAGATAACATTTAATCACAAAGATAAGTTGCTTTAAATTGTAAATATAACTAACTTACTGTTAAAATTTTCAATTCCCTCCCAAAATTTTCTCATGGGCACATTAGACATAACAGCACCATTTTTGCAATTAATGATATCATTCCTTATATCACCAAACTCCTGGCAGAGATTTTCAGGATGCCAATTTGACAAATCAATTTTCTTTTCGACATCTGTGATCACAATTGGCTAAATGTAGAAAATAAAAGTACATTCTTTTAGGAATAATAATGTGTCGATATTTATGTTTTAATTAGAAGTATTAAAAAAAACACACACATATATGCATGCACACACATAAATCTATGTATATATATTCAAAACATTACATTACTTACTTCTCCGTGCCTCCATTGTTCTTGAAACAGTTTTATGTTATTGTCATTTTCGGGATCTTTCAATAATAATAATTTTCCATTACAGAGCCAGGAATGGGGTACATCCGAATATAGAGTTGCACTGTCCGTTAAGCAACCCCCTCTTACCGAATCACAGTCTTTAGAATGACAGCGGGTGTAATGGGAAGACTGTTTGCCTTCCTTGTCGAGTTTCTTGACCCTCTGTTCAACAATATTAGAAATCAGTCCGCTCAATGTCGTCTTTACATTCCCTTGTCCAATAGAATTTCTATTCGATCTGTTTCCATTTCCACCTTTGCCAGTGGGTCTTATTAATAATTCACGAAGAGTAGAGAAATTCTCGTTGCTGTCGTCTTCGTCGTGCAGTCCGTCTTCCAACATGTCCAAATTGATGGTCTGTTTTTTGTCGTCGTCGTCGTCATCATCGTCATCGTCGTCTGCCTCCGACTTAATTTTTATCTGAACACTTTTACTTTCGTCTTCGAGTTTACTCGAAGAATTCAAAGCAACATCAGCCAACCAACTCAAAGGCGAACTACCACTCTCTGAACTATAACCATCTTCTTGTTTGATGAGATTAGTCATACCATTCACATTTCCCTTCTTGTTTTGTGGACATCCATTCAACTGCAATTGGTCCTTGTCTGTAAAGCATTTTGTAACAGCATTCATCACTTGCTGCAAAAGAAAATACAATAAACTTTTACTAAACAATTACTTCTACTTCAAAAAATTGAAAACAAAATATAATAGCAATTATAATTGAAAATATTTGTTTCTGTTTCAGTTAAACTAGAAATCTATAAATATTAGTAAATTGTCACAATGCCAGGCTGCAATTTTTAATCATATTTAAAATATACTCTCTCCACCTCAAATCAGTACTGTAGTGTCTTGCCCCTGTACATCACACTTTTTCATTAGCAATGGAGTCGTGCCGGTCATCTATCTAGCTCCTCTCGGGGGAAAATTTTTAAAATTGAAATAATGTGACTTCTGGTTTGTATTGGTAGTTCAATTATAGTTAATCTGAGTCTCCTGTCCCTAAGCTTTCTACATCTGCTCTTGAATTTCATTTATCTAATACCATTCTTGAGAAAGAAAAGATAGACAATAGTGGGAATTCACAGGTCTACAGTTTTTTCAAATTGCAGCCCAATAAATAATTAACAACTCAAGTTATTTCTATTAAAACCTAATAAACTGCATATAATATATAAATTAAGGTAGATCTGTAAAATTACATACATGGTCAATTTTGTAAATATATTTTAGATTTATTAAAATTTATCTTATTAATATATTATTTGAGTACATTTAAATACATCAATTATTGACTGACTAAATCTTGGAAAAGCTTTTGTGACAATCAAAATCATTATTTTCTCTGATATTTTCTTTTTTTATTTATTTATTTATATAGTTTTTGGTTTATAAATTATATCATATGGAAAGACACAATTTAGTATAAACAATCTCCTGATTTTTATGAAATTTGATATTAGCTAAAATTAAAAAAGGGACAAAACTTTTCAGTTTGAAGAAAATTAATCGTACTGCTTTATGACTATAATATAATGTTAAATAATTGTACTTATTATTGTATAAATATAGGAATATAATAAGGAAGAAAGTGTGCCTTTTCTTCCTTATAACATATTTGGCATTGTAAGCAAGATTATAAGCTTTTATACAATAATATAATCCAAATATAATGTTTGTTATTTTCGAACATTTAAATTTTCCAACCTTTTGCAAATTATGTACAGGGTGTAACAAAACTCAGTGCCAACATTTTAGGGATAGCTTCTCTGTCAAAATACTAACACCACTACTCCAGTGTTAGTACTTAAGTGGGAAATCCAAAAATTATCTTTTTAGCAGGCCAGATCTTGAAAATGAAGCAGAATTTGAGAAATGTTTATAGAAGATTTTAAGCTTATTTTTGATCCTAGAATCTATCCCTAAAGTATTGTCACAGAATTTTGTTACACGCTGTATATTTCCAAAGAAATATTTCTTTAGAATTATCAGAAAAAAGTTTTTCCCTGACAGTTCTTTCTTTTCTATATTTTATAAAATAATATAAAAACAGCACAAAATATATTAATAAAAAATAATATAAATTAATTTAAATATGCTTTATTCTATATTTCATGAAATACTTACTTTACATATTCCATTTGTGGAATGTTTTACTTCTGAATCAGCTTTATTGTTACATTTACACGGAAGGCAAAAATTCCATTTACACTGCACTTCGTGAAGTGCTTTGCCTATGTCCCAAAGAGCGGTACTCGCAATTATTTGCGTCATTGTCAGCTTCTCTTGTTCGTGCGCCTGCTTATTGGAGCACAAAAGCCACTGGTAATCGTCACGTCCTTTTAAGGACGATTCTACACAAAAAATTAATTATTATTTTTATGGCTATAGAAATAAAAATAATTTATTAATAAACTTTCAATGTAAAAATTATTTCTTACTTTTTCCACTACCGCTCTTCCTGGCTTTATAACAGTCGATACAGACAACGAAACCACATTTATGGCACACCCAATGAAAGTTGAAAAGTGTGGTATCACAGACGTCACACAATTCCCTAACTCCTTGCAACACTCTCTTCCAAGTTATTGTAGTGTCTGAAAATGAAATTAAAATTAAGTTTTAATGAAAGTTTTTAATTTGCATTAAAAACAAATTATGATTTTATTACCATTAGACATGTGAAGCCTCTGCGCTTCCTTTTCCTGTTCGACAACTTCGCAGAATTGGCTACCCATGTTAGATAATATATATTTGGACATGTGTACATCCAGTTCAGGAGGAGAATCGTCAATACACGATAGCCAAAGTTTTAAATCTTGTTCCGTGGCGTCGGACGGTTCGGAAAATCCGGCTCCGACGATAGTCCCGTTCTTTCCATACCTTAGTCTAGATAACAGAAGAAAAAAGCTTTTTACTCGAATGTATTTAAAAATCTGTAGTTAATTAAATTTTGAATATCTTTATTATACCAACTTCTTAAAGCATTTTGGCATTTATTTAAATAAGCATTAAATTTAAACATTTGAATTCAAAAATATCGAAGAAAGTTTACATAGAAAGAAATATAATTAGCTGGATTGCTTAAATAATAACTGCAGAATTAAAATTCAATTATTTTTAATAATAATTAAGTAAATGTATCATTTGATGTAATATAAATATCAGAATACCGATTTAAGAATATGTAAAAATTGAGAAAAATTAATTTTGTTCCGATTTTTGCATTTTACTCCAAATTACCAATGTTTAAATTAGAATAAAATTCAATCTATTATTTATTTCTTGAATCTGTGCAGTTTATATTAATAAGTAAGTCTTTTGTCTTTTTTTTTTTCTTCTTCTTTTAAGAAATCAATATTTATTAACCTTAAAGTTTTTGGAAATTTTTCAACTTCTTCAACAAATTTTATAGAAAAAATAATTGGAATCCATTGCATAGGAATAGTAATAAATTTACTATAAATTCTAGAGTAAGATTTAAAAATGAAACAGTTTGAAAAATAAGAATTAAAAATTCCCATTTACTTGTAAATTTTGTTAAAACATTGATAAAATTGTAATACTCATTACCGATAATTTTGCAAGTAAATAATTTATTAATTAAGACACACAATACTTCATATTTGTCATCATTTCTTGTAATGCTATTGTAAAAATGATGATTTGAAAAATTTAGCAATTTCTAATCATTTAAAGAATTAGTAAAATCATAGAAGATTGTTCATATAAATATTGCCTCTTGTATACTGTAATTTAAATTTAAAACTTTTAGTTAAAGGTTCTTTTTTTAATAATTTGGAAGAATATTATCCTTCAAAGTATCACTTTCAAAAAGTAATCGTAATCTTTAATACTAACAATAAATCAATGCAAATTAAACATTTTCGACTAAACTGTGTAGTCATTTTCACGGTTTAACATAAAATTGAAAATGACTACTCACTGTACACAATAGTAATACATTTTGAATAGTTTTTTGCTGGTCAAATTGTATTACTTTCAAATTCTGTGATATGTTTGTTAAGTAAATAAAATACACACCTCTCTCTTACTTATCGTCATTGATTTTTTTAAAACACGATAAATGCAAGAGATACGTTTTAGATTACATTAGATTAGATTACGTTAATCAACATTCTTTAAATAGTTACTAATAAATTTCTTGTAATTTTTATAGTAATATTGTAAACACATCATGCAATTCTAAATAGGTCAAACAGAAAGAAACAAAAATAGGAAATATTTGATTTCAGATGTGATAAGATCTATAATTGCGGCAGTACTCTTTTGTAAGAAGTTACTTGCTTATTGTAATTATTAAGTTAAAAATGAAAAGAGTAGCATATAGAGGATTAATTTTTTTTTAATTTTATGGTAAATTTAAAATAGAGCTTACTATTTCTTCTGTGTTTAGATTTACAAAATGGTCACTAAGTATGCTTTGTTAATGTCCACTCATTGTGAGATTATGTTTAGAAATTTAGACATATTATAAAATGATCTCCAAACTTTAAAATGTTTCTAATAAGAGTCATTCTTGTGAGTCAGTGTTTTAAATATTCTGTACATTTAAAATATTTTCTGAATAGTTTAAGCTCAAAGAATAAAGTCAATATTAGCCAAAACTTAAAGAAATATAGTTAAAAACATTTTTATATTTTATATTTTTTGCTTGATTTCTTCATTTAAACTAGTGACAACTTTGATTTAATTAGTTCCATAACTGTTATTGTTAATTATTTCAAGTACAATTTATATTAAACAGCTTTTGACATAATTAATGGCAATTATACTATTGTTAAGATAAATTACATTATTCAAATGTTTTCACTATTGAATATATCTTTGAAAAAGATATGCAAATATCCACAACAGTACAAAATTATATATTTTATTTTAAGCAGTTTGAGATATTTAAAATTTAGTATCACCTTTTGTGGAATAACAAGAGAATTGTTAATGTTTTTCATAGAACAAATTAGTTTTGAACATTTAATTTATTACTTGGGAACTTTTTAAGATTAGTTCAGGATAGTAGTAAATTTATTATGTAAATATATGTATATTTAACAATAACAATAAATTTTTTTTGAAAAATCACCAAATATTACTGTATTACTGACAACGTCGAGTGTTTTGTATTGATAGTTATTTAATCAAATAACTGACGAGAACACTGAAGAATTAAATATTAATTTAAGTATATTGTTAAAAAAAATCATGCGAAGATAAAGTTATGGAACTACTAACTTAAACAAAAAAAAATCAATAGAAATTTTCTTACTTTCTAAAGGCATAAAATCTGCAGAAGATGTTAGCCATCTTTTTGTTACGTTGATTTGGTGTCATTCTGCATTCACGACATTTGGGCAGCTTTGGAGCGACTATGTAGCACGATCCGTCTTGTAAGAACGACTCTCCCGTCCTCTTTAACTGAGCTACTGAAGGTTTTTCGATTGGTTTAATGAAGATTTCTTTAGCTGGAGAGGGTAGAGCAGAATTTTTACCGTTTCATCACAACTGTAACAATCAGACAACCGATTCAACTCTAATTATTAACGACTAAAGTTTACAACTTACACTGATTAGTTTACATTTATGGAACATATCCAGGCTATACATCATTTAAGTTAATCAGATTAGAACTGTACGTGCTACAACTGATTTATTCCAAGGTATTCTCTCCGATTCTTACATCATTAACGTTTTTATTGTACTAAATGTTATAAATGCATTTCTTCATTGATGTTATATTGCCTTGATGAAAAAATGTTTTCTTTGTAGATTTTGGTCTCTGTTACTCGTTAACAGTTTTGAACCGTGATTCTGTTATGTTTATGCACAAATAACGTGGGAAACTAAATTCTTTCTCTTTCAATTATCTTAACAAAGTTTATTTTACAATAAATAACACAACTTGTCTGTTGTGTAATGCTTCGGTTTCTAGACTTTGATAAATTGCATGCATTTATCGAAACTTTTGAATGAATATTAATCAATTTAGTGTATAGGTGTTTTTAAGTCCAGATTTAATACTGTATTTATGAAAACTCCTACAAGTTAAATTCTTGTTACTTTTGAGTAGGCTGTTTTTCTTATTTCACGCCAGTTGTCATAGTTATTTGTGCCATGTTCAAGGTAGGTCACGTCACTAACGTGGTGCCACCTAATTTAAAATTGTTTCCTGTTAGGTGGTTGTGTCAAATCCATTCCCGCCACCCACTCGCAAAGAACTCTAGCTTTGGGATTTGTCAGTTACTTCATTCAACTTGACGAAGGGCAAGGAGATGTCATATCTGACTTCTGATATTTTTTGCAAGTAATATATAAGTTCTTATTTCACTTTTTTTATATAAAATGTGGTAAATTTCATAATCTACATCTTATTAATTTACAAATCACTTAATCTACAGCTACTTTTTCTTTTATATAAGCGTTACTAAATTTATATTCTATTAATAAATGATTGTAAATTACTAAAAGCAATAAAATTAGATGCAGTTCAATTTTTAATAATATGTTTATTTACAAAAGTACTTTTGCTCACAATTGTTAATTAACATCCATTAACAAAACAAATAACAACATGCAAATGATCTTTGAAGAATTAAAAATATTTACAAATTCAAAGCATAAGATTTCATAATCGTTTAAAAAAAATCGTTATTAACACGAACAGAATCACACAACTTACAACAATACTGAAACAAACAATGGATATAAAAAAGTAAATACATAATACTTTACATAAAGTTTTTCAATCGATTTATCTTGTGAGCAAAATACTTTTATAACAAACTTTTTTAAGATTAATCTTAATCTAAAAATTTCTCATATCAAGCAATTTAGTTCTTTGTAATAAAAATTTCAGAATTTTTATTCCATAACATAAAAGTTATATTTCTTCATTATCAAAAGTTTTCATCTTACAGAAATAAAATTTTCATAGATTATAAATTTTTGAAATATTTTTTATTGAATTTTTATATAAATAGACAACGTTCGCTACAGTTTAATCGTTTAAAATTTAATTTTGCATAAAAAATATAAATTTTGTGGAAATATCTAACATACAGATTATATAAATTTCAATGGTGAATATTATTTTATCATTTATGCTGCAAAGAATATACATTCTGAAATCTTAAAAATATATATCTATTCTTATTGGAACATTATATCAAAAACAGATAAGTGTAATCTAAAACTGACTACATTCTAATAGAAAACACTTGCAAACAACCTTCAAAAGCTCAAAGTGCTTTGTATAAACAATAATTGTTAAATAATTATAATATCTTCTTCTATATCTCCGACGAACGAACGCATCGTAACAAATTTCAAAGTAAAACTTTACATATTAAACATAAAAATATCGTTAAAATTCCATCATCCTGATGGAAATTTATAATCTATTAAATACATGTCGTACTTTTTGTTACCTGTTATTATTTTTGTTTTAAACGTATCAACATCTAAAAAAATTTTCTTGCAAAAATAGTTATTAGATGTTGATTAATATTTAATGCTTACCAAGTTTTTTCTTAGAATCATCTGTGGTACTCCCTCTTCCTTTAGTTTTCCTTCCTCTTCTCCGTGATACATCTCTTTCTGGAGGTGATGGCTTTTTTCTACTTTCTTCTCTTTTGCTACTGACGTTATTTATAGTTTCATTTGTGTTGTTGTCATTTGTAACCTTTTGTCTCTTATTCGTGTTGTTATTCCAAGTAGTTAATGTTTGTTTCCTACCGACACGAGTTTTACGTTTGATATTCTTTAATTCTTGTTCGGTTTCCGATGCAGAACTCGTGGAATCGTCTTGCACTTTTGATCCTTCGTTCTTACTATTTTTGGCATCGTTTCCGTGCACCTTATCGTTATTTTTTGTTTCTTTTATGTTACTAGTCAAATTTTTCTCGTTGACTGAAGATGTGCTATTATCTGGAGAATTTCCATTGTTAAGAGGTTTAGAAACTTCCACCTTATTCCTATCTGATGGATTTCTTTTGTCTTCATTCTCTGAATGCCTCTGAAGCCATGCTTTCTTTAATTTGGTGTGATTTGTACTTCCTGTAGTAGTTGTGATACTATTCCCATTAATGACATTGTTAGCAGTTGTCTGTGCTGGGCTAGAAACCACTTCTTCAGAGTTCTCAGAACTATTACTTATTGCACCTACTAAGACTGGAGGAGTATTAGAAGTATTTGAATTTGCTGGTGATGCTAAATTTGCACAGCTTGATAATTTTGGTGGGGAATCATTAATTTTTGAATTAGGAGAATTACTTGGAGGAATTCCTGCAGCTTTTTGTTTAATTTTTAATAATTTATCATCATACATCTGATTTTGATCATTACTATATGATTCTAAGCTACCTGAAGAAGAGCCAAGTGTTGGACTAATTGTGTGAGGAGTTAGAGTTGGAGCTTCTGAGGCAATGATTCCTAAAGCACTGTTCTGAGAAGCACCATGATGACTGATTGCTGATGTCTGCAATATTGGGCTTGATCCTTGAGATAATGATATTGTAGTTGTTGAAGGAGTAATATGATATTGTGGTTGTAACTGTGGTGGCATCAATTGGTCGTCGTTAGTCTTTTGACGTTTACGACTGCTACCATCTCGTACTGGCTTTCGTTTATTCGAACAGTTCAATGGCTGTGACTGACTCTCTGTGGCAGAACTGGCCAAGGTTGTAGAATGTGAAGTAGCATTGTGCATCGACTGCTGGGAAAACTCCTCGATTAAACAAGATGTTGCCCTGCGTAAGTCTTGGTGAAGTAGAAGGAGGAGGTATTCTTCCTCCTGTGGGAGGAGGTGTGGGATTACCTGTATGAGACATTGGCAAGTTATGCATATGAGCAGGAGATGGGGATTTATGGCAAGTTCCTGATGTTAGTATGTGAGATCTTCCATTTGTTTCAAGTGGAGTAGGAGTTCTGCTAGGATTTACACCTGCCTGAATGTTTGAATTTGATGAATGTGTATAAGATATCCTTCCCTGCGTAGAAGGATATACATTTGACCTACAAACAGGTGTTCCACTTGTTATGCCTATACCAGATGTTGCACGGGGATAAGTCTGACCTAAAGGAGGGCTTGTAGCTTGATGTGAAATGTGCGTCACCGTTGTAACACAAGGAGGGACAGTAGTTGGTCCATTACTTGAAGGAGTATAAAGTGGATTTGGCACTACACCTTGTTGTATTAAGTTGTAAGAGTGCGGACTGCTTGTTGCTGGAATATTATTTTTGGTCATATAAGGAGAATTATATCCCGAAACCTGAATGGATGGTGAAGACGATGCCGTAGATCTGGCCGATTCATATCTCTGAAAAGGCTGGTGTTGTGGCAAACATCCTTCTGTAGGACCACAAGCTGGTTCTCCTTTAACAAGATTTTGAGGTTCTTGTTGTGGGGAAGCATGATGAAAATGTGATGCACCAATTCTTGATCCCAGATTTGGAGATGATGTATTTTGATGAGCAGGTGCAGGACTTGGTGGCGTATACTCATAAGGCCTGAAAGCTCCACTGCTTCCAACACCTGACTGGTATACAGGACTAGCATGTTCTGAACCCATAGGGTGCATTGGAACTTTAATTTGCTGTTTGTCTCTCGACGATGACTGACTACCTGGCGTACTCGTTCGACTACTACCTGGGGTCGACGATCTTTCGAATGGTATACTGCCTTCTTTTTCTCTGTTATGAGCAGATGACTGATTTGGTTGTCTTCCAGCAGGTGCCGTTTGGTTATTTGGGCTGCAAAAAGAATTTTAGTTACAAAGAAATTCATTTCATAACCAACTATCAAAATAAAAACTTGAAAATGAGAAAAGATTGTTATGATAAATTTAAAAACTAAAATTATTCTTACTTAGATGAATTTTTACTCTCTTCTCTGGCTTTTAACTGAGCTTGTGTAATATAAGTATGCTGGAATGGCTGATAACCATAAAGACTAAAGCTAGCTTCTGGCTTTGGCTGTGCTGTTGCAGCAGAGGAGGTAGCTGTGATTGGACTAGAACTCATACCAGATTTACTGGATGAAGAGGTACCACTAGAAGGATGAGGAGATGACCTAGATACTGGATAGCCCTCCACTTTTGAGTGGACACTCCCCGGTCGTTGCTAAAAATTTATTTATTTAAATAAATAGTTTTTCACCATTTTAAAAATATATAGTATATCTTTATATATATATGTGTGCAATGACCTAATTATATTTACCTCTGATAATGCAAAGTTCTGAGAATGAGACAAATCTGCAGCTTGTTCATTTCTCTGCTGGACTAGAACCATCCATCTCTCTTGATCCTGACGTAAGCGATCTATTGCATTGTGTCTAAATCAGAAGAAATTGCATGATTATTCATGAGATATTCATGGATTAAATTTCAAATTTATTTTCAAATATGTTGTTGAAAAATTTGTCAAATTGTCTGAAAATAGTAATCACATGAAATAAAAATGTCACTATTAATCATCATTTTTGAGAAATAAATAACAATGATTTACAAAATTTTAAACTTTTAATTAAGAGTTAATGATATTTATATATCCATGATATATCTGTGAACAGAATGAATTGAAGCAACTTGGTGATGTAGCAAATTTAAATTAAATATTGCTTATTCATAAAATCAAAATATCTATTCTTTCATAATATTTGATAAATCCAATTAAAGTCCAATGGTATGTATTGATATTTGTCAGTTGATAAGATTTAAAAACATATAAGCCTTTCATAATTTAAGTAAATATTAACATAAATATAACAAAATTGTGAAAACAATTCTTGAGAATAAAAATAAATGTAAAAACTGGTTTTTAAAATAAATGTTGACACACAACAAAAAAGATCCGTTTTAGTACAAACCTTTCTTTTGTTTCTGCAGATATCTTCTCTCTTTTATCCTTATCAGAATCCGTAGGATGAATAGCATGACTATGGACAGTTACGACGGGACTGCATCTACCTACATTAGATGTTGGCAGGGGTTTGATCAAAGGTAAATTTGGATTCCAACTGTTTGGAACCCGAGAGTTCCATTTTATCTGCTTGAAATAGGAACAGAACAGGTGCAAATTAGCTGGGGAGAAAGGCACATGTCTCATAATTGATTTTAGCTAGGCTTAGTAAATAGTTACCCTTTCATTTACTAATCTTAACGATTCTTCAAAATGCTGTTGTACAGCTTCTCTCTGAACTCTTTCTCTTTCTAATCTTTCTCTCTCTTGTTGTTCTGATCTTTCTCTTTCTGCTCTTTCTCTCTCTCTCCTTTCTTTTTCTTGTCTCTCTGCTATTTCTTTTTCTGCTTTCTCTCTTTCTAATCGCTCCCTTTCAATTCGATCTTGTTCTTCCCTTCTTTCTCTGAATGACAGGAAAAATTTTTTTATATTTCATCTTTGATAGAAAAACACATTAAACTTCACAGTAAAAAAAAAACTGAAATTAAATTATCCAAATTGGGATTAACTACCAAGAGAAATTTATTTCGTACTGTATCTGAAATAAACAATTTTTTAAATTTTCCTTTTATCAAAAAAAAGAAAAATTATGCATTTTTTTTAATTTATAAGAGAGTTTTAAACTTACTTTTAAAAAATCAAGAATTAAGATATATTGAAAAATTTTCTATTCAACTTAGATCTTACTGCAATGTAAAATTAATTATTTTACAATGGCTTTCAATATACCTAATAATACTTTCAGTACATTTAATAAATGTACATATGTATAAAATATTCTAATTATATTGAAAGGCATTATGAACTTATTAATTTTGACTTGCAGTACAAAATAAATTAGATAGAACGTAAAAAATAAAATTATATGTACTGTACAATATTTTCAGAATAAAAATTTATTTGATTTGTAAAATAAGAAAAATCACTATCATCAGAAAGCAAAATCAAATCTACAGAGATAACAGAAACACAAAGGAATGATAAAGAATTGAGTGACGCACAGTGTTACAAGTGCTTGTGTCAAAGATAAAGGAAATGAAATAATTATAAGTGGTTTTCTGTTATAAAAACTGATGTAACAAATTACATTGAAAGTCTTTGATACTTATTAAATATTCTAATATTTTTAAAAATGTAATAAATAATCATTTTCTAATAACATAATGATAAAAATATTTATAGAAAGATTTGAATTTCATAAATATTTCAAAATTTAACACATTTTTTTATTATTTCGTCCTCTATTATGTTTACCGAATAATTATTTTTAACTACAATATATTTTTCATATAAGTAAATTATAATTTTACTTATTATGTATATTTTAAAAAATTAATTCTACTCTAAATAAAATTTGATTAAAATGAGTATATAAAAAACATTTTTAACTAAATTAAACAGCAGCTAGAGTGTCAATAACATAAATATTACTTAATTATTTATTTTTCTTTCATTCATGTACCAATCATTCCTACACTGCTGAAAACAATGTCATCAACAGAGAGGTTTATTCTATAAGTTTATTTGCATTGTTTATGTTATTTGTTAAAAGTAAATATTTTAAGCTGTCTTTATGTCATAATAATAATCACGAAAAACTTTAAAAATAAATCGAAAATTTTAAAAACCAATAAGATTTACAGCGAGGAATTTCTAGTATGTTATTGATTTCCGCCGGAGAATGTAGTCGACACTTTCCGAAAGATTTACTAATTTAACAACGGCCTTGCATAACGTAAATGATCGACTTTACATCGCAACAATGAATTACCAAGGCGATAGCTTAAAAATAATTGACGTAATCCGATATGATAAATCAAAAATTCGCAACATTCTTACATTCAAAATACAAAATTGTGCCACCAGTTTTTTTTTCTTTTTAAATGTTTGTTCTGATTATAAAATTTTTTTTTTAAAGTTTGTCGTCTTCAATAATAAAATTAAAGCATTTGAACGAAATATCCAAAATTCAAATTTACCTAACATAATTCAGTTGTAACGTAGAGGAAATATTCCTCAACAAATACATATCTAGGAATTTTGGAAGATTATTTATAAATTAGGAAAATCTAATACATGGGTAAAACTTTATAAAAATATTTACACAATTATTTTTGTAATAAATATGAAACACAAAAGTTTATATTGATCTACAATCAGATATATTATTTTATTAACATTTTTTTTAAATATCCATTATGTAAGAAATAGTTACGGTTTGTTTTTGAATATTCAACACACGCTTATTTATATTATATACTGTAAACAAGCAACGTTAAGATTAGTGTCGAAATTTATTTAACAAAGGAAAAAAAGGTTTTTATTCCTTGTTTTTGGATTAAATAATTTTTTTAATCAATTAATTATTCATAAGCATAATAAGATATTTATGACAAAAAAATGACATAGATACCATTCATTAAAAATTCTGTAATTTCAGCATTTAAATTCTCGTTTTAGTGAAACAAAATCTTTTTTTGGACACGTCTCCTTGAATATTAGATATCTGATGATATACAAGAGTAATTTTCCAATTAAACTTTGAACAGAGATATTTAGATCAAAGATCACATTCAAACAAAAATATCCTTGTTATCGGAATATCACTTTCTCATTTAAAAAAAAAATGATTTAATACTCGATTTTTATTTTTTAAATGATTAGAAAATTGTAGTTCTCAACAATATTTATTTATTTTAATAAAAAGGTTTTTTTTTTAATTAAAATCAGTTTCATTTGAAGTTTTACTTCTTATTCTCAATATTTATTAATTTCGACGTATTTTTTTATACTAATTTTGAAGAATATTATATAAGCCTTTAATGTATGTAATTGCAGAATAAGAGTTTGATAATTAAATTTATTTCTCTTTGAAATATTAAAAAAAAAATATCTGTTAAATAAAACATACGATAAGCGTTTAAATTTTATTGAATTTAAAAGAGACCAATAATCTATCCTCTCTTAAACAAAAACATTGAGCAATAAAAGATAATTATCATTTAAATATGATTTATAAAAATTTGTCCAACACTGCAATAATTTTTACATTCTCATAATTCTTTATTCTGCTACTAAAATATTCCAGAAAACAAATTATATATTTGTTTTTTTTTTTTTTATATATATATACATCTATAATTATCTAAAAGTTTCGTTTGTTATGATAATATTGATATGAATCAAGTAAATTAATAGTATAACCTATTTTAGTATGAAATGGATAAATTTATTTTTTAGGTTGCAATGCCAAAAATTACAAAAATAGATAGCATTACATATTATACATATGTATGCAATATTAATGACGTATTACATAACTGTAACTTTTGAAAATCTCTGCATTGTGTGCACCTTTTTGTTTTTTTTAATGAGTAAGAAAACAGAATTCTGTTTCTTTTGATAACGGAGCCAATTAAAACTACGGTTTAAATTTCTTTCTTACTACGTGTGCCTCGATAATATCCACATTATTAGAGAGAAAAATATCTGTTAGGATACAATATCTACTTAAGATAATTAAATTGATAACAATAGTAGATTTTGTGATGGTTAAATGTAAACTAATATTAAGATTATTTTGATGTCATAAGACAAATAACCTTATCTACAGTGATGTCATAGCTATAAATTTCTTTCACTTATCATTACACAACTTACATAGGATGATGAAATTTGTATTAGTAATTTGACGATTACATATTAATTAAATTAATGAAAACAAAAGAAAAAATTGAGGTCTTAGAATGTACAATATTAATTATTTGAAATATATAAAAATTAATGCTAAGAAGGTCGTTAGAGGAAAATCGTAGATGACCTTGGACTATTACGATTTTGTTCTAATGACCTTACAAATTACACACATTTAATTTGTGTCAATAATTTAGACGAGTTTGTTTATGAAATTTTCCTCGCTTGCCTGTTCCGTCAATTTTTATGAGAGTATCTCACAGATTTATTTTGATAATAAGTCTTGCATTATCAATTTTAAATCTATTCTATCTTTTTTACTTAAAACAATAACATTTCTTTTTCCTTATAAAAGTATAGGAGGACAATTTTGATTATCTAATTTCATTTTTTATTTTGTTCCTAAATATAGCAATTGAAAATAGGTCAGGATGTTAATATTGAACTTCTTAAGTACTAATAAAATCCATTTCAGAAAATAAATTTGTTTTAATTAATTTTAATGTCATTTCTTTAATAAAAAACAATTAGATGATGTGTGTGTGTGTATTAAAGCTGCAGTGCTGGAATGACATTAATATAATGGCATTGTGAAGTTTTAGGCTATAACTTAATTTTTATATACAAAAAATTTACCGGTCGGTAATAAACCTTGGCAAAAACTACAACCTTTTTATATCATCCCGAGGCTTCGACTTTTATTATGTTATTGAATAACATCTGCTTAATGTTTGGTTTTCTACTTAGCCAGGTAAACCGGTAATCGTGTCCTTTCATTCATTTTTGTATAGCATAGTTATCTTTTATCTTTACTGGCATTTATAATCTGCGTGCCAGATTTTTATCTCTCGGTTGCCCGACTTTTGTTTCCCGTCTCTTTCCGTAAAGTAATTTGCGGCGGTGCAGACCGAAACGGGAAGACTTTTCGATCCGAAGAAAAATTCTCGTCCGATAATCTTTTCCGTTAGAAAGCGGATTAATTGGCACTTCTATTCCGGTTACGTCCCCAACAAATAAACTTTTTACGAAATGCGACAGTCTATTTTTAACTTTGGAAACAAGCATAAAAATCTGCATCGTAAATTCAAAAATAAAGAAAAACAAAATAACAATTTTATGGCACTCAATTAAATTTTTTGGCCTACTTTCCTTCCCTTACAGTTAACTTAATTCAAATGACAACAACAAATTTAAACAATGATAGTCATCTTTTCTCTAGATAATGCTGCTCATTTCTACTCAACTTTAACCGTACCAAACAATTTTTTTAACCCAACATTCTAGGTTATCATACGAAATACAATACACGATACTATATTAATGATTATCAGGATATCCTGTTTATACATAACTTATCAGGTTTAATTAAGTAACATATGACAAAGTTTACTAGTAATTTGCCAATAGAGATAACAGACACTTCTTTAAGAGGTTAAACATTAATAGATAAGCTAAATCATTTCAAAAATACAAAAATATTGATTATTGTTCGTATAAATTTTTATCAAATTTTTTGAGAACCAATAACAGGAGGGGTCTCTATTAAATTGTCAGGCAAGGTTGGAAAACAGGTTGCTTAGCTACTAGAAATTATAAATTTTGGAGAAAACGTCTAATAGGCTACAGAATGTATAATACGTTTTTTAGTTAATCATCACAAAGTTTTTAGGCCAAATCTAGCGTTATCCTGGGCACAACGGAACTGGCCTATTCCTCCAAATTTCTTTCATTAAGAACGTTTGAACAAAAGAATCCAGATATATTTACCTCGGTAATTTTAGCCACGACGGCCGAGTTTTCCCGTTTTGGAAGTTTTAATAAACATAATAGCAAGCGAAACAACAACAACAACGTAATTCTCGGTTTTTGTTGACACCGCGTGATAGACATTCTTCGACTTTAATATCGCCCGAGCAATATTCAAACAACAGGTCGGCCTCTCTTAATAAACAAATGTGGAGGAAAGACTAATATAAAGTGGAATGAAAGGCGATACAAGTTGTAAATTTCTCTTCGACTTATTTTCGAGACGACAATTACGAGATGATATTTTTTTTTCTTTAGAACAGAGATGCCGGTTGCAACGAGCGACGAATTGGGCAAAGTGCCAGAGCCCGGTTGGAATGGCGACAATGACCGATTTCGATCGCTTCTTTCGTCCACTATCGCGCAAAATTCGAGCGGATAGAGGACGATACCTGCCAAAATTCTTGTCGACGAATGTAATTTTCTTTCGGCTGTGTCATCAAAC
Source organism: Centruroides vittatus (assembly GCF_030686945.1). Lineage (NCBI taxonomy): Eukaryota > Metazoa > Arthropoda > Arachnida > Scorpiones > Buthidae > Centruroides > Centruroides vittatus. The sequence goes on along the minus strand of NW_027122227.1, from coordinate 2,569,058 downwards.
TTGGAAGGCGAATGGTAGACTGTTCTTTCGCAAGAGAGTCGTTAAGAAAACTGGCAAACGTCTCCGGTTTAACTGAAAGTAGTTGGAAGACTTTTCCCGCTATAAAACGGCCACCCCGAGACAAAAGCTGACGAAGCAAACGGCCCTATCCCCCACCATAAGCAATTTTGACATTATTGATCTACGCTAATGACAGCACGGCATTTAACGCTTCTAGAGGGGAAAACCGCTCTGCCCGGCTACACCCAGTCTTCCGCACCTTTTCCTCCTAAAAATTCACTCCACCTAACGCTCAAAAACTCCCCCGATTTATCGTCGTCCTCAAATTTGCTTATTAACAGAATTTAGGAGAATCGAACCGCAAAACCGGATTAACATAGACACAATCCCTTCCAGCGACCGAACGGCCCGGTCTGCGTCATTAAAACCAAATTTTATGCCTTTGCAGAGTTAGACGCGGATTTTAATAGCATCGGACTCTCCCGAAACATAATTATAGAATAACTTTTCGAATTTATAATTTGTTTCATTCCTAGTCACTGCCGAGAGCGAAGCAAATGCCAGTTCCATAATGAATTTTGATCGACGTGCACAAAATCCAACGGGTTTGGATTCTTTAATATTCAAAATGTATCTAACAGAACAAGAAGCGCAATAATACTTTCTGTTCTCTGCACTCCGCTGCATGTGTATGTGCGCGCGCGTATCGCATGTGTGTGGCAAAAAAAAATTACTGCAGGAAATTATAGAATTATTTTACTTCTTTTTTTTAAAAAAAAAAAAGGTTTTCCTGTTCGATTTTTATTACTGTCATTCAGGATTTTCTTTTTTCTTTTCTTCCTGCAGAGCCACTTAACATCTTAAACAATTCTCGTTATCAATGTCACGAAACATGGCCGTTTAATTTTAATGATTCGTATTTATCTCGGACGTTGGGAGATCAGAATGGAGAAGTTCAGAGGTTAGAAACGAGGGGAAAAGAGGGACGAATCGTCGTAACCGGTTCTCCACCGGGAAAAATTCCTCGGCAAGTGGACAACCGGGACACTACAGTGTGTGTTGCAACTATTAAGATCATTAAAACGAGTTTCGATCTCTTAAAAATAACTCTGCCGAATAACCAGTTGCGATAGGGAAAAAATTGCGTGTAGCTCTCGGCAAACGGGAGGATGTCTTTATCAAGTCGATGGCGAAATGACCTTTCTCAGAAGAACGGATAATTGGTTGGCAATTGTGTGAACTCGGCGTCACTCTACTTTTTGCAGGCTCTTCTTTTTTTGTTTGGCAGCGTTTCGCTTTGCATTCTCTACTCGCTCGTTTGCGGCTCCTGGCACTTTTTAGCACCGAATTTTCCGATTCGCTATTCCTAGGAAACCGCCGAGCGATTATTCCCGAGGCCGTATCCAATTAATCGACGAAGCACCTTGGCAGACCGGTAAAACTATCGGGCATCCGTCGTCGTCCAACGTCCATTGTGTCTGCCGCAACATCCCGTTAACGAAGCATTGTCCGGCCGCGTTTCGGTGTTGTTTGCTTTAACGAGTCGGCATTGAGAGAGAAAAACGGCGCTTTTCTCAAACAAAAGCATCCTCTTATTTATCTATCAAAATAGAATTTCTCGACGAATCGTGCCGAGCTAACCAATGGCACGGTGATGTCGCCCGGCAGGACGTCCTTTCCTAGACTGACGCTTTTCGACTCTTCGCCCTCCAAATTCTAAACGGCGCCTCTACCGTCGGAAATGGAAAAAGCAAAATCTATAGGTCGTCGACCCTCCTTTCGCCGCCATGCAAAGTTCATTTATCGAATCCAATGCTGCTTATGGTAATTAAGCCATCTAGAACGGCCGTGAGTCACCACTCGAAAATAGAATGGTAACCTTCCAGATGTCCGACACTCGCACTTCGAACCGAGATAACCGGTAGTGATTAGGAATTATCTGTTTCGCAACACCATAAACGTAATTTGGAAACACGATGAAATAAGGAAGGGCGAATCTATACCCGAATCTATGACCCGATAATGTACGAGAGCATAACGTTACGTCAGCAGCGACAACCAAAAGTGAATCTACTCGCCAACGACACAATTCCTCAATTAAATAATTCTGCCAAATGAATTTTCCGATTTCGGCCATCGATTTTTAGCTGCTGCTTCCGTCCACTTATATATATTACCCGAAATGTATCGATAAATAGATTTGTACGGGTTCATTCGAAGCAATAAGTAATTTAAACGTTCCGACGTATCCGTTTGGCAAATTTTGCCGCAACAGACGGGAATTTAATGTGCAATACAAAAATGAAGGATGGGCACGTGTCGAGTTGCACACTTTATTCTATTTTTGATGTAAAGCATCAATCATCTATGCGGATAAATGCAGTTAAGAATTTGTAGCCAAAGTACTGTATATGTATAATGGGATGAAGAGTGCGCTTCGTCCCTTTATTACCCCTAAGAAATTACGGTTTTTGTGTATTTCCGATGGGACTGTAAACGGCTGGAAACTCAATCGACGTCGAACTTTGACAGCCAACGACGAGGCAAAGTGCGGTTTTTAAATTTAACAATAACCTTATCCGCAGATCTTACTCGACCATCTATCACACTTTATTTACAAAGACTTCCAAAGTCTGGCCCGATGTTAGAAACACAAAGCGGGCTTTCAAGACCTAAAGATAGAATTACGCTATTTAATAACGATCGACTTACCTCTCTATCCTGGTTTGCCTTTCGTGGGCCGCCATGACCCGCTCTCTCTCTCTGAATTCTTGAATCTGAGCCTCGACCATCCACGGATTGGGGGAGGGAGTGTTGAGAGGAAATTTCTGTTGCCACAACATTCCTATTCCGACGGGCGAACTGTACTGAGCTAGTAATGGCGGATGTTGAGATATAAGTTGTCTATAGGCTTGAGAATGAATGGACGATTGTTCCATGGGAGACCCGGGCGAAATATGGTGCGAAGGAATCAATGCGGACGTCAATCCGTAGGGACTTAGATGAGTGGTGGCTCGCGTGTGCTGGGGCAGAGCGGGTACCCTGGGATAAGCGGCAGTGGCCGTATGAGACAGTCCAGCCGGATGCATCAGATTGGCGGGCTGCTGTAGGGGGTCGAAATGTCTTTTCGAGTTCACCAGACTCGGATCACAGAACACTCGAAGGCCGTCGTTCCTCTCGATCACCAAAGGACTAACAGATTTAGAAGATTCTACTTTTCTCGCGTCGACGGGAGAACCGTTCCTGCCAATTTGTTTGCTCGGGTCCGTTTTGGGGTCGGAAGCGGGCGACTGCCGCCCTCCTTCCGCCACTTTGGTCGAATCGTCGAGCAGAGGTCTCTCTACTTTGGACATGTCACCAGTAACCGACACCGCCACATTTTGGTCGTGTGAAGGGCTACTCGTCCTCACTTCACTCGCACTTATGCTTTCGACGTCGGAGGATGAGCCGATCAGACAATGGGGCGATTTGGCATCGTCGTCCGCGCCGCAATCTTCTTCAAGTCCGTTCACTCTCTTGGGCCGAGCTTGCTTGCGGAGGTTCTTCTTGTGGTTCTTGGGAGACTCCTCTTGGTCGGAACTATCCACATCCTGAGCACTTTCCGACTCGTCTTGCGTCCCGGTTAGCAGTTCGTCATCCTCGTCGCTCTCCTCCCTTTTCTTACCACTCTTGGGCGTCCTTCTTTTGTTACAGCTATCCGAAACGATCACCGAACAGTTGTCTCTTCTTCTGGCCTCGGGACTGTCGGGATTCGCGCCAGACACTGCAAAGACAAAGCGAAACCATTAAAAGCGCATCTCCACCCTCCAGCCCTCGTCGTACCACAATTCTTACGAAAGCGTCAATTAGGCATCGCCGGGGCCACCGATGTTTATTCCGAAAGCGTGCGAAGAAAACCTCTTCATTCAACCGGCCGATTTGTGGCCGAATGTTTCTTTCAATAAACAGGTCGTGATAGGTCTGTGTCGAGCGAAGAAAAACCAGTTCTCACCGACGCGTAATTTACGGCCAGGAAGTCACTGACTCATTGTACAACTAAACTCGCGCTGTGTCACGTGCTCGCTGCTCCGTTTCAAAAAAGACAACGATAACGCCTCGGTCTTGAACTTTGACTATTTATTTCCTACCAGCGGATTCGATAACGCTTAATCTGTTTTTCTCCGCGGTAAACAAATCCGATATTAACTTTACGGGAGGGAAAAAATGCCGGCCGAAAGAATACGCTCTCGTAAAGGATAACGAGTTGTAGAGGTCGAAGGTCGGCCAATGGGTCCGATCTTAAAGGCTCGAAAAATCTATTTTCATCTTCAATTTTGTCTTTCGTGTCTGCGTTATCCAAACGGAAAATAAAGGACCTACATTTTTCTCCGCTCGATTTGCGAACTTAGCTTAATCTTTGGAATGTACGGAACAGGAGCAATTTTCACGCACCACATAGTCAAATTGCCGTTTTACGTAAGATAATTTGCCCGTCTTCCACGCAGGGAGATGGAAATCGCGGTTCCAAACACCCGAAGAAACTTCCTTTTTTTGTTTTAAGGCCGAAAAATGCCATCTGTTCTGTGGGAAGAATAACACTTTCGACCTCCGGGCTCACGCAATAACCCCAGACTACCGGATAGTCCGGATCGGTGTATCGAAGATCCCATTCGTTAACAGACGTAATCTTGCTTTCGAACGGTCAATTTTGCAGAGGATAGAAAAACTGTAGCAGGTCGGTGATTAACTGGTCGCTGCACACAACTAAATGAGTTAGTGATGGAGGACGGCGATAAAACCGTTGTCACGGTCCGCGCAATCGAGGTCAACGGATGCCCCGCGCCATTCCGACTACGCCACGACCGGATAACAATCGTCGTCGGTAAATCCGCATAAAGGTCCTCGTGTCTTTGCGTTCGGCAAAATAATCGAAGGTGGAAATTGAATTCCGATCGCGTACGGCTCGTACCGGTAAGTATTAGTTAGGTCGGCGGTCAATAGACCGTAAAGAGCGAAGCTATACAATGGGGGGGGGCAAATAAACGACACGCTTTATGATCTTAAGTCACGTCACGGTTACGTCACTCTTTCGGAGCGCGATTGAGGTCACGTCAATTTTGGCATTCTGCAGTTAAAAGCGAACGTTTGGGAACCGAGTGTAAGAACGCAACGCCAACGGACGCTACAATGAATTCACCTGTGTTTGTCCGCGCGCACCTGTCCGTCGTCATGACTACGGCTCACGGACGATAAGAGAAGCTCCTCGTCCGAACCGTATAAATTAGGCAGAGGATGACCTTGACCCGACTTCGCTGTGGGAAAGAAGTGAATGAAACTATTTTTCCCTTTACAGAAAGAGGCGGAAAAAAAGAACTCGTTCGCGAGCTTTAATAACAAAAGAAGTTTGTAAATAATGCAGTTCCTATTAATTTAATCGCGGTTATTTTTAGCGGTCGAACATTTTCCTAGTATCGAAAAAAGGAAAAAGTGTAACCGAGAATCTCGTGTTTTTTCTTTCTTTCTGGCCACAAATTACAGTTTTGCGTAACCATACCGGACGAATTTCGGCAAAAATCGAAAGCAAAGCGGCGTGACGACTCCTTCCCAAGTCATAAAACGAAAAATGTCAGATGATGAATGCTGCACGCAGACGATAGTCCTCGTCACGCTAAACAGATAGAGAATGCAGAAGGTCGGTAGCCTACCTGGATGTGCAGCCAAAAGTAACTAAGTACGTGGATTCTTATTGTGCGGCGAGGCCATGTTGGATTCCAAACCGATACGGGAAAACCAAAAAAAAAAAAGGTGAAGTTGTTCGTTCGCACGAAAACCCTTTTTTAATTATTTTTTAGAGTTAGGTCAGATTCGTCCCTTACGTAAGTGATTCTACTTTACGCAAACTGACCCGACGTTCGACGAAGGTCACCTCCTCCCACCGATTGTCCTGGATAATATGGGTGCCGGCTGAGAAATGACGTTTTTTGCAAAGATAAAAGTGCAGAATGGAAGTAAAGTGGGCCAGATTGCGATCGTGGACGGTAGATTTTCGGGTCGGTCTAAAATAGCGATTATATTTGCGCGATGGCGGACCTAACAGCCGAAGGTCATATCGATTTGGAGAAGTTTTTCGGAGAGAAAAATCTGCAAACATTCTTTTTTAAAGAGACGATTGCTCTTCTCGTGACTGCGGGCTATATTCAGAGACTATTAGCCACTCCTGCCACAAACGTGTTCTGAAAAGAGAGAATAAACTGGCCTTGCCCGTCTTCTTTCCCAGAATTCTGGAGGTCGCATTTAAAAAAAATTGAAAGGGCCAGATTTTAAAGAACGTACTTACCGCGTCGTCTTAGTTGCAAGGATTATCCGCCTTGGACGTTATTTTATTCCATGTTGGCACGGTTCGAAGCGGCACCCGCGTAACTCGTACACGTAACAGGTGAACGCTGCGACGCGACTCAACAGTCCGGCTGCCTGGCACCAACTAAGCACGCACGGCTGACTGGCAGTGACAGAACCGGGTCTCGATGCCTCCGGCTAAGCAACTTTTCCACCCTCACGCTGCCACGTTTTCCACAAGAGACACAGGTGGCCCCGACCACACCCAGAACACACAGTGCCGTGCGGTTTTTAACATAACAATAGTTGGAGCAGCGACCTGCCCCCGGGTTCTGCGTGACTGAGCTGCAGCCCTTGATCTAGTTGCCTCCCCTCTCCGAATGCACGAGCGCCGTCTAGACTCCCCTACGCTAGTGGTAATGGATCAATGATGTGTGCCAGATTGTCTGGCTGGATCTCACACAACAGATGGGCCAGCGAGGAAGAGCGAAGAAGAAAGGTCAAAGGGGATATCGCTGGTTCCCATCTCGCTCGGCTACCGATCGTCCCACGCTTTTCTTCGCGCCGCAAATGACCAAAACTTCGATTCCGACATTACGAAACTACGGTCCAAGGAGGATAATGGATATCGAATGAATGCTCGGGACAAAGACTAAGAGCGGGAGGCACCATTTTATTTCTTCTCCCCGCGCACACTTTGTTACTATCCCAGGATTGCAAATCGCGGACGGTCCAATGAGCTGAGACCAGACGTTGGTCACGTGTAGCAGAGCGGAACAAAGTGCTGCATCCATTTTAAAACATTCGACATTCTCGGTTTTTATAGTAAAGCCCCGTCTTCTGAATGAAACCAGTTTATAATCCAGACTGACTCATATTATCGAAAATGGGGATAATTCGTCCATGTTCGAAACTTCTACTAGCACTTTATGTAAATGCGAGAAGGAAAAAACCGTGCCAATTATTTATTCTTCTTATTTAAATCACCCGAATGCCGAACGACAACGAAGGTCACCTTGACTCTCCACTAGTAAAAAAGTTGCACATCATTGAACTCCTGACCCGTGCTAACTCCTGTTTTTTTTTCTTTCCATCGTCCAATAGTGTTTATTCTCCACTTCTTATCTATACAGGATGTAAGTACTTTTGACAAGACCATCCAGTCAGGTAAAGTACAAAGTTCTAATCGAAAGGATCGGGGAAAAAAGCGAAAAATCAATTGAATAGTCACGGTAGAAAAACCCAGCAGTAGATCAATAGCTAGAGGATTTCTCCAATCTAACTCCCTCGATACTAATAAACCTTTACCCGAGATGCAATTCGAACGATTGCTATAACTCTCGCGGGTCGTGTCAATTGGTTCGAAGGTGATAAAACTTCTTTTTGTTTTGCCCTCCGTTTTTTCGTTCTTTACTAAAAACTGAAGATGGCCATTACGACGAGCGCTCGCTCTTAATTCCTACATTACAAAACTCCGCGATTACCATCGACTGGAAGAAGAGAGCTCTTGCCAGAGATTGAAAAGACCTTCGGCGACCGACATCTATGCAGAGCACGTGCGACCAATCTCCACCACACTCACCGGGCACATACCATATTTTAGAGCGCGTAGTACGAGATTAACGGCCGTGCCGGACCACCTGCCATCCTCGGACTATATATATCCATCGAAGGAGGCGTTTTCGGAAGACAACAAGGAAACTGGTCTATTTTCCCGATAGGAAGAATGCGGTGTTACTATCTTCGCAAACTACATTTGTTCGACAAGGACGTGAGAAGGTGATAAGTCACCCCGCCACTCACTCTCCCCTCGGAGAAATAAGAGAACAATAAGCCGTCTCGAATGAATCACTCCACACGGCAGACCCGTCTTCTCTTTTGTCTGCGCCTTTCCGAAAAAGGAATCCCTTCTAACGATTATCTAAGACGTTTACGGACGAGGATAAGAGAGAAGGGGGAAAATGTGCCTTTTGTTTCCTACACAACCGGTTACGTTCGTAATTCGCAATTCTTCGCAGTTTCATCCAGAGATTTCTGGTGCATTGTTCCAGCTGCAAATCCGTCACCAGCACAAAAAAGTGTAATGTGTGGAGAGACGGCGATAGCGTGGCCCGAGGAAATGGGGCGATTCGAACGTTGCGTAAGCGGTAAAGCGTCCGGAAAGGCATTTTTACCGGTGACCTCCAACGCAAATTTATACTCTTATCCGCAGAGATAATCTATTGATAGGTTGGACGGCTGCGCGGACAGAGAGTAAAGGAGCGCATTTCTGGAGTTAAACTAATAACGATCAAAATAAACTTTTTTCCACCCTACCCTGGGGTATTCTCTTTAATATTTGCGCGAGATGTATCTCATTACGCGGTTCGATCGATGGCGAGTCGACCCGGGGCACTCTCTAGCGATTCGCGTTAAAAGCCCAGATAACTTAACTTTAATACGTTCGACGAGATTCTACTTAAACCTAATCTACTCGTAAAAGCTTATTTATCTTATTCCGCGACGACTGGAGAATTAGTCGGTCGGCGTTACAACCAATTATTCTCCCGCCTCGTCAAAAATTATGGCTCCACCTCGAAGAAAACTATCGCTTTCGGTCACCCGCCGAACTATAAAACCTATTCTGCCATCGCCGTAGCCGCCAGCCTGGGCGAAAACACCACCTGGAAGATAAAAATGCCGCTTCTGTTCCAAAACACAAGCCAGGGCGAGACGTTACAAAATTTGAAAGAAAAAAAATGTTGCGAAACCGCATTAAATTCCATTTTCGAAATCGCCGCCGCCATAAATGCAGAGTTACGCCTCGGATCGTCAAACAATTATTCGCTGGGATAGCACTTCTAGTGCCTAAATGTTTTCAGCTGTCGCGGGAACCGTCGGGTAACACTTATATTCTAGATTTTTTTTTTTAAATAAAAGGAAGGAGACAAACCTCTGTCGTTGGAGTTATCGAGGAGCCCGTCGGGTCCCTGTTTGAATTTGGTCTTCTTCTGAACCGTGGGACTGGCTGTAATCCTGGACGTGGATACGGACGTCGGACTGTGTTGATTTCTTGTTCTGGTGCTGTACGGCACCTGTTATCGGATTAAATACTCGTAAATATCTCCGTTTGGTGGCATCGAAACAATGTGTAACGTAAACATTATCGACGTAAACGCGTCTATGCAAGAATGGAGAGGCACGGTTCTACCCCTGCACTACCTTACACGTGATGTGATGCGATGTGACAGGTCATGGCCAGTGAAGCTGACGGTCTATTTCGTGCAGTAACGAGGCAATCTCGCCGAACGAAAATCTTTCGACTCCACCCATCGAAAACCCTGTTCCTGTTTGATTGTGGATGGGTTTTTTTTCCGAGGGAATAGCACTTTGAACGTTACGTCATTCCTGTTGATTTATATCTGATCAAAATAACCTACATAAAAACGTCGGAGCGAAATATTTGTTTTTAAAATCTAACCCCGAGATTATCTCGTGACGCTTCCATAAATTGCCTCGGCTATTTTTCTTTTCTTTCCAGTAAACCTACGCGGAAAGAACCGGACGAAATGCCCTCCCCGATCTAATTACGTCACGTATCTGGATCTAGTTCGTAAAATTAGAGGAAAGTAGGTCGTTATAGACTCAACGGCTGAATATGATTAATCTGTGGATACACGGGACGTTTTAACAACGCCTCTTTTCACGTCTCCGTCGACTATACCCGATTACGAAGGATTAACGCTAACGATAAAAGTGCGTTTGAAGTGTCGGCGCACGAAAGGATGCCACTCGACTGACCGAAAGTTAGTTTCCGAAGAGATTAAACGCTCGATACTCACCGAAATCCTTTGTTGGTTGCAGGTACGTCTGCGAGGAGTGATGCCGATGTTTTCGCCTTTCAATATTGACTCCACTACTGTAAACAAGAAATTGTATCAGACAACCGTTCACAAACAGCGAAATATGCGATCCGCTAAACCGGATATCTAGAAAAAAAAACAGCCCAACACGTTTAAAACATCGCATTCCCACGTCCGAATTAATGACGCGGTCGAAAGGACTGCGGCCAGGGGTGTGAATGACAAATGATCTACCTGGCGTTCGCCGAGGAGTGGCCCGAGGAAGATTCCTGGCCCAAAACCAAACTTCCCAAAGTAGCCGATGGCTAACGGAGATAAGAAATTTTGCATTTAACGAGATGAGACGCTCTCACCGTCAAAGTTCTCAAAGCCACCAACATTGGTAAATTTTATCTGACGCTCGTTACGGAAAAAAAAAAGCCCGTTTCCTGTCTGGATGAAGTGAATTGCAAAATCTTTGTCAACTAAATAGTCCGGAAGGGATATCCCCGCCTAGCCAACGTGGCCGTGTGAAAAATATGTAAGGAAACCTGTTTGAACGGTGTTAAACAGGTTGGGGTGTTTTTTAACGAGGCCAATCACTCGAACGGTGCGTGCCGATTTTAGATGACTGAACCAGAAACTCATCTTTAATGGTATTGAAAATGAAGATAATGCTTACCGATACCAGGGGACACTAATCTCACTAGAATATAAATAACCTATTTTAGCGGCACGGCGAATGGCGCTTTGTGTTTTCTCCGACTTTATCGGTCGGCTAGAAAGACTGGCAATTAATAACACTACTTTACCTCCATCGCCAATTAATTTCATCTGTACCAAGCATGGGTCTTCATTATGTTCTTCGAGCACGGTGTCGTCGGTCAGAGTTAATTCCTGCCAATAGAAAAGAATAAGTAAGTTGCATCCATCCAAAAAAAACCGTTGGCGACAGACACAAACACGCACAACATTCACTAGAGAAAGAGTAGTCTTCTCGACCGATTCTCTCGAGGGGGGTTTGGCCCACACGCCGCACACGCACGACGCTTAAAAGAGTAGGAAACGTTGCATGCGTCACAGTAGTATTCGGACACGATCGCTTCTTATTAACTCTACGACAACAATTATGTTACTTCTTTCGATATCGAAAGAGAAAGGCGAGTTATTAAATTAGCATAAACATACTGGAAATACTCTTGTGCACAAGCGAGTTTGGAATTAAATATCCCAACGATGGATATCTTATAAAGAAAGAAAGGGGGTGAAATGTAATAAAAATAGTCTCTCGTATTTCCTCCGGCATTTTAAAGAATAAACTAATTTCACTTTCTTCGACTTGCGCCATAAAAGATTTATTCTTTTTTTTACCGTCTTTATCTATACATCATGTTTCGCCAACAGGAATGATAATCGCAAGATGCCAAACATTGCGACTTGGGTGACGACCGCTTTGTAACGTCGTCTGTAGGTATCCGGATGATAAAAGATGAGAACGGCTCACGTTCTCCAAGTCTAACGTGCACCACGTATTGCATTCGAAAAGACAAATTTACGGCAAACCTTTCTTTCCTTTTTAAATGACTTAGAAGCCGACGACGTTCTCGGCCAACGAGTTCACATAATAAATTTTACTGGACATCCTTATTATGTTAAATAAATAGCAGCGCATTACGAAAATTGTCGAGTACAGCGAGAAATTTCAAAACATATCGCTTTGGGGTCAGACAATGATCCGTTACGATATAACTTGCCAATCACGAAACGTTAAGTCGTACAAATTCTATTGTTCATTGTACGGAGGCTCTTTAAAAACTCATACGCTTCTATTTTAGCTGCAGGCACGTCGAAGGTTAAACTCCATTGTAAATCAAACTAGGCTAACAAGAAATAAGTCGAAAATAAATTCGCTTCTGCAGGAAAGACCTTACCTGAACGGACCTACGTCGAGTGGACTGAGACCGAACCGAACTAATGCGCCGATTACGATTCGATTAAACAATGCCTAACAATAGAGTGGCGACAGTAATTACCGTGAAAAAGAAAATTTCAAAATAAAAAAGAAATGAATCGTAATCGCTGAATCGTATCGCTTTAGATAAATATTAATCGCTGGCAAAAGCGATAAGATGCGGGTCGACTCACAAGCTCGTAAATAACCGACCACTATATTACGGCCGATAGGTATTTATGCCTGTTTGGAATGGGAAGAAAGCGCCTTTGAAATTTTAAGAGTTTGCTAACCTTCTGACCTTGAAAGAGTCGAACGAAGCAGCCGTCCGGGGTAATACGGCGTCAAAAGTCCAGTTTAAGAAAGGAAAGGGGGGAATTCTTTGTGCTAGATAAATTTACATAGGATCCCCGGTGATATTATTCGCCAGGCAGATTGAAGTTTGCTAGGATTGCTTTCAGTCGGTCGAACAACCGTGACGCGTTCGTCTGCCGTGTCGAAGGTCGAGTGAAAACGAACACGCCCGCGGGCAGTTAAAGGTCCCTATTATGCAGTTGTCAAAGGACGCTTACGCGAGGATTGCATCGTTTTGACGTAACTAATTAAGAAATTACGCTCTCGGTGCGTAGTCGAAAGAGAAAGAGATTTGCAATCGGCCAACTTGGCAGTCTTTCTGTCGTTTTTAATCCTCTTACAATTGGCACCGAGACTAACCGATTTTAATCTTCCTAACGAAGTCCCCAATTTAATTCTTACTCCGTAAATCCTTCCAATTAATAACTATCTTTTTACTCGGATAAACCGATAATTATCATAATTACTCGGACGCCGGGGGTCTTAACTCCCGTCTCAAAAACGATCGACCACCTTCCTCGGCACCGGGACACATTCGACCAGGATCCGTGACGGAAACGCGTTCCGAAATTTCATTTCCATATTCATGACGAACAAACAATGGCCGCCGATGCAACGTCATACGACCGGCTCGCACCTGGATCCTCGTAAACTCGGAGCGGCAGGTGAAGCGTGAAGCTCGGATCTCTCTCCATTGATAAAGCCACCAAGCATCGCGGAACAGGAGGAAACGCCAGAGCTTCGTTTCCGAGAAAACAAACTGGGTCACGCTCCTACTCGACCGGTTTTGTCTTTCCGAACGGGACCGCACCCACCCTTCGAGTACAAGGTCGCGGGCTTACCCTTGTGTTGTCGTTGTAAGAGACGATAACCGCCGTATACCACTGCGTAGTCCCTTCGACCCTGTATACCTCGACCCTGTAGCCCACCAACACCGACGGTGTGGTCAATAGGATTTTCTGACCGTCTTGATATTCCGTCCACTTCTTGATTGACTTTTTCACTTCTGGGTAATCTCTGCTAGCAGATTGCTTTTCGCTATCCTGCTCCTGCGAAAAAAACAAGAGAAATGAGATTACGCTTATCGATTTATTCGAGCCATCGACGGTCTCTCTCTCCATAAATCCCGTAAATGTGCTCCCGGTCCGATTGCTTTTGCCCAAAACCAATTCAAGGTCGCGCAACCCTTCGTCTCCGACACAACAAATACAAACAATAAATATAACCTATCGATCCCGCTTACAAAACACCCGCTGACGTCATCTCTTCGCAAACTTTCTTCTCTCCTTTTTTTTAAACACCGCTAAATTCTGCTTACAAATATTTAACGATGTCGTGAGTTTTAAATTACTTTTATGGAAATATTGTGCAATAACATTTCGTCTCGCACCACGATAGTATAACTCACGCGAATTTATTCCCCGTATTGAGAAATTTCACGTTATCCGTGGCTAAATGCCAAGCTTCCTTCGTTTTACTTTTTTTATTATTATTATTTTTTATTTATTTTTACTCTTCTCCGCATTCCCAGAAAGAAACGTTCTAGCGCATCACGTGTCATCCTCCACCGACCGTGGTGATTAGTAAAATTTTAGGTCACGTTTAACGATGTTTACCGCGTGACGAGGTACCTTCTTTATATATATATATTTATATATTATTTTTAATTTTCCTTTTCTAATTTTTCCCAACTATTTTTGCGCCGGGAAAGCCGAGGAAAGAAGGGGAAGGAAAGAGAGAGAGAGAGATTGGTGGCTGCTGTCGTAAATGCGCGGGGAAGAAGGCGACCTTGCTAGCTCTGACGTCAGATAAATAAACATGGCAGTGAGATGACTGTTTTTGCCCAACTGTTACGCCGTCCTTACTATTTGCCCCGGGGAATGTTTTCGACCGGAGATTCCTCGGTTCAGACCGACTTTCGGTTTATAAAAAGATGAGACTAAAATTATCTCTGGTATTTGCACTCGAGCATTAAAAATCGTTTTATACGCTCCTCTTTTACTTATCTTACTATAACAAACGCTGCGCCATTTTTTTCCTTCCATTTTTCTAAAAATATATATTACTAGGAAATCTGATTATATTGTGTCGATTGCCTTCGTCATCGTACGTAACCATCTTTTGGCAAATATAGAAAATGTATTTTAGCATCGTCATTATTCTTTCTATCTAGAAGTTTGGATAAAAATCGACATTTTATCTGCGTTTTACTACGTCGCCTCCATTTTTTTTATTGAGTAAAAAACTGCGAAATGCCTGCAGATTTTTATTACTGGCTATTGTTAATGTTTCGTCGTCCGTGGTATTGCATGGAGGCCAGATTAATTCGCGAGACTTATCGTCCAAACTTTTAAAAATTGAGGAATCGTAAAACGTAAAAGGAAAAGGCCGGTTGTAGCAGAACAAAGAATGGATGGTAGTTATCGATCGACGGGCGCGTGTTACCCCATTTCGAGAGTAGTCCGACATTAACGAGCGTCACACGTTGCGGGGAGGGAAAGAGAATTTTGAATGCTGTCACTTAATAACGTTTGGAAGTCGGCGAAATTGCGGTCGATACCAGATGAGAAGAATGTACGATGACCTTGTATGACGAGCGAAATGAAATCTTATCGGGGTGTTGCAGCTTTGTCGAACGACGGATGAAAGTTCTACGGCATTGTTTCGTAGAAGTAAGATGAGAACTAACACGTGTTCGTATCTCGCCTTTCTTATACCTGCAGTTTGAAGAGGAGTCGACGTCTGATAAACGCCAATTACAAAAACGCGTCTAGGTCCCGTCGATAAAACACTGCTGCATTCATCGACCGCCGCACGAATAAAAAAAAAAAAAAAAGGCACCAATTTTGTGCTCGTGCATTCCTCGATTCTCCCCCTCGTAATCACTCCAGGAAGAGCTTTCAAAATGGCGCTGGTGCCCAAATATGTAGCTATACGCCTTACGCCAAAACTACGACTGAAAAAACAAACACCTCCCAACCCGAAGCCATTCTCGAAATGATTGGCAGAAACCAGATTTAAAGGTCCACTTCCTAGAATCGGTGTGTTAATTTAACTTTTATGCAAATTATCGTCGCTTCGCCTACTGGTTCGAGAACAAAGCAGGGGTAGGCACAGTACACTGTCTATTGCGTGGAACTGATAGAGGTAGTGTCGACAAGGCTACTCTTACACAATAAAAACAAGCAGAAACTTAGGCCTACATCCGTTATTAGGCTGCACAACCAGTAAATTATTGTGTAAAAGCATATCTACCGATTTTAATGGTTTGTAGTTGATTGGCCATCCGTTTAAGATAATTTTTGTAAAAACAAGATTGTGTGTAAGTAGCGTACGTGTAGGGAGGAAAGCCGCATGTAATTTCGAGTCGAAAGCACACGAAATAACTCAATACCGACCGAACTACAAATCATCTCTGGATGTCAGAATGATAAAACTATTTCTAGATTCGAAAAGTTTCTTTTTTTTTTTTGTTTAGTTACTGATTGATGGAGGAAGTCACGTTCGACCCTAAACATTTCCATATTTCGTGTTTTCTATTTGGCATGCCAACCCGTATGCAAATCAGACCTAGATGACTTCCGAACATATTTTATTCATTCTACACGACTAGGAAAACTTTTAATTTAGTTTGTTGTGATAACATAATAAAAAAAACCAGTTTAAAAATGGCGACCGGTGATGTCATTGAGCAATGGATGGCGTCCTTGACACTACAAAATAGCCTAGCTAATCATGCCAACTAAAATAATACTCGGCTGTTTAAAATGTTTTAAAATATCTGACCTCGTTTGACTCGACAGACAATGAAATTACCTCTCGCTATTTGTTTCTATTTCTTTTTTCTTTTTTATGTAAAGCAGATCGTTTTATATTTCTAACATGTTAACATCTTCAATGATGAAAGACAGATAAAAACCAGTAAAAGTTGCATAATCTATAGATAAAACTATGACGTGGTGAATAGCAATAACGTGTTAATAAACCGAGCCGATACTTGAGTGAAAATAGGTCAACGCCGATAATGAATTTAATAATAATAAAAGAAAATAATAATAATAATAACGATAGACGAAAAATAAGAAGTGTAGCAGCAGCTTAACTTATTGCAACACGTGGACAACAAAATAACCTTGATGTCTTGTGACAAGATAGAGTTTCTCGCTATCGCCTTCTATCAAACATCGAGATCAAATTTTCTCGAACGACTACCTTCCCATCCTTTCGTAACATCAGGAAAACTGAAAGGCAGCAGAGAGGAGGAAAGGGGGGGAAAAAAATTTATAAAAATATATCTGAAGGTCGCCTTGAATGGAAAATCGATATTTCGTGAATGGTGTTGCGTGCGTTTATTCATTAAACTTTAAAAAAGATTCTTTCTTTCTTCCTTTCTTTTTCTCAACTTTAGTGATTAGAACGGATTTAAACTTTACTTTTTTTTCTATCACGACTAATGTACGAGTGAAGAATCGTATGGAAAGACAGTCAATTGAATGATTTCCCATCCGGGGTGGACCGATTCGACAAGGCCATCGATCAAGACGGACAAGTGCAATTTCTTAGTCTTTGCTGCAGAAATGTGTTAAAGTTATTCCCTATTTTGTTATTTATATCGATTTAAAAGAGTCAAAAGGCCGTGTTTCGTTTAAGGGATCTAAAAAATGATAGATCCCCGACCGTTTATTCTGTCGCTCGTCGAAGCAACGACGGTGGGTGATGCTAGTGAAACTCGGTACGATTTCGAAAGGTTAACCTTCTCTTCGACTTCACTTCTCGGAAACACCGTCACGGTATGCAAAAGGAAATCTTCACACGCGAAACTGGGTCATGCGTGACGAAACTCACGAAATCGAGGACTCCCAACTCGCGCCTCTTCCTTCTCCCCCTTCTCGCTATGAAAAAACGAGGCCCCTCATTTCCCTCCCACTCTCCCGAGGGGCCTCCGGAGATGGATTCGGCAGATTGAAGCACAGGCCCGGGTTCGGCCCCCAGGCAGGAGAGAGAGAGTCGGGCACGTGGGGATGGCCTTGACGCGCACACAAGCGAGTTATTGTACGCGGAGGACTGCACAATAGAAGCAGCGCCGGAGTCTAGAAGAGTCATAATGAGACAGCCAACCATCGTAAATCAAAGGTCAGTGGGACCGTAAAACTCGCCCCCCGCTGCGCTTAGCCCAGTTCCGCGTTTCATCGCTGGTCTGGCATGACAATCCGTAGCCAGTAATTAGTGGCGCTATTCTGTCTCGCTTCTTCCCCAACAGAAAAAAGTAGAGCCAACAAACAAACCCGGGAATAAAAAAAGTGCAACTAATCTGGATATCGCGTCCTATTTTCGGATATTAAAAACTTGAAACAGATCTTTAACTCGACCCGGAAATTACGCTGGCAATGAACAATGACTAATTTTACTACCTGACTAATAAGGCAAAAATTCCGCGTGAGTACGTACAGTACGTATGGTAGACAAAAGGCGCAGTAACGACGGAAGCCAACGCCCAATGCCGAAAATAAGGAATTATATAAAAGGGAAGAATGTGACAACACTCACCTCTCTACTAAATAGTGATGTATATTCCAAAAAAAATTGCGATTATCACACCAAACAGAAGGAGCAACTGTCGCGTCGAGCAAAGGCTCGCAATTGTGTGTCAGAACAGCAGCGACCTCACACTCGCACGGCCCAAACTTGGTTTATTTGCGGTTGGGCGAGCTGATGACGTCAGCCTAGAGGTTGCTTAGTAACCGACCGACAACCTGGAGGTGGATGTTTACACTGGCTTCAGTCGACTCGGCAGTAAATGCTCCAGCAAAATGGGATACCTGTTCTCCGGCTTATCGAAAACTTTACTTCGATTGGAAATGATAATCAATTATGGCGTTTCTCGGCTATGACCCACATTCTAGTATTTACGAGTTTTTATGCGCCCTGCTCCATTCTGCTCGCGCTAAAACTGCTAGCGCCATAATAAAGGACGCATCCACTTGTGGTGTCGTCGAAGCATTCCTTATTTCCAGGATATCCGGACGTCGCAGCTGCACCACTACATTAAATATTTGAAGAATTATACGGTGGGTTTTTCGAGAGTAACAACAATTTACAGACACCGAGCAGGAGGAAACTAGATACCGTATACATACTGCAGTAGGTTCAAAGGTCGGAGCTAGTTGGCCCCCGACCCTCATTCACTCTCCAGATGTAGAGGTGGCAGAGATTTATGGCATTCTTACGTTTAATGGCAGCGTAACTTACAGTACACGCTTGTTTGGAGTCAAAGCTTGGCTCGTTTATAAGATTTTTTCCATTTAAATTTGTAATTGCGGAAGAAACGTGTAACAACAAGCTCCTGCAATCAATAAAGTGGATGACGGGCCAGAATGGCTATCGAACCGGAGTGGATCTATACCGCTACACGTGCAGAATGATGGCTGCTGTTATTACTGTCATTGGAAAGAAGGCATTATCGTCTCTGACTCTTGTCCCGTTTTATGTCCCTCTACCGAGTCAATAATGTTATTTAGATGTTTAGAAAGAAGCAAGAGAAGGAAGGCAATTAAGGATTCCGCTCACTCTTTAATCTATAAATAATTAAAATACGGCGCAGAGTAACTAACACCAAACAAAAAGTTAAATGCCATTCGTGCCCCGGTAATGCCGTTGGCGGCACCATAGGTGCACGAATCCGGAGTTACTTATCTATAATCTCACCCCCGACTTCGGCCGCAATCTCATCTCCGGACTTAGTAAGGCTGGAAAAGACTGGTTCTACCAGAGGCCAAGATTGGATCCTGAAGGTTTCTAAACTATTCTCTCACGCCTCCATCGTGACGAAGCTGACCAAATTTCGTCGACTCGTGCCTTAAGTTTTAATGGCGCGAGACCAATGTGGCCTACGATAATACGGCGTATTTACTTCAACCTTTACCTTAAACAAAAAAAAGCAAAACTTGTTTATGTAGGGCATATGCGGCGTGAAGGGCGTTATCTAGTAAAGCTACATCCTCGAGTGTCAACGTGCCTAATTAGTATTTATAAACCCATTGGAAGCGTCGACGGTCATATAATCCGTTACACACCGAATGACATTCGATAAAATATTTTTTAAAACTGGAATGAGTACTATTCGATCCAGTCTCACCTTGTTAAAATTTGTTGCTATTCTTGGATACGGAGGAGAATGATTACCTTCTTATCTCGTTACATAGAGATCTGTCCCGCACTTAACATGTCCTAGAAGCGATCCGTCTTTCGTGTAATTCTTGATGGATCACTCCCGAAAAAAATAACGATTTCAATTATCGTTACCTCGATTCTGTTGGTTTGTTGGACATTCCTTTTGCTTCAAGGACAGTCCTCCTCCTAAATAATTGTGGCTGGCAATGTAGTAGGCCATCACAGTATTTGGCGTGTTTCTGTCGAGTGTTCGAGCCAGAACTCATCATCGATCGAACTTCATGCATCGACGACTATTCTGTTCTCGAGTCTGTTCTTCCGAACAGAATTTCTTCAATTTATTGAGCAGAAGAGTTGGATTTTCGCTTTTCCACTTGGCTGAATCGACTTGGCAAAAAAAAAGAATGAATAGCTTTCGTGCTTCCCCTTTTACCTGCTTTACCTCAATCTTTAAAATTGCATTATTAATAATGAATATCTGTATTATCGCTTCTTAAATAAATCAGTGCGTGAAGAAAAGAAACTTCCGTTTTGTTATTTTAACTAAAGTTCAGCCAACGTACACTCCATTCTTAGTTAAAAGCATATACTGTACTGTATTTTAAAACGTTCCTGCTAACTCTCGACGCATTTCGTTGTATCTCTGGACCTATAAATTCTACTCTAACTTCATCTCCAACTCTCTTTCATCGCTATCGCCATCTTGCAACACGGTATCCGAAAATTAATCGCATCTATTTTTCCTTTTAAAACGAATAAATCCAAAAATATCGAGAGTGATAAAAAGATGACTAATCCCCACGAGAATTATCAATGTAGACGCTTGGAACTGGCAACATTTACAGATTGACATATCATGCTACTCGTGAACGTGGTATCCATTCTGTCTTGCTGAATCATGCCGAGCTTTGGGGTCAAAGTTATTGCTGTGGCAGATAGGATTACATAATAAAAACTTACTATATCACGAAATGCTGCAATACGACACACGATCGTTCTCTGGCAAATTATTTGGACGGAGAGGATATACCACGGTTTAAAAATACTCCCAATGCCGAACGCAGGTAAAAGAACTCATTAAATAGTTGGCCAAGTATCATCTGGTAATTCAATCTACTCCAAGCCGAACGTTCCCTTTTTGTATAATTAATACTTAATTCTTTAATTGCTGGAAACTTCTACTATTAACAATACGGGTAGAATCCTACGCAATGTTCTCGTAGAGTAGACAGCGTAAAGCCTCGCCGCCTCTACTTAGATCATTCCGGATCAATCCAGAATGATCGGTTTCTAAGTAGAGATCGGACAAAACATGGATTATTCGACGGCTCCGAGTCAAAATTATAATCTAAAATATTAGAAATAAAATTGCGCAAACTTTCTAGCGAAATAAATTGTGATGGTAACAACTTTCTTGCATATTTTAGCCATGACTAGCTTACAAAAATCTCTCTCTATGCTTCGGCCTTATTACCTGAAGAGTCATAGTCATTCTCTCGTCGGAAAAACACTGAATAACGAATTAATAATTATAACTTGCTTCATGCTGACGAAGCGAATTTTGTAACAAAGGACACTAATCACATTCTATACTAATTTAGCCGCTTATCTATTTTTTGTTCTTAGCTCGATGGGCTGCAGAATGTTGTAGTTATATACGTCCAGGCCTATTTCGTTAACAAGTCGAGAGAGATAGGAGGAAAAAAAAAAGAAGCAATTATTCTGCACACACGATAACTTTTTTGGTTTCCCTATTTAGGTTAATCTAATACTACTACTATAATTTTTTTCTTCCTTTTTCTATCGTTTACACCCGGTCTAATGTGCCAACTTTATCTTTCGAAAGTAAATCTAATCGGTCACTTTAATAAATTACTAAACCAAATTTAACTGAATTAAAATTTAAGATAAAAATTCTTAAAGTGGAAAGGAAAGGCTAATTAGCCTTTTTAAACGGTAGTATCTGTCTACACGTTAAAACTTGTAAATCTTCTTCCTAACATGATTTTACTTTGCCTTTGGATAGCGAAACTTTGTTTATTTAAATGATAAATTCCGGTACATATCTATCTGAATGAGAATCGAAAAATGTATCCTCTCTCGATGCAAAGATTCATCTGCATAAAAAGCATTCGGATGCAGGTCGCAAAACTTAAAACAGTAAACCGTAAAAGAGATCAAAAACCGGCAGAAACAAGCTTATTAAAAGTGAAAAGCCCATTTATGAAGGATCATTCTCGACGTAAGAAAGGAAATCTCTGGGTTTTATTTATGCAACACGACGTCTTATGTTAATTCCCCGGAGAACTTTTGGTCTACGGTCGTGTCAAAAGATCAACAAAGAGATTGGTATCAAACTCACGGGTTCTATCTCCAAAGCTTACAGAATTAAATAAATTAAGGCTTGTCACGTCACGAGATAGGCAACGGTCGTCCATCTATCGATTTTTCTCTAATAGTCGAGGTCGAATCGCAGGTAAAGAGCGCTGCAGAAAAATAAAATTCGACGAAGAAAAACATGCTGGTAGGAATTAAAATGTTCTTGTAAACTGTTCGTTTAAGAAATTCTTACAGAAACTGATTCTGCAACTCGTAAATTTTCATTAAACTAAAGAGTAAAAGGCAGTTTTTAGCAAGATAAAACACCGGTGGTGGTCTCCTATTTATTTATTTTCCCATAAGGCGTTTAAAATTTTGTCGTTACAAAAATATAAACCCTTCCAAAGCGTACCCCCCGTTTAGAATCCATTTTGTGTCAGTGCCTCGTAGATCTTATTCCTAAAGTAGTATTAATGCACGAATAAAGAATCTAAATATAGAAATTCTAAGAGTGTTTTTACATAAGAAAGAAGTAAGTATCCAATACACGAAGCGAGTCAAATGAATCAAAAACAAATAAACAAGTCTTTCTTTTAGTTGGCAAAAGGGTAGAGATGAAAAAAAGACGGATGTTCATCATCGACAACACTCCAGAAACAGCTATTTCTGTTGCTATTTGGCCGATTTCTGTCACCTTTAAAACGAACTAAACGTTGTTAGTTGCCAAAGAGAAGAAGTTGTCTGCATCTGCGTCTGGTCCAAATATTTAAATTTAACATCCGGAGAAAACAAATTCGACAAATAAAAGTTTAACAAACTAAAAGTAGGAATAAGTCTGTATACATATTTACCGTGCCATCTCGTTTCTGTCCGGGCGAAATGTTAACGATGAAAATTTCATATTTAGAACTCTTTTTAACGAGCCGTACCTTACACAAATCCGCATTTCACATCTTTTACATTACCGGCAAAATGCTAAGTCGTCTAACACGAACACGTGATAATGCCACCAGACATTTCCTGTTTGAAAATTTTCCCTTTGGAAAGGAGGGGGAATGTAACATAAAGACACACTCCCAGCTGGTGTTTTGGTCTGTAAACCGGGAATATTCCTACACGTCGCTGGCCTTAACCACGTAGACAGTGTTACCAGCGCGGGTTATTCTCGGCAAAACTGATTTACCGGATCCAAATCAATACCAAACTCACCTGATAAACTTTGAGGTCGATGTATTCTGTAAACCCCAGTCGTTTATCCACCAGATATTCGATTGGTTTTCTGCTCTGTTCTGCCAAACCAATTTTATCTACCAGAGGCTTGAAATTCTGCAAGGAAAAAAAAGGAGGAAAAATGAAAAATATATAACCGAGACAAATCGCTTATCTTACACCAAACGACCTTTAAAGAAACACTTCTAAAAATTTACGGTTGCCAATTTAAACAAGCTTGGAGTGTGTTCTACCCTTTGAAAAAAAAATTTCGGCTCTATCACGTGAGTCGAGGAATTAAAACAAAAGAAACGAGAACCTTGAGAGCTGACTAACAAAGATTATCAACGTCGATGACAGGGAGATAATTTACTATTTTAAACATCGAATAAGTCTCTCGAGACTCGAGTTTGATCAATTTTACTAGTCCAGCCTTTTAAAGGAAATTAACTTCTCGAAGTGTAGCATCATAAAAACTAAATAGCGTTCTAAAAGACTTAAAACAATAAAAAAAAAATACATATCTTAAATAAGCCGAGATAGTCTTTGAATTGCGAGAAGGGGAAGCTTAAAAGCACGGATCATTCTATTGAACAGTTTCCTGCATTAATGAATAGGCCATTAATACAACTATTTTTAGAAATGAAGATCAATAACAGATTCCATTAACAAGACAATAGTAGTAAGAATTTAAAAGCAAGACTACCATAATTTTCTAGCATAAACTCGATCGGTACGTCCACTAACTCGTTAAAACACAAAGAGAATTTAAAGAAAATCTGGGACAGACGTCCTGTAAAGTTTTTTCTTCCCTCTTCTTCCTTCTAAAGTAGTCGAGAGAATACTTTCTTGTTATCTTTGGACTTGTAAACCGTAAAGATTTTCAACAACACAATCGAAACGAGTGCAATCGAGAACGAACACGGATAAACAGTGGAAAGAGAACATTATTCAATACTGAAAGAGTACCTCGGTATAAACAAGTCATTTATAATTGTTTAGAGGTAATGTTACATCATTTAATTCCTTGGAGAATTACACTTCGTCCTACCGAATGTGGGGGTTCTTTGTTTTGGAAAGCGGTAGGAAGGCCGAAGTGGTACTTGTATCGCGTGACGATAAAAATGAAAGTTGGGTCATTGCTATGCAAAGTGGTTCACCTCGATAGATAGGCGATCTTTTCTCAGTTTAATTTCCTTATTTCTTTCTCTTCTCTCTCTTTTCTTACATGAAGTTTTCTGTTTGATATTAAGTGCCCAACGCGAATTAGATATAAGCGAGTTTTCTCCTAAGTGTTACTGGGAGATAGATCTAAACCAAGTCGAACAGAATTCAAAGAATCAATCGAGTGGCGAGGTGGCTTTAAAACAATGAGCAGAGGTCGAACGAGTGGGATTTTTATATTTCCTCTCGATACAATCACCGAATAGTCATTTGGCACGCATGACGGCTCGAACAACACTGCTTCCAGTTGCCATACGTTAGCCGAGCTACACCATAAACAGCGATCTGCTAATCAATTCTAGAATAAATCCTGGCCGTCTTAATTCCAATTTGTTTAATTATGTCAGCGACAAAATTTTTCATTACGTCGAACAAATATTTTGATAGAATGGCTCCATCACCTGGCGACGATGCGTTGTTTGTCGTACAAACTATCCTCGTCGGTCCGTAATGTTTCTGTCATTAGTTGGAAATCGTGGCTGTGTCATTCTGCTTACACAACGGAGCGAATACACGACCTGTCATGCATGCTTAATTATCGAGACACGTCGTGTGGAAATGGCCGAATCGATGCGATTGTCCTCTCAAAAATGCTATCTCCATCAACCATTCGGACGGATTTTAACGGAAAGCGCACGGAAACATTTTTGAATTTACTAATTTTCCAAAAGACCTAGTAACAGGTATCAGGATCCTCGCAGTTCTTTTTCTCTCGAAATATTTATAAATGGAAGACAATCTGCAATTAGGAAATTTCTTCCACCGCCGTACGGACCATTTTTCTTACTTTAAAAACCTCGCTCCCCGCCCATAGTGCTTAGTGTATCATTTTATCCCCACCCAGATTAGGATGCATGGTAGGCACGCCTCGATATCTTTCATTCTCTTTCCCAGAATGCTATTATTGGGTCGCTTACATTCGGAAGTAGTCTTCCCAGAATTCCTTCGTCCCCTCCACTACTTGCGTCACCGTTTCCGCAGATGTATATCCGGTGTCAGTTTCCCCTCCGAGTCGAGAACGATTTCCTGCCGACGATATCACTTGTTAAATAGACACAATGGAACGACTGTTAATTATGCTCTTACACGTTTTCAATATAAAAATAGGGCCGCCGCTAACGATAAATACGACGCATTCTATCGATTCCAACTAACTTTAACGATTAGAATCGAACCCTTTCCAGATAAGAACACTCGAGACGATTTACGATCCCAACAAAGAAGGCGAAGCCAGTAAATTAGAATAATTTTGTCTCCAGAGATAATGGCGGCCGTCCTCGAGAGGAGATTTTTCTGCCATCGAAGATGGAACAAAGTGATCCATTAAACAATATCGCGACTCACCTGTTCGCCACAGCTTTTAATATCCACAGTGGAAAGCGTACGCGGCCACTACCATCACCTGCCAGACTCAGACAATAGAACACTGGAAGTGGGTGTGTCTACAACAGTCGGCTGACGTCACACCCGCTTTGCTTTCCTCCCCGCAACTCGACAAGGGGAGATGGGGAGGAAGTGAGAGACCAGACAGAACGGGGCCGCATTCTGACGAAAAAATGCTTTCTTTTTAACACGACAGATGTCTATACTGTCATAACATCTTACACTTTACTACTAGATACGATCGTTATTACATACATACATATATATTTATCCCATTTTAATCAGTTTTAAACAGGGTTAACGATAAAGGCTAACTGCAATGTCGCGAAATTTATAAATACATCAGGAAGCCTTTCTTTACGGCAAAAGAAACAATACTTGCCCCGATTAAGCAACTAGTAATAGTGTATTTATATTACCGGGCAGAATATAGATCGACCTAGATTTTAATCTCCAAACTGGCGAGAAAACAAGCGTTTTGCTTTGTTTAGCTTCGATTCGAGAAGAGTTTCTCGCCTTTAACCGGCTTCTTTCTACCTTACAACTTACAAACGTATTGTTAAAGAACAATATAAGGATGGCTGCCTATTGTCCATTCTTCGCGTACAGGCGTAAAAGTATAATTATCAGGAATAACATTATCGCAAGAGAAAACGCTGATTAGGTGAAACAGAACTGAGCAAGCACTTTCAATAACAGCCCACTTACGCGACTATAAATAACTTCCAGAAAAAAAAACAAACAGTTATTTACGCGAAAGAAACCAAACTTTCTAGAGCGGTTCTAGAAAATTTGCACTTTGGCACATCCATTATCAATGGGTATACAAAATGCAGACAAAGAAGGGAAAATATTAACTGCGGTCGCGGCCAATAGAAATACTCGTAAAGTCCGTAATCCATACAAACATTTCCGTAAACATGTTTGTTTAACAGTAGCCGCTTTCCCCAGAGATACGCGTATCGGTTGCAGCTGGATGGCTAAAACATTCTCGGACAGGAATTCATCTATGCAGAAACGAAATTACCGACCGTTCGAAATATTTCTGCATATTTACGACGATATATAGACAAAATGTCGAGTTAACCTTGAAGACATGGCTTCTCCCGGAAGGAGATATCTATAAAATTAGCCCGCTTTACTAAAAATATATGGGGGATGCCTGGCTCTTAAAGAGTTAAGACGAATGCAGACTTTCAGTCGGTTCTTTCTTGGCTAAAATCCAGTTCATCCATCACTGGTTATCTTCATTTCGGTCTTTTCATTTCACGCTGTAAATACAAGCTTCCGGCTACGTTCAGATATTGTTGCCAGTGTTGTTACATTATTTCCATATTCTAAATTTTATCAAAAATTCTAAAATCCGCTGCATCGATTTATGTTAGAGACACGAAAGGGGAAAAAATCAAATATAAATTTTTTTTAACTGAATATAGTTTACAGGACGAGTAGGCAGGAATTATTTGATTAATTGATAAATTTCGTGGAAGGGGAGGAAGGGGAAGTTTCCTGTTGGTAATTGCATGTTACGACGATATTAGATATTTTCTTTGTCCCTCGTAAGCCTTGGCCTGTACAATAATAACCTTTTCGGATTCATTAAGATTAGTTAGAAACAAATTGTGTTTTCTAAAGGATCTCGGTGGTGCATTTAAGCTAAGACCTTGAAGAATTTTAACTGCTAGCATCCACTTCGTGCCGTAATGCCATAATTCCCATTCTTACAAATCATTCAGATAAAGGATATAAAAGCATTCTACTCATGAATAATTGAATGAGAATTTATAAAATATGATAAGCTATTACGAAAGAGTTAAAATTCTACAACCGAGTTATTTTTAAAGCAAACTTTTCCGGGAAAACTTATATCAATTTTCCCTATCCTTAATCTTAATTAAACTCTAGTTTTATGGCATTTTTACCCAATCTTTCCTGGAAATCTAAACGTTCCTTTTTAACTGAAGTAGCTTAACAACGAATCACTTAAAATATTACTTCTAAAAAAGTCAACACTAACTAATCCAGTGACGAACAAACTGCAAATCTACTGTGTAAGGCCTAACAAAGAGCTTTAAACCGTTAGATCCATAATGGATGTTCATGTTTAAAAGAAGGAAAAAAAAAACAAAATTCTCTCCATCTGTTCATACTCTGGAATTATAAACCAGTAGGAGCTAATATCATTTAGTAGTTTTTTCTTTCTTTCTTTTATCGGCGGTGTTGAACCCGTCCGAAAATCAGGTTGTGCGATGGCGTCATCGGATCCCCGAGGGAGTTCACCAGATAACATAACAGCGTGGTTTCGGCTATTATGTTGATATCAGGTGCCACACGAGCGACATGTCCCTGACCTAGTTGATTACGTTATTTAATGTCCGGCTAGCTTACCGACAGTGTTAAACACAAAACTACTTAACACTAATGAAATATTTTCGTCGGCCACTACGGTCTTCCCTCTTCTTAAATCACTTTAGAGGATTCGGAATTCGAAATGCATTTCACACTTGGCCGATCCACCACAACGACTCCTTAACAGTTCAATTAATACGCAAAGACCTCTCCTCGTAGGCCATTAAAGAATAAATTTCGACAAATCTCTAAATGAATTTTTCATCTTTTCAACAAAAAAAATATGTATATATTAACGAACAATGAGCAAAAAATATCCTTTTTAACATAAACAAAAAAGGTTCGCACAGTAATTATAAATGGAACATTACAATAAACAAGCAAAGTTATTTATGTTGTGTTGTAATTAATGTCTCTTGATTCGGTAGTTTGTTTTGTTTACAATTCTGTTAATGAATTTCATAAATTTTATCTTCTAGAATATGTTCTGCATTACAAGAATATCGTAAGATATTGAGCAAGATAAAAATCTACGCAATTTTCCAGCCCGAGTTATTGAATGTTCAACATTCGTTGCATAATATGTTTGTATGTGGTTTTGTTTACAACGGTTTTAATACAATTTCGCCTGGAGAAAATCTCATCTTCTGTTCATAAACAATTTTTGTTTTTTTTTTCGGGTTTTCGAGCATCGATCATATTTTCCAGCATTTTTGTTCCACGCTGTAATGGCATGAGAACAATATTTTAGCATTTATAAACTATAATTCACGTTTGTTGCCACACCATAAAGAGAGCACTAGGTTGACATCTAAAATCCTTATATATTTATAACCTCTAACATAATTTTGCAACACAGTTCTGTTCCCTTAACATTTTTTTACGTGGTGTAACAAGAGAAAAAGTTAATGAAATCGAGCCTTTTTTTTAATTTTTAAACGTAATTTAAATTTTCAAAGGAGAAACGAGGAGTTAAAAAATAAGTTATTTAGGTTATCCCCATCAGGAAAATTTAGGTTATCGAGATGATGGAAAAAAAAGAAGAGAATCGATCGAAAAGTAACTTCGACTGTTACAACATAACGGTATATGCATATCACGTATTCCACAATCAAACACGTCACGTAGCTTTTCGCGTCACGTACTCGAAATTATCACGATCTCACTTAGTTCCCATCAGTTATCAGAAAAGTTTCCCAAGATGAAAACTTTTACAAATTATCAATAAATAAAGAAGTCTTCGCTAGTGAAAAGCGCACTCCGGGAAGGCCATTTAATACTTACCCTCCCTTTTTTTAACACTTGGAAATTATAAATATTTTAAAAATTTATTGTTTGATCCGTAGTTCGCATAAATAAACTTCTGTTTGCTGAGAATAACAAAGAAATGGTGTTTTCTAATCTCTTCTGTGGAATGATAGTCGTGATGTCGTGTGTAACGCTGTAAGACTCGCTAACATATAATTTATGCGAATTCGAATTACGATCGAAATCTTACCTGATAGACAAGCAATCTTTATTACGAATCCTTTGTCCTTCACAACCAGATTCCAACAGATTGTGGAAGCCGGGAAATGTCACAAGAACGTTACCATAACAACAGACTGCGGGGAAGAAGAGGGGGATAACGGGATCGATATATTTGGCAACATCCGAGGGATTTTAATTTAATGGCTATTACGACGTCCCAGTTTCTGGAAGCTGTTGCCTTGGCAACTAAACAGCCTTCGGTTGGCAACCGAAATGTCGTTTCAGGTGTTGCATGTATGTTATGCAAGTCAGAAGATATACGGCTTCACCGCCACACCTTTTCGAAACACTACGGTTTCGAATTGAAATTACTTATTACAGCTGCCAGTGTATGGTCAGCGCTTTAATTGAAGAATGGTAAAAAGAATAACGGTTAGTAGTAGCGTCGGAGAGAAGCAGAAGAGAGCTAGACTTTAAAACAAAAAATATATATATTAAAAAAAATCGGGTACTCTGAGATTGATCTGACACGAAATCGGATTTCTACGAGGGGTACGTCCTTGAAATTGTTGCCTTACGATTGCCGGATGGCTATAGGCGACATCAATCTCCAGTTCTATCTGACGCGAGATGTTTTTAAGTGGCAGGTTACTACGACCCTTTCTCGAAGGACAATTGATTCATTCACCTTCTGTGTCCTTGATGAGACCGAACAAAGTTATCCCGGCTTGAAAAACTTACGCTTGTTTCGACTCGTTTTTTTCCAGTCAAATACGATAACACAAAACAAGTGTTGCTACATAGCCACGGTTAAAATAGGGTATTGTAGACGTACCCAATAAAAAAAAGAAAATGGCAATTTTGAGTTAAGAACACGCCACTATTTCAATTTTTCTGATAAAACATTTGTTAAAAGTAAACACGGCGAAAGTTTTTCTGTCGTTTTTCTAGCTGTCGTCATTTCTAGTCGGTAAAAACAACGTTAATATCAAAAGAAAATTATAGGAAATTATTATATTCGGAGAAATGCTATTGGTAAAACTTCCTTTCGCTTTGCACGCAACCTACGCTCGGTCTGTCGAGATTTGTGAGGCGAATCGAGCAGAAAAACAGCCTGTACGTGGTAAACATATCTTCTAATAGAGATTCCGAAGCGTTATTACATATCTGTGTTTCTGTACTTGTTTGTAACATTCAAAATGAACGAACAGACGACGATTTTCGAAATACACGCAGACTGTAACAGCGTTTTTAAATAAGTAAGCCACGTTTCAATAGAAAGTGAATGATACAGATATCGTTAAAAACAATGCAGTTTTTTTGCACTTCGATACTCGTTTCTTCCTGGAAATGGGAAGAATTATCGTTCGTGTTCTCGGACGTTAAAAAGTAATAATAATAATGTCGTTACTAAGGTCTTAGGAAGCCAAGCAATGCATCCAATCGAGGGCAGCTCCCGTTTCAATTTTGTGCAGCTCACTTTCCAGCAACAAATTATTCAGTGGCGAAGCCATACTTTCCAACACGAAATTGGTGGATGACTATCGTGGCTCACGAAGTAGGCCATCAACTGAGTTACGGCTAAACGTTCGAGAGAGTAATCTGGGCAACTCGTTTTTATGTTGCTCTCCCGGATTATAATTTATAAAAATTGACATTTTTACCGTTCCACACCGAAATCGTCTCTTATCGAAGACGCGATTCCAAACCCGGTGGTTCTTTAAATCTCCCCTACTTTTTTTTTGCCCTTTCTCCATTGGCGGACGTTGCCTTACTAGTTTTACTTCCGGTAAAACTAACAGCTGCATAAATCAAACTAATTGCGTGGCGAATAATTTTTTTTCTTCCTGCCTATAACGGATAAACGCTGAGAGGAACTTCGTCCTTGAAAGGAAGTACGTCCTGACGTCATGCCAAGCAATAACGGGAGAAAGCGAGTTAGGATAGTCGTGTGGGTGAGATCAATAACACTTCAATATCTAGGCCGCTGCAGGCGACAGAGTTGATGGATGGCAGAGTCAGAAGGCAGTATATCACTAAGCGTCCACACCCAACACACTGGACAGAATGGGGAAGAGTGACATTTATCTGGCTAAACGATGTTGATGTGGCTATTCACACAAAGAATCAAACCCTTAATGATGGAGAACGTTAGAAGCAAAAATCAATAACGTATACAAAATATACTAAACATTAAGGCATTCCGTCCATCGACAAAATATTTATTCACTGAATTTTTTATCATATTTGATATAATAGATGACCGCAGGGTAAATGATAGCGTGTTTTCCATATCAACTATCTGTTGGGGAGATTACGTAAAGAATTTCTTTGTAGTAACGTTTCGCTATAAATATATCTGGCTATTGCATCTTACAATGTAACACCTACATAAAAAAAAATCCTGGCCACCTTCCAAGGATCTTCAACAAAAATCCCTTCTCGCAACTATATATACACGCCTTTCGACGAATTCCGTATATTCGCTTCTTTCATGTGTTCAAGTAAATTAATTCTGACACGAAATTTCGCTTTTAAAGCGTATCGAGAACGGTTTCGAACGAAGAGAGCACCACAGTACGTCTCTACATTATCGATAAACAACGAGACGTGTTATTATTTACTCGCACATTCCAACATAAGTTTATTCCCCACGTATAAACGAGGCGAATGTTCGATATTCTTCGATATAACGTCTTAACATGTAAAAGACGAGAGTGCCATAAGTGTGTTTACTCGGCAATATTTTTCTAATAAATAAAGCGAGAGAGAGCGAAGCAATTCCGATAATTCGATTGTGAAACAAAGTCGTCTTTGGTATTTCCGGACACAATCAGGCAAAAGTTTCTGACTGTTATTTAGTAACCAACCCTTTTGGGACGGATTCGTGTACCGATACCATTTAGGCAATCAACTAACGTAAGGGTGTGTTTGCTACAGACAACATCAACAGTTACTACATTCGGTCAATAACATCGATCGAACACGAGCACGCACCCGATCGATATCCTAACCATTACGCTGCTAGACGCTTTGAAAACTTGCACTTTTCGAATCGAGCTCCTTGTCGATATTTATCTAACGTAGTTCCCGAGGGAAACCTCCTATTATTATTAAATTTTTAAACTAGAAGACCAAGACTTGCCACTTGTAAATTTCGCAACGATGACACACGGAATCCTTCGATGATTTTCCCGTACTTTGCGTGGCACAATTCTTCGAATTCTATGTAATAACATAATAACGAACAACCCCGCTGACTCACAAATGACAATATTCACCCCAGCAGCTGGTAGCACCTGTATATTCCATATATTACGCATCTGCGCTTGACACGGTGTGGGTAGATTCTGTGGGAAAGGCTTCCAAAATATGCATTCGTTTTATTATTCGATTTTAATATCCGACAGATTCCTACCGCTGTTGCCTGTTACTAATTGTTAACAGAACAGAATGAATCTTTGGAAATTATCCGAAACAAGCCGTAGGTTATTAACGAACGGAGACGAAGTCTGTTGCGATTGTTTCTCCTAAGAAAAATTACGTTGTTGACTCGGCCGATGTAATATCCCCTATTTTCTTGGCGAAATTCTGTTGTGTTTTATTTTTCTCTCGAGTTCTTTGAACCAAAAATCCTTTATCGCTTTCCGATAATCTTTGTGACCAATCGCTCGATTTTATCAGATCGCGTTCTAGAATTACTCCATTTTTCTGTTTAAAAATAACTTAACCTCGTGCTATCTCTTGTTTTGACACATCATTCCAAGCTTCTACTTGCCACCCCTCTCTTTTTCTCCGATAAAAAATATCAAAACTTTTGCCAATTACAAGCAATCCAATGGAAACATTCCTAACAAAGTGCGAAAATATAATCGATGGCGAAAGTTAATCCCTCGATAATCTTTCCTCTTATGGAAGTATACACTATAATAAACACAGACATTAAATTATCATTTATTAAAAATATATACATATATATATATAAAATCGATTCTTTAAACGAAAAACTAATTTCCTGCAAGATTAATATTTTCGTGTGAGTGGCCTTGCCGATTCTATAATTTGACTTTGCGTGTTGACACGAAAGTACGCAGCCTACTCCATTCGATATCGAGCAAAACTCATTTATAAGCAGGTGCACATGTGCCAGCTTGTAAGAGTAAGATCCCGCATCCATTGGAAGTATTTCATCAACAATTTTGGAGTCTGTCCCACGGGCTTTACACTTCAAAGGTTAAAGGTTGCATCCAGGCTAAAAACTCGGTCCGCAATCTGAAGATTCTATTTTCTAATCCGTCCAAGGACATTCAGATTTTTCCGCACTTCTTTTCATCACAACCGAAAACTTTGCGTATCTGGAGAATATCTCGAAATTTAAACGGCACACAGAAACAATCGCAAAAAAAGAAGAAAGAAAGGGGGGAAAAAGGCCAGCCGGCAGGGATAACCACTTTTTTTGATTTCGTTCTTTTTCTGCATATATTTTAATTTATAAATATCAAACTTCTCGACCCCAATTGCCGTAGAATAACTATTCGGAATGAGATAAGGGTTAAAAATAATTTTTATCGTTAAATTTAAGAGTTCTAGACCTCAATATTAATATTAGGAGGAGTCAAGGTAAGGGAAAAAAAATTATATATATGTATATAAAACAAATCAAAAAATCGGTATTTATCTTATGCAATAAAAGTACCGGTAATCTAACGCGTTTATCGTATGTTGCAAAAGCGAATTATCTAATAAACGAGCTGATTAGATACGTCTAGCTGTACTTATTAAGCGTTGTATACCCTGGCCAACTTCTCTCCTCATTAACTTTCGTTCGTAGGCAGCGATAATTTGGTAAAACGTAGTAAATTACAATAAGAGTCATTCTGTCAATAAGTATAAATACGTGACAAATTCCGACATGGTTATCTATAGCTTTCGCAGCATGGGAAATTACACTTCACTATAGATCTATTTAAATAGGCATGAAATTCGGGGGTATTATACGTACCGACGCCGTAGGAAACATGACGAGGTTCCGCGGGTGGTAATTATACGAGACAATAAAAGTAGGCGCTTAAAGGTGATAGAAAACCTCGAGAAATTAGCGAACCTACCTGTCAAAATCAGACTTCAAGGTGAAGTGGAGCAAGAACGGTACAAAGACGCTTCAAGGTCAGCGCACATTGTCTAAAACTGGTTCTCCACTTGTTCTCAGAGACCTTGGGGGCTAGACTGGCAGCCCACCCCCCGTTCGTGTCTATCAGATTGCAGCAGTTGGGGTCAGAGTCGAAAATGACCTAGCGGGATGTTCTCACTCTCCGACCGGAGGGAGAACAGACACGAGATGGGAAATGAGGTAAATTGACACCAACTGCTGGATATTGTATGCCACACGAAGACAGAGGTTATTCCGAAAGTCAATTAGCTACGATATAAATTACGTTTCTCTACGTATAAATTTTACAAGACGCATTTCTTGCCGGCCACGTGTAATTAACGATTAATTATGCACCGTGACGCCTTAATTATTTGTGCGAATCACCCTAGCTCGAACCCAAAACCCGTTTTGGCCTTTTTACATATATTCTAGAAGTAGCAATAACTGTTTTAACTGCCTCCGTAACAGAGGCTTCCGACGTATAATTTTCCCATTTATAAACTTTAATTATGAATTCGAAGAAGCACAGACACTTTAAATGTGATCCGGAAATCCCTCGTTCGAAAAACCCTCGATTAGTGCTTAAACCGGATGAAGCTCCAGAGAAAAAACGCAAGAGAGATAAACAATAACGTACTTCGTCATTATAATTTTTATGCAGGATACTTCTATAAAGCCATCTGGAACTGTTTTATAAGCCAACGGGGGGTAGAGAATGATAAAATTATCATAAAACGATAGCTGCTCTATTATTTATAAGCATTTTAAGATTCAGATAATAATAACACGGATGTTTGGTTTTTCGAAATACGTCTGCATTTCAGACAAAATATACATAAGTTTGTATAACGTTAAAACATTCGAAGAAAACTTTTACTAAATATTATTATTTGCATAAAGAAAAAGTAACATCTCGACAGTTTGGAGGCGGAAATGACCCGCAAGGCAGCAGGCCCTTCGTCATTCAACGTAAATATTCGCAAGGACAAAGTGAAAAGACCAAGGTCGCAAAAATAAGCAAAGTATAAACAAACTAGATATCAATTAAGATTTGTAAGAAGAGGAAGTGACGTGAAGTCATTTTTTTCTCGGTTTAATCAATTCCAGGCATTTAATACGACTTGTGCCTTCTCTAAGGTCGGTAGTCAAGTATTCGACTTACGTCACCGAGTAGACTGGAATAAGGAAAACACAAGAGACAATACATCATTTGTAATAGCTGTGAATGTAGGACAGAACATTCCCCAGGGTGATGTTGCCAAAACAATTGATGAGATATCCCAAGCGAATTTCTAAGAATCGTTTCCTGTTTAGAAAATGTCTATTTGTCTTTGGAGCATCATCTTTATTTGTT
This sequence comes from Centruroides vittatus, assembly GCF_030686945.1. Lineage (NCBI taxonomy): Eukaryota > Metazoa > Arthropoda > Arachnida > Scorpiones > Buthidae > Centruroides > Centruroides vittatus. Next base: position 2,532,987 of record NW_027122227.1, on the reverse strand, counting down.
TGGTAATTAACTCGGAATTGTCCTCCCAAAACTAACAATAAAAGACTTTTGTTTCGAGCGCCAATCTGTCATTTATGGGCTATTTCTACCGGCACAAAGCAAAATCCCATTTTTCGACAGTGACTTTAAAGTATCTCACCGTCCCTCGGTTGTTGTCTAATCGCACGACGGAGGCAGATAAACAGATAAAGCGTAATCTGGATTGCGTACCACCCACCGGAGTTTGGTAAATGTAAACACGAACGGGGCCCCGGTAGCATCGACAAATTTAACTGGACACTCAGAAATACTAGATACACGCGAGTCAAAACACGGCACATATATAATAGCCGACAACAACACTTACGATAGGTGTGGTCTCATCTGCATAAAACGCGCAGCACAGCTCGCTCCGACCAATGAAAACGGGATATTTTTAATACGTTAATACATCAATTAAACGCCATAAAGTTAAAAAATGTTTCACGATATTTAATAATAAATAAACGACAGTGCCGAGTTTGGCTACGATTACTAAATTGTTTTCGAAAGGGTGTTGGTGTTTTTATGGCACGGTTCCAACTCGAAAGCGATTCGAGAGATGACAACAAAAGAAAAATAACACTATCACGCCCTACTACAGTATTAAATAACAATAATTTATACATATGTAGGTCAATGGTTTTTGATACACAACTATTCTATCTACAGTAGAGGAAATTAAATTTTTAGTCTTCTATAAACAGACACCGAACGATTAAAAACGATCGGCGCGTGTTTATGGAGAATTCGAAACTTTTCCAATTAATTCGATATTTTTATTCGTCCGTTCTCCATAACTTGATACGCTTCGTACCTTGAAACTGGTTCAAATACAACACTTTGGCATTCGCCTTGTGATTCGAACGTGCACAATCCCATTTTAACTCGTTTCAAAAACAGAAAAGGAAAAAAACTAAGGCTGCTCGACGACGATAGAAGTCGGCATTGTGTTCGAATCGATCATTTTCTAAGTAAGAGAACGATTCCTAGCGACTCACGGAGGGTTAAACAATGGATAAGAGTATTGTTTTAAAACATTTCTGGAATTCTAAACTTGTGACTCCGATTACTTTATATTTCGAAAAAAATATTTTTACGGAGTATTTATTGGCGAATATTCTTTACAGACTTCCGTAAATTACATTAATTGTTTTTGTAATCGTCGTTTTTTCTAACCGGAATGTATGCAATACTCGTCGTGACTCACGCCCGGTTAAAGGCAGAGCTTTTCGATTAATTCCACGAATCGTATCGAATTCCGGATAATGGAAACCAGCGAAACTCGCTCGAGTTCGTTTAACCGGTGTCTTCTGACATCCTATTTTTAATGGATGTACTCATAAAAACAAAAACAAACAACCAGACTGGAATTTCTCGTGACCTTCTCGAGTGAAGAAGAATGAGGGTGACCCATAACTGTCACTGGCAAGTAAGAACATGTGTCAATAATGATTTAACATGCCGAAATTTTTGTTTGTTTAAGATTAACTCGATGAAAGTTTAAGTATTGTTCGGTCCACGATTTTTTTTATTTCTCTCGCTCTTTCTAGGCCTGTTTTCGCCGAGAAATCTGTCTCTAAATCGATAAAATAATCGTGCTACTTTCGAAATTCCAGTTAGTTGACTAAATTTAGTCTAGATTGTTTTTTTGCGTTGCTTCCAGCGTTTCGCTTCATTAAGTTTAATCAATTTTGCAGAACTCGGTCGACATTTATGCCTACTTTATTAATGCTAAGCAGAAAAAGTTGAAGTGTGCTACTTAAGTTTACTTTTTCCCCCGAGTTAAAACTTTACGTTCGGCAAATTGTCGTACTCCTTTCGTAAGAAAGTACAAAGAATTTATTCGGTGAATTATTAAGTGCGGAACACCAGCTTATTTATGTGATCGTTGGGCCTACTTTCTAGTTCGTGACTTTTTAGATCTAAGCGAATAATATCACGAAAACGTTCCGATTTTTAAACGTGACTAGAAAAAAAAGGGCAAAACTAATTTCTAAACAAGACACAATTTGCATTAAATACACACGGTTAAAATTTGGCAATTAACGTTTATCCATAGGTTTATATTATTCCGTTTTATTCAGGCAATTAATAGAAGAATGGCAATTTAGGTAGGTATATAATTTTCTGCCACACCACACTCGAGCATTGCGAAACACTACGTGCTTAGCGTAGGCATACTAAATGATAAGTTATTTCCCCATACATGCTTGTGTTCCACTATTAAAATTATGATAATGCATTAAAACTACGCTCGAAACCACAATTAAGAGCATGATGATTCATTTCACTAGTTTCTTGTTTTCTTTTTCCCCCCTAGTGAATGAGAAAATTGTGACGTTCATCGAGGACATCCGCTGTGCAACCACATTTAAAATGGAATCCGTGTTGAGTTCTTCAACTTCCTGTTCCGAAAGATTAGTTTAATATTCAAAATTACGCTAGTGTAACTTAAAAACCTAAATATTTCGGCGTGACTATATAGAAATGGAACAGGCAACTAAAGTTGGACAAACAACATTAGATATGTACGAATGGCACCAGTGTAAAAATTAATCCCGGCCTTTCTATAAATCTTAGGGGGTTTTATGATCTGTTAAACATATTCTACAAGCCAAGAGCCATGCCATCTTTTCTCCGCACATACCAATATAAATTACAAGGCGGCTGCAATATGGTAGAAACGAATCAATGGTAGATGGCCTCAACGCGGCATTCTCGTGATTTACTAAGCAATAAACAGGAATCAATTTATAAATGGCACGGTATCAATTACTTCTAAGAATTTTAAAAGCCGACAGAGAAGAAAAATTGTTGAATGACGTCGATAATCCCTTTTGGATATATAAAAGGAACACTCGAGGGTCAGTTTAGCGGAGTGGAAGGAAGAAAGCAAGCAAGGAGCAACCTAGCAAGCTGCAATATTCTACATATCTGTCACTGGTAATTACAGACTTCTGACTGGGATGAAGTATTGATTCCGAAGTCTTTTCACGTCAGATCATTTCTACATATATCTCCCCTCTTTTCTACTTTTAAACTGGCAAAATTAAAGAGACCATTCGTAATTGTGAACTTGTGGAAACCTTCCATTGATAACATGCCGTGATTACAGAACATATTCGTTTTTTAACACCCAATTTGGGAGTTGAATTTTTTCTTTAAAAATAAAACTCATCGGAATTTTACCAAGAAAATTTGCTATCGGTTCGAAAATTTTTATTTATGAAGGAAAATCTGACTAAATTTATAACTGCTTCATATCTTACAACACGCTATAAATTACTAAGAATATATCTTGTAGGCAATTTAACTGGTTGAGATAATTGCATTCTCCACTTTCCTTAAATGACTAATTTAACCTTGATTTTACATCCTGACAACTTTTTTCTTATTATTACTCTTTTAATTGTTAATCTACCAGTTTTCCAATTGAATATTTATAGATTTTTACGTATATTTATATACCGTGTAAGCTATTTTTTAACTCGACAGAATCAATTAATCTATAAGTAAGATGAATAACTGATTATTTTTGTAACGCTTCGGGTTATTACGATAAAGAAAATCCTTTATACCGTTGTATATAAAGAATTTTTATAAAGTCAAAAACTTAAAATTTTCTCATTAATAACGTAGAGTAATTTTTACTGCCTGCGAGCCTCTACAGTAAAAACAATATCCTGTTTATGGCTAACAGTACTTCACTATCGTCGGTTAACTGTAACTCGTGACATACTATCTTTCACCTCTAACCTCGGCACTTCTTCAGACATGAGAGAAGTTTTGTTATCGTGGAAATTTGCTTCAAGTCGGAATAATCTCCCCAACATACAGAGGTGAAGAAGTCGAGTAAGGGGGACGAGTTCCCGAAACGAGTCTAGATATGCTGCAACCCACCGGCATAAGTCGAGACCAGAATAAAGCGTGGGGCTGTCGTCTCGACAGAAAAAAATCGTGTCGAATTATCAAGACGAAAACGGAAAATGCCACAATCTGCAACTTTTATTGACCAATAAGACGAACGGCGCCGTAAGTTTAGAAGTGACTGGGAGGGCTGTATAACATACGATCAATGATATAACGGGACAATGTCCTCTGTATGTAGGGACGAATTGACCGGCCTCCAGTTTCAAAAGTGTACAATCTCATCTGTCATACTCACCATTATGAAGAAAGGGCTTGCATCAAGTAGATAGACTAGTTTTTTTTTTTATTCTGCCTTTTTTAAAAGCTGAACAATAAAGAATTCTGTTTCCAAAAGTTCCAGATTTTCTGTTTTCGAGTTTCGGAGATTGAAAATCTATGCCGAGTTTTCCGTAGAAATATAAAAAAGATAATAGCATTTAATAGTCTTTTTTTGTTGTAAAATTTATAAACAGTCTTGAATGCGCTCCAAGTATTAAAATGACATTATTTTTTACTAAAGAGAATTGTTAAATGCAACTAATTCAAAATGTAAACTCGAATTTTTTATACTAGGAATTAAATGAAACATGATCATCTTTTACAAGTTTCATGAATTATAAATTAGAACGGGAGCAATTTTAATTCATCATTTTAGAAATTCGTGCATTAAGAACCTCAAAATTTTGAAACCATTCTTAAGTATTTCTGCAAAAATATAATATATTTCAACTTCTATTCAAAACTCCGTCGATCTTCTCAACTGTGATTAGAATAAAGTATTCGTATTTCTATTGTATATCCAGATTGCATATTACGTTTGAGTTTAAGCGATGCTAAATTTAAAAAGAAGACACACCGTAAGACACTACTCAAATTCTAGTTCCCATAAACAATGCCCGCAATAACTAATGCACAAAAGAAAAATCTAAAGATCAGAGCATACGAATTCATTGGGAAGTAAGAATAATAACGTCTCAAATCGTTCTGTGTGCTTAAAATTACGTAATTAATAAACTTTGTAAATGCTTATCGAGTATATCACACTTCGATAGACAAACTGAAAAACGTTCTTTGTTCGGAGTTGGACTTTACTATAAAATCTTCATGAATTCCGGTGATAAACCGATTTCTATCAGCGAATAGAACGTGGTACAGACTACTAACCTTTGAGTCGAAAGATGACAAAGAAAGATTTCCGTTCTCCTAAATAACAAACACCTTTGGAACTAAATGAGTGGAAGACCGGCTACACCAATTTCGTCTAAAAATAGACGAACTGAAAGTGCTGTATCGACGACACAAACACTCCATTTAGCCACTTTTTCGAACTTGTACGCAAACTATTTATCACTGGATATAAGTATATTATTTATTTAAACTCACCAGAGCTGGCCAGTAGAGATTTTTGGCTCCACCACGAATAGGATTATCTTCTCGAGGGGCCCAGACCAAAGTGTGTTCAACAAGAAAGAGAAGGAAGAGTTTATCGTCGTAGATCTTGATCCATTCCCTTTTCTTCCAGTCTAAATCGTCAAATTCAACCAGAAGCTAAAACAGAAATAAAGAACAAATAAATATTATAAATCAATCTATTTTTAAAAGGTTTACAAATATTTATTTAATGTTTCGATAATATTTTTCATTCCTATACAAAATCTCTTACGTAACGTTGGTTATAAATGTGTTTAATCATCACAAATCTTGTATCCAGTTTATATATAAATATACATTTATTTTTCTTTTATTTTGTGAATAATATTTCAATCTTTTATTTTATAAACAGGTAGAGAGGAAGGGAGCTTTCCGCAAAATCAAAACTGAATTATTTAGAGTATAAATACCAACATCTACATTTACACGAGCGCATCTTTCTAGTATACTTACATTTTCCTAACCTTTACACTGATATTTCTGTCGAAATTCGCGTGGAATAATCAGTTTTTTCGAGCGAATTTTTCAATAGGCCTATTAACAACTCTAAAATCTCGAGGAAAAGTAGCTCTGGAAGAGTCATCAAAAAAGACTGAACAAACACGGCATCGTTGTATTTGAAGCTAGCAGGATATACGGCATTACTGTTTTAAAACCTATTGAGAATCAGAGCCTATCGCAGCATTCTCTGCAGATAATGATCGACGTCCTTGAACACAACTTACACTTTAAACAAAGGAAAAACATCGATTGGGTAACTTACACATAACCGCCATTTTAATAATCCAAACACACGTATTGGCTTCTGTTTATTTTGTTAGGAAATGTTACGCAAAGAGCAATGTTTATTGTTTTAAAAATGATAAATACATCATAATAGCATTCTGTCGTTAACGAGTTGGGACGAGATAAAACAAGAGTAATAACAGTAGTATTTGATGAGGTCTGCACTTTTATAGACCAGCTATTGACCCAAATTCTTAACTAGACGTTACCAAAATACGAAATCGTAAAATATCCGCTTTCTATTTTGTAAATATTACGTCTTTCGCAATTTTACATTAGTCAAAACTCATTTAAAAAGAATGCATACACGAAGTTCCTACGTGCACAATGAGAGAAAGAGAAGAAAAAGAATAAAAAAAAAAAGGAAGCTTTTAAATCTTCTTACAAAACAAAACAGTGATGCACTTTTCTCTATACATCATAAGCATGTGCAGCGGCGAATTGTGGTCATACTGTGTGACTCACGCTGCAAAAGTCGTCACACAGATGTCGAATGCAGTTTCCTCGTGCTATTCAAGTCCCCCCGTCATTCTCTCTTTTGTATGTCCTCCCCTAGAGACACGAAAATTCCTGTCCGACTGGAATGACTGGTGTCAGGAGAGAGAATAAAAAAAAAAAAAAGTAGAATGAAAGAGATGGTAACAGTGCGTTTCCAAAAGTAACGTGACGTCATGCACGTGTGACGTTACTCTAAAGTTCCCCCAGCGTGTGAAAAAAAAGAAAAAAAATAGAATTAGCAAAATGTCACGTTAATTTAGTTTCTATTTATGGTTGCACACTTAATGATTACATCACTAACCATGCAAATTACATAAAGAGCTTAGTTACGAAAAACTGTTTTTATCGTTTAAAACACCAAAAATGCATATTATTAATACCATTGATTAACGAAGAAAAATCAACAGCTGCTTACCTAACTGTTCCTTCTTCCGATTTATTCGAGATTAGCAAATCTGCTTGTTTTTATTCCCATAATTTTATTATCGTAAATCGTTACTACTTTCACGCCCTTTTTAAAACTTCTTTCCTTTTTTTTTTTTAATCTTTAAAACAGTGCACCTTGTCGACAGCAATCGATATCAGCAAAGAGTTAAACCGAGAGGAAATAATTCGGGCGTTACTACGCTACGTTATCAAAACACCCGCCTTAATTCTTATAAAAGAACCTTAAAACAGATTTCTGTTGGAATCTAAACCACACCTAATTTTGACAAGATTCGTGTGGGTGAAAAATCCAGTTTTGTACAACTCGGTACGAGCAGATCTCGACGAACGACATTAATGCCATCCCATTAATGTTTCCTGCTTTAGAAGATACCAAACGACTAAAAATCGAGCCGTTTCCTTTGTGTACGTGTGGAAAACCGTCCGCCTAGCAACACTGGATTTTTTTTTTCTTACATAACACTTAAAAAATATCAAGGTGGCAATCTACGGCACGACCCGACGGAGGAGGATGAGGGGAAAAAAATCCAGTTTGAACCGCTCCACGTTTAGAATCGTGAAGCGATAAAAGCAGCTAAGTGGAATTCCAACAATTCGACTTACGTACAACCGGACATCATCTCAGCTTCTTCGTAACATCGATTTTTCCATCAAGCCCATTCACAAAGTTGGACCGACGCCAGGAATTGTAATGTTTATAGTTACTGGGAATCGTCGTAGTAAATACAGTAGGTGTGCCCTACTTAGAATGTATGGGGTGGCGCGGGGAGAGAGTCGCATGTGCAGCGACTGTTTTTCACCTGTCACATGTCTGCTTGACGGACGGATGTGACGTCAGCGAACTCCAGCTGTGGCTCGGTCCATTTCCGTCACGGGTAGAACGGGGGATGGGTTGGGTCAGTGACCCTGTGTGACGGGGAAGTGACGAATGAGAGGAGCATTCTCGTCTTGATTGGAGGGAATCTTTTTCTTTGTCCTACAGAAACATTAGGATGTGGTGATTAAGAGTTGTTTCCGAGTCGGGACAACTCGTTTATGTGCCACCATTCGAAAAATGAATATTTAGGGGACTGTGGGGGAGTTACTGCGTGCAGTAATTTTAAATAAAACTCTTAGTAGATTTATCTCGTACGGTGCACTAAAAAAAATAAAGTAAACTTTTAAGCTTTCCACTAGAAAATGCATCGTTTTAATTGATATTAAAAAAAAAGTCTCCAAACCTCTTTTCTCTTCCAAATTTGAACATGAAAATGGTTCATTTTAATGCATATAATATCAGCTTAATAATACGAAGCTTCCTCCAAGTTAGTTTAAAGTTTATAGCGTGTTAATAGAGCGTGTAAACGATAAATAATGCGAAAAAAAAGTAAAATTTGAAAATATGAATAGAGCCGTTTTCAATTCTAATAATAAAACCGACCTTTTAATCCACTTATCGAGTACATAAAAAAAAAATTTCTTTCGAACCTTATCTTACATAAAATATTTATAGAAATATTGATAAAGCCGAAAGATAAGTGCATTTTGCCTTTCGTAATAATTATCGTGGTTATGAACTTTTAAGTGAAATTTAAGCATTGAATAAAAATAAACAGGAACTAGAGTGGAAAATCTCGAACGTTGGAATTTCTGATCTGGACAGAAACAAAAGATTTGGAAGGAAAAAATAATATATAAATAAATAAATAAATAAAAAGAAATACTTTCCATTCAATCACATGTTCTAATTAAGCAACGAGAGAAAAAATCAAAGGAAGAAACACTTCCTTATTTGAATTCGGAAAAGACAATTATGCATTTTTCTTCACAGAAAAAAACCTAAATATATAGTCTATATATGTGTTTTCCCCCTTCTGATTGCAAACCCTTCGGGCTCTCATCCAAAATTATATTATTTTAATAGGTTTTAAAACGTTCTCGGAACACGAAACTGAAAATCCGGTTAGGAAAGTGCAAATTTATTTTCGCATTAAAAATTTAGGTCGCAGTCAGAAAGAAGGGAGGAGAAGAAGGAAATAAAAATATAATAAAAGAAGTTTCAAGTTCAAAACTTTTAAAAATAAATCACAAACTAGTTCGTAGGGCAAGTAACGTAAAAACCAGTTATTATGTAGGCTTCGATATATAAAATTTAATGAACGTATCCTTGCAGATGGTATCCGGATTTAATAACTAGTTTGATAATAAAATGGAACGTAGGGTTTTGAAATTATCGGTAACGATAACCAATATGGTAAATATTGTTTAGTGGTTCGATAATCTTTACGATTAGGGATAATTCATGAGAATTTAAAAGATGTTACAAATGTCCTTTATGTAGAGTGCGGGAATACATCTTTTAAAAGGGAAACATGCGGGAGTGGTCTGAATTGATTTTTATACGGGAGGTACTGTACTTAAACGGAACGAACACACACAGATTAATTTTCAAATCGCAAATTTCCATAAAAGACAAATTTACTCTAAGTTGGGCACGAATATTAAGAAAGCGTTTAACGTAATAAATACACTAACTAGACTAAAGTAATTTTATATTTATGCTTAAAGAAACTAGCGTAAGTACTGTATATGCAATCTTTACAATAGTAGATCTGTCTGGGAAAGTGGTACAATACAGTGGAAAGTTAGAAGTGAGCTTATGGCGGAAAAATACGGGCCTAAATATTTTCTTAAGAACAAAGCCTAACCTAGACTTATTTCTGTTATTCTTACAGAAATACTTTGCGAGAAAGACATCGATTGTTTTCACAAGAAAGGAGAAAAAAAAACCCCTTATATTATTATAAGGAAAGCATTAAAGTTATGATTCCTAAGGGTAAAAACACAGATGTTGAACGTAGAACCTGACATGCAATAGACTATAGGTTTTGTTTATAATCAGTGACGTAATCTGTTTTCGTTTCGGATAGGAATTCGTAGAAAATGCGAAACAACGCATAAAAAGATAAATACTTTCTTTCTTTTTTATAAATGAATGCATATATTTCTTAACGTAAAATAATCTTAAATATAGTAATTAAAACATTTACTATTTAGGTTAGAGAGTCATAAAAGAAAACAATCGGCGTTGATTAAATTTAATCCAGCGGAAAACTTTTCGAATGTAAAACAAAAGCCAGAGACAAATAAGTTAGAAAACATTAGATGCGAAGGAGAACAAAGAGAACGAGCATCAAATTGCAAATCAATCAAAATCTATCGAAGGGATTAAGAGAATAAGGGATTAACGTCTTCCATTAATTATTCGACGGCACAAGTTGAATTTCAATAAGAGTGAAGATGTGTAGGATAAAGGAATGGTTAGTGAATAGGCAGAATAGGATTTCGAAGCGGAGTTTGACAGAATTAATGAAAATGCTTCTCCCCCTAGCACAGAATGGCGCATTCTGTCGGTTCCCCTGGGGGAGCATTCAAAATTGAACTGCGGGAGAGAATTTTTTTCTTTCCCCTAGCTTAGACTGCTGTCTGTGCCCACCAGCGGGGGGATAAAGGTTGCAATAACTCCAATGATTGATTGATGCGCGATAGAGGTGCTGTTATCTTCTGCCAGCTTTTGTAGGCGGCTCGGTATATACCCGGAAGAAATTATTTTTGCAGTCTTACACCTGGCGTATATGTACAAAAGATGAAGTTTCTCGGCAGAAACCGCGTCTTATTTTTTAATTACCGGCAGTTAGGGGAAGTGGGAAGAAGAAGAAGAGGAGGAAGATCCATGTATCAAAAGATAATCACCGCGCCAGAGAAAAGTTTTTATTGGATTTCCGCCTTAAAGGAAATTTATAATCTTAAATATTAATGGATTTTTTTCTCTCGTCTATTTGTTGCCAAAAAATGCCTTCCTTCTCTGAATTCTCTCCTTAGTTTCTCAATTAAACCTACAACGGTATGCATCGCCAGGCGTTGCGTGTATACAAAATATACAAAAACAACGGTGTTGTATCAGCTTCCAAAAGTTTGAACCGTAGTTACAAAAACGTAACTTCGGGAAAAATTGAACGAAATAGACAAGAAGTAAATTGTACGGTAAACAATAAACACGACAACAAATTTCGCCTGCAATGCAGTCGTTTCCACTCATAATGCATTTCGTCTACTTTCTGCAAATTCGACTAAACGTTCTCGTGCAAAACAATAATATCGTGACGACACAAACGTAAATTTTGCACGAAGTAGGATTATCCCGCGAAGCCGCTATTTTCTAGAACGGTAGGAGAAAATAAATATCTTCAAAAGCCAGATTAGCAAACGACAACCCTTCAGAAAAAAAAAAAAAAAAAAAAAGGAAAAGGGAGAAAAAAATCTTTGGTAAACAACATTTGGATGTGTCAGCTGTTTTCGATCTGTTACGTCCGAATCGAATGTTTTAAATCTTTTCGGAATTCCCAGCAAAACAAATGTCATTAAGTCGCTCGGAACTGGAGACTAAAAAGGATATATGAAACTGCACGTGCAGGAAGATGGTACCGATGCATTAAAAGGGTATTTTTTTAATTTTCCAGTATATTTATTGTTGAAAGAAAAAGAAGCGTGGTAGAGAAACGTCGGTGACTCCTAGCAATTAAGATCAACAAACTTCATCCGCTGCAGACTGGATAAAGAAACGACGCAATGCAGCACGTGTACTAGTGACCGTGCGTTGAACCTGACAGGACTAATCGATAAGAAGGACGGACGGAGACTTTCTATAAATCATCGCTCCGAGTACAATTGCTACTGAACATCCAACCCTCTGGCTAATATTTATATCCCGGGGTAGGCCAGCCAACGACAGATGGTGAGTGCTGCAGCCTAGCAACTGCTGGTATCCGAAATGCCGCCTATGTCACGTGCAGTTTGCAAGAGTGGAATGCCTTCGTCTGACTCGTGACGTCCTTTCTACACCATTATAGGAGATTGGAGATCCAGCTATTCGTGTCTTAAGTGCTCCGAAGACGTTAAGAGCCGTTATTTCGTGTAGGGGATCACAACATTCTCCCACGTTCAAAGTTGCGAATAAAATATTAAAAAAAAAAAAGGTGTTTAACATAAGAAAAAGAAAAGAAAATACATCTTTAAATCAGCAAAACCCGCATTACAGCGAATAACAGATGATTAATAAATTATAAAACAGCTGACTCACCGTCGAAACCATTTACTAGTCACCATATTACACAAACAGCTGTTAAGTACAGTTGTAAAATTAGCATTTGCATCTCTTTCATTACAGCCGGTCTGTTAGAATTCATATCGAAGTATTTGAAGGCGACACTTACGAAAATAGCATATTTAAAAAGGATTTTAAACCCAGAAAATAACACAATTCATCCAAGGTGAACTCAAGGTCAAAGTGTACAATAAATGAACGACTCGATTAATACAAAAAAGAATTACTTTTTATTTATAAAAACTTTCTATTTTTTAAGTTATTGATGTTAAAAACATTACGGCAGGCTATCTAACGAGAATAGACGGTGATATTTTATTAAACATGTTATGTTTCGTGTGAATGTAGACTTTCTTTTTTATATCCTAGAGCTAAAAAAAAAGGGAGAGGAACATATGCTGTATATTTAAATATTAACTGAACACTTTAACTGGCAGTACAGATGGTAAATAGGATCTTGAAAAGATAATATCACTAAATAGAATAGATGAGTAAGTCTGCTATGTTGTATCGAAAAAATCAATATTTTAGGTCACATATAACCTGTAGACTTTTAGTGATGTTTAATTTTTTTCTGAAATCTTTCTCTGAGAAATATTTCTTTATTGCTTAATCTAATCATTACTATTATCTGTAATTGTTATTACAGTTATAAAATTACCCGTCTGTTTCCAAGTTGGTCAACAGCTGCACGAGTACAGATCATTAACATGAATATTCATGTGACGTTTATACAGCACGGCATAAATAAATCTCGTGAATCACTTGAATATTTTCAGTGTTACAAATCTTTTATTTTTATCAGTATTTAATTGGATGGACACTGTAAAAAATCTGCAGAAAAATCAGGCATTTTTCGTCTTCAAAGGACAGAAATTATATTCTTTGCTAACAAGGCCAAATGCCCATCTTAAGCTAACTTAATGATAGGCGTCGTGTTCAAATAACTGCAAATATTATTTCTTTATCTGGATAAAAGCATAAACCTAAAGATAGTATCTAATTTAGACTAATGCTAAGATTCAAGGACATCTTCGATCGAATCTGCAAACCTCAACATAAACAAATCAACCAAGATTAATTATCAATGTGGAATTTCGAAAATTTTATATCGAGTTATAAATAGGAAAATATATTCGTGCTCGATCATTAATTTGATTATTCGAGCGGAAAATCGAGTTTTCTAGCGATTATTCTTGTTTGAGTGATCATATTAATGATTTATCTATTTTAAAGTTGCATTAAAAAAAGCTGATACATTTTATTAAAATAGACCACGATACAAACATCAATATTTAATCTGTCGGAGATAAATTATCAATCGGTGACTTTTCTGTAGTCGACGATATCAAACACTATGGAACAGTTGTTTAAAAGATATTTCCTCTTTCGTACAGAATGTATCAGATTAGCATATGTCATACAAACGGATAACTCTTTCGTCATATCGATGACACCATCGTAAAGACCTTGATAAACATGCCGATGTTGCAAGGCGCGTAAGCGTAAACATAATAAGATAAAAATGGTTTATATAAATGAATTATCGGCGAATACGAAGATAAACATGGCGATTTTCGCTGGAGTTGGAGTAATTTTTCTGGGCACAAAAAACACGTTCCGCCATCTTTACTTCGCTTTGCAGTTAGCGGATATTGCGGATGATCGAGCTCCGTTAAACACCACTAAACTAATTACGACGAAACGACGCAATTACCTGAAAGATGTGCAACGTCTGCAGTCTTAATATAGTTCTATACTACTTTAAAATGTACAATAACCGTCTCGTATCTTATTCGGCAGGTCATACTTTATAGTACATAGTTGATGCCGTTCCAGTTTCGCCATCCAAAACAAACATTGGCCAAATGCTACAAGATTTCTATTCAGCTTTGCCAATATAAATGCTGATACGGGATACTGACTATTGAACTCAGCCATTCTAAATACAGTTTAAAAGATGATAAAGAGATATCCGACATATTTTCGGTAACCAATGTTGTTAACCTTTCTCAGAATTTGATATCGGAATAAAGATCGTTGTTTCAAAACATTTGGCACAGAGAGGACGACCGTGACCTTGAAAAACAACACATCCTTTAAGCGAGAGAGGGATATTGAAGTGAGGTTTCTCTAAGATATTCCAGACAAGGGCAGTCCAGCTGGTCTCTGACTGCAGGGTAAGAGTGGGGAGACCTCTACTAAAGGAGGCCTCTTTGGGTACATGTCGTGGATTTCGTTGATGAGCATTATCCCCAGAAGGGGGGTTTGAAGTTCACCTGCAGAGAAACTCCAGCTGCTTTTCGTTTGCAACACGAGTAAAGATCTCACAGGTTCCGTTATCGCAGGTTGCATTACATAATTTAACGGCTCTTTCCTTTTTTAAACAATGCAGGAATTCTTTACTTAAGAATTTTTAACAGCCTACAAAAATCCGTTAACTCGAAAAATGTGCTCGAACCTTAACGAAACGGTTTAAAAAAAACCCCTTCTTCTTTGTTTCTAGCACTCGAATTGTCTTACGACAGCGCTCTTAAAGGTAGTATTTATTCGAGCAAGTTTAAAAATAAGCATTCAAATTAGGCCGTAGTTCAAACAAAGCCATGCCGTGTCTGTAAGAATATTTACGAAACGGAAAACCTGATAAATTTAGTAAAGTGTGGATACACACAAATATTAGATATAGGCACCCGTCGAGCATCCCTCACTCGTTACGAAAACATAATATAGACTTACCGACGTTTCCTAGGTGACAGAAACATTGTTCTATTGGTTGCAATCTCCTCTACAGGCGGACAATCACAGTTTGAATTAGTCATCGTCTAAGCAAATGGCAATATTGCGAAGTCTGATTAACTAATCAACTTTAATCTGATGATTACGGGTGGTAAATCCGCACAAACAGGTAATAAAATAGAAAATTTTCGTCATTTTCTAACAATTATTTGTGTGACTTATCAAACTGAAATAAGCTTCTAGTGTTTTGTGTTATGAATAATTCATAATTATTATTATTAATTCGAAAAAAGAAATAATATTTGGCATTCTTTATCGATGATTTAAAAAAACAAGCAAAAAATACAGAGATTAAATAGTAGATTTTATATCTTGTATTGTATTATATTGTATTACAAAAAAATAAAACCAAGTCAAATTAAATATTCGAAATTAATGTCAATAATTCATGAGTAAAAAGAAATGTATGACCTCTCTATATACATATTTGCTTATTTATTCCTTGAATTAATATATTAATAATATAATATTTATTAATTTTAATTAATAAAAAATAAATGTATTATCAAAACAATATATATGAATTTTTTGCATTTTTCGAATATTTATATTTGGCAAAAACAAACAAATTTGAAACGACTTTTGGTAGTTTTGCTAGAGAATTAAACATTGAAAATTAATGGATTCAACTTTCAATTTTAAAAAAATAATTTTTAAAAAAAGAAAAAAACAGCGTTTTAAATAATTTTCTTAGTGAATAGCACTAAATATAGAGCATTCATTACGTTAATTCTCAAAATAGTGAATTATTAGAATATTTATACGTGACAAATTGCAAAATTATGTTATTACGACTGCAATTTTTCATAAGGAAAGACTGTTGATACATAAAAAAAGGCGTAACGATGCAATTTTGGGTAGAGAAGGTGGAAAAAAGACCCGGTTCTGTGCCTCTTTTGACAACCATACAACTGGTTTGCAAAGTTTACGGTTTAGGAAGCAGAAATTCTCCACCTCCAAATATGTTAACTTGTGCGGGACCAATCGCTAGACAGAAAGGACAACTTGTGCAAAGGGTGGGTCGAAAGACCTATAGTCAACAGAACTAAATATACTCTTCTCCGTCGTTAGTCCAGATGGCTTGGCCTGTTTTGGCTAATCTCCTAACGTTAGTGACTGGTCGGGTGTAGACAAAAGATTTCGTGACCCCATTCTTAAATCTGAAAGATTTATCGTCTTTCTTTCTTTCCGATAACCGTGAATAATTTTAAATCCGGTAAATTTAATTAATCAATAATTTTGTGCAGTTAACTTTAAAGATTGAAGTTTTGTTATTTTGTGAAATGATACGAGGAAATGTACTAAAGAGACTTATTGCTCCGGGTCTTTGTTATCGTGCCGAGCAATAAGAAATGCTGTTTATGGCCTGGTTCAACCTAAATTTGTGTTTGCAATAGATTTTTTTTTTTTTTCTTCTTCTTCATGACCTACCTTTATAGAAAGCTATGCTTCGAATTGTACAGTACATGACTTTTAGAATGCTAAATTTGACGTGACGAGATTTTATAATTCAATAAGAAAATCTCGGTTGGGCTAAAATTTTATTAAAAGCATTACCCCGTTTAACTTTTATTCGGTTTTAGCGATTTTTTTTAAACATAAATCATTTCTTAATATATTTTCGGCTTACATTAACGATTGTATCCATGTATTTTAAATAGTTAAGTGCAATATATATATATTAACCCAAGCAAACATTTTCTAATATAATATTTCCATTTTAGGAAATTAGAAGAAACCGTTTGAATGTTTCGGAGAGAACAAAACCGTTTCAGAAAAGACGAGGACTTTTTCTGATGAGAATGCCACCGGCAAGCCAGCGAATCATCTTAAAAACACACGTATTTACGAGTTTTTTATTACCTTAGAAACGAGTGGGATTTTTCTGGGAACGAATAAATAAAGAAGAAAACTTCGGCACATACCATACCTGCCATAGCAATGTTGGGTTTTGTTACGAGGCAATGTCAGAGCCTTGAACTTTCGCCATTAGCTACTGCATTCGACATCTAAGCAAACGATACTAGGAGCCATATAGCAGAGTGGGTGGGAGAACAACTATTCCTATAGGCGTAATTACAGAGCGCAACGACCTTGAAATCTTTCCAGCTGCTCCCTATAGTGTCTAACCTCCGGCTGAATACACCGACTGATAGTTTAATAGGTTTTTAAATCATCGAAGAGGTGTCGAACTTTTGTCCGCAAGAATCTAACTTAAATAATTAAACTGGACGTAATTTATGGCATGGAATATGCCACCGATATGTAGGTTAACTTGCTTTTTTTCTTCCTTTTTAAACAACGTTCGACTTATTTTCCGGGCAGACTTCCTATCCTTTATAAATTGTTTTATCTCGTTAATTAACTGGACGTGTTTCCGCAGTGGTACAGTACATTCTCGGCTTTAATTAACCTTACACTGGTTGGAAAACAACAATGCAAACAATCAAAAGGATGGGGAACCCACTCTACCTTTTCACGGCAATCAACTGACCTATAAATAGCATGGGGAGAGTCTTATATGTAGAGGATATCCGCCCGGGTGAAATAGCACTATCATGCACATACTAAACTATGTCATTGTTTGCGGTGATGTAATATTTTTTTATATTCTCACAATTACTTATTGTTGTTTTGTTGTACGAGAAGGATAAGTTATCTTTCGAGATAGCGTATCGTGGCCGATGGCTATTTTAGAAGAGTGTTATTTAATCATTTAAAACGATGTTTCACATAGGATGGTGCTAATTAGGATTTTAATAGGCCAGCGGCTCTATTAAAAGGCATATTAGATGAAACCTCCTAATGAGGAGCAGAAAGGTCTCGTTAGCGAGAGAAACCGATTGAACCAATTAGTCGGTCGAAACCTCTTACGTGAAGTATTTAAAAGGTTTCAATCCGTTCCGATCCCTTTGGGGAAGATCGAGCAGATTCGATGAAGTGATAAAGTGACGACGTATTGGGAAAAATGGAAAATATGCTATTTCCAGTCGTCGCTATTCCCTCTACAGTGGCAGATATCAACTCTTAAATATTTTGATTCCGGTTAAAAATAAACATTTCCAAGTTATTTTTAGCTAAACAACCGCAAAACTTATAGGCTGCAATTCAAAAGAATTCCAGAACGGGATTATATTCAGGGATTACAGCCTAAAACGATTCAAAACGATCCTTCAACGAATAAAATGCCAGCATCATTACATTTTTCCAACAACGCAACCGAAGGCAAGACAGCATAAAAATCTTTTAAGGTCATTCAGAAAATCTAAACTTATCGAACATCGATTTTAATAACGAAATGAATTATCGAACGAGATTGTTTCGGTAAATGAAACACCTTTATTATTCATCTATATTACGTAATTCAGAGAGTGAATGTGGTATGATGTCATTGTAATGAATCAGTTGTTCTGTTGGGAGAAAAAGAATCGATCGACAGTTTTGACTATTGAGATGGACAGCCACACAATCTGTCTGCAATATCTTTTGTAGTGAGTTTAAATCACTTTACAAAATTGTGGTCAATATTGATTTTGATATTTGTCAGACAAGAAAGCAGAGATTTTATATCAATACAAAATTTCCTTTCGACTACGGACACGTTAAATAAAACGATTGAATGCATTCGATATAAATTCGAACGATATTATGTGCGGAATTTAAGATAAGTGCATGTTTTATATAATCTACTGACATAAATCATGTTTCAATCCAATTCGGGATGAGCGCCCCGAGATTTTTATCGAATCTTCTTGTATCGCAAAAATATTCTTTAAATTTAGCGTTAATAATATAAAACTTTCACTGTGTTAATCTAGAATTTATTCATTTAAAAAACTGTGATTAATATTTTACAATTTTCCCAAAATAAATGTTAAATTCGCTTCACAGCTTGGGAATCTATTAGACCGCTGTAAACAAAGGATGCCATTTTGCTTTAACGGTATCGCATTTCTAACGCTTTCTCGGCAACGACTTAGACTTTTACATAAATAATATAAGCATAGGCACTGTTTCTCATAACGAAAAATAATTCATATAATAAGTATTCGAGTAGGATTTCTATCAGACAATGCAGAGTTTAAGTACAAGTGCACTGTGTTCATAAAGATCCTGAGTATCAAACGACGAAACCTTACAGCATCTATCCAATCTTTTGTGTAGAAAAGAAGGAATGTTTGTTAACTTTCACTACATTTGTTTTCCGCAACCTAACAATACCGACGAACCTTCTACACCCAATTCTTTTCTTTAATAGCTTACTACCAGAAAGAATGATATATATATATATATAATATGCCCGAGGCAATAAAGATATATTTATTACGTTATTGTAAGCGAGGAGAATGGCTTAATTATCTTTCTGCCTAATAAAACAATATATGCTCCATATCTATTTTATAGGAAAATTCCGGTAATTTTTACAAAGAAAATTATTGCCATCACCAAATTTGAAAAATATGTATAAATTATAATCTCGCGAGTATAAAAAATATTTTGAACGCGATCAAAATTTAGACAGTAAAATAATGGCGTAAAAAATTCCTTTCCATAAAAATGATTCTTTTTAAAAGCGCTGTTTGTAAAAGTAGAAAAAACATTTGGTCATCCGTCTTTGCAAATCAGATAAACGATCTGGGATAGCGCAGGCGAGCTTATTGAAAAATCAGGTTGAAAGGCTTATCAATGCACATTAATGAATAATCATTATATACTCACGAAAGAAAATTGAGAGTATTAAACCTTATACGAACAAGGTTCCGGTCACTCACCTTATTACGAAGATACGTTTACAGACCTCCTGGTCGACAACTCTTATAGTGAACAAACCACGGGGGAATAGAGGTGAATGACACTTCACTCTACAGTTGGACACATCTTACGGTGGAAAGGGGAAGCTGCATTATCATTTCAAAGTCGACAGATAAAAGAAAGGGACGTGTTAATACAAAAACAAGAGAATAACCCAAGGCCACCGGGCTCATTCTCCGGACCTGCTACCCAATCAATATAAGAATGCCGGAAATAGCGTCTCCCGGTCAGATATCGATCCGAAGGAAGTCTGCTAGGATGTCTTGCTTTAATTGCGTAGAATTTCTGCTTCCCAGAACTCCTCTATATTGGCAAATTCTATTGGAAGATGAAGTAGTGCAGGTCTAGGCAGAGAGGAGCTGTCTTCCAAATGTCTTCTCAAAAAAGATGCTGCAGGCTACACGATAAACACAAATCTTTTATCTTTGTTCTTTCTAACTATTTTTATTTGATGTGTTTAATAGAAAGAAAAAAGAGATGCGCTACTTTTCCCGAAAGTATTTTATTTCCCTGTGATCGCTGTTTCTATATAGAGACGGTGGCTTATTTGAAAACAACCGTAGTTATAACAGAAAATATGCATTTTAAAAAGTAATAAACGAATTATAAATTACGTTTCGATTATCATTTTTTCTAACATTTTTCCATTACAAATTGTATTATATATTAATATTTTAACCAAGAAATAATTTATTGAAGTAGGCAATTATATTTTTCAGACGCCTATAATTATTTACATTTTGGATGACGTTTGCTAATTGAATATATTTTTATCTGTAATCTTGAAAAATTCACGTTGATATTCTATTAATGAACCTTTCTATTTTTAAAATAAATTCGAATTACAAAAATATATCTTGCTAAAAGTACCACCAACGTACCAAACCAACCATACAGCATTAGCACAAAAAAAAAGAAAAAAAGAGAACTATGCTAGCACTTCCAGGAAACTATTTCAAAGGACACCTGCATAACTTCACATTGAAGCCAAGTTGGCAGCTAAACTAACATTGCTACTACTAGAAGCAACTATGCGTGTAGTTATCCCGAGTCTGGTATTTAATACGCAACTATTTGTGTAATCAAAGAAAATTTCTCCGCGTATATATATTACATATGAGTATGTACTGTATATTCAGTATGTATTTTGGTCCTAGTCAAGAATTCTCCAGTTTTTCCCTAGCTTCTGTCACGTAATACGAAACTGGTTTTGGCAGACGAGAAAAACGAGATGCTTTTTCTTGTTTCTAAATGTCATCCCATGTCTTAAGGGTTCGGTCATCGGTCTTATTAAAAATCTCTTCTGAGGGATCTCGTCAGTGTTATAAACTTTTCAAAAGAAAGAAAAAAAAAAAAAAGTGGGATAATTATCGACGTCTTTACGAACTTTACACAACATTATTTACAATACAAACCAGAACGCCTACGGGCTACGTGTGTAGAAAGTATAGAGTACGACCATAATATTCAACATCATAAACATAACATCCTTCGAATCAATGAATAAAAGCCTCAAGGATAACTAACATATTCCTCCATCGATCAAAACATATATGTGCGCATGCATCAAAACAACTAACAGAAATATATTTAGGAATATATATTCATACCGATTTCGATTTCGGTCCAAAACGTGGGCCAAATAAATGCAATTGTTTACAGACCAATAGAATTCGGAGATATTTATAAATTTCTGAGAGAATGACAGTTTCTATCTGAACGATATTCCATTTAATTCTCAAACATATGCTTTTCAATAGACTGACTACACTTTATAGATGAAACCGTGAGAACCATTTCTCTTTATAATTCTATCGATTCTGTCATTAACAGCAGCCATGTCGTCCACCCAACCATTTCCTCACAGCAGTTGAGTTACATCCAGCTACGCTATTGTGAACGATGGAAAAATGGGTCAATATCTGCACAAGAAGAAACCATGCGTTAGGAGCCTTAGGAAAGACACATACGATCATATATATAACCGCACAAAACTATTTCTATGCAGATATATGCCATTGTTATCTCACTCGAGGATTTATATATATAGATATATTTCTGTTTGAATGCATTTCCCATACACTCGGCATCCATAACCGGTGCATAAAGTCCATTAATGTATTTTGCATATTTTGTACATTAGCGAAGGGTTGTGTTGCCTACGGAAGTGGAATAATTACTAGGCGCAAAACTATCTGGACAAACTAGAAAGCGTAGGAAACGACAAATATGGTTGGAGAATGCACAAAACAAATGCTTCTATCGAATGCATTAAACCGTGCATTCTCTAACGCACATTCATTCTTAGAACTCTTGAAAGTTAAGGCGTATAATTTACTTTAATAACACGATATTATTTAGTAGGGATATTTCCGCGTGTCTCTGACTGACACGACGACCCTACTAATCGATATAACGATTGAATTAATTATTTCAGTCACTGGGTAACTCTACCAAAGCGAGGTAACGATCGTTTTTACGTTAAAAATTTTCTATACTTGTTTACTACAATAAAAACTCTTACTATAAACACTGCAGCTATCTAAGAAGCAGCAGATACAATCGGCCATAATAATAACGTTGAATGTATCGTTAACACACAGCGGGATTGACCTGTACGTTATCGCTTCCTGCAACTCTCCCTTTGACCTAAGTCCCTTGTCTGCCCTCCGAGCCCTTGACCCCTAAAGAAGGCGTAAACCGGAAATCTCAACTGGTATGGCATCCCCTTTTAACGTCGTTTCTTCCCTCCCTTTGACCTAATAATAAGTTGCCCAACAGCGAGTCGTGAGTAACCAGAATTGTCTTGAACTTGGCCAATTTTAGCAGCGCTTTCTTTACATTTCTATAATAATGATAATGATTTCCTCTTTACTTAATTTTTTTTTCTTTCAAAATTCCATAAATAATGTTTTTTTTTCTTTTAATTAAACTCCAAGTTTTACGTCACCGTTTTATTTATAACAACAATAAAGAAATTTCGAAATTGCATATAAGATCCAAACAGAATCGTTTCCTACCTATCAATAAAACGACCTTGAAAAATATTGATGTAAGCTTTGCAACATAAATTCCGATATTAAATTATCACTATAAAATGTTTAAAAACTGAATATACAATACGATAGCATAATTTATCAATAACATTTATGTTCAGAGTAATTGTAAATTCGAGTGATAATAAAACAGCTTTTATATTCAAGATTAAGCCCCTATCAAAAAGCACACAAGTGAAATTTCGAAATATTAAAATATTTTTCTTCTTATAATTTGAATTTTTTACTTGAATAAAAGAAATATCAGTTAATCATAATTAATACTGATATATTTTTAAGAAAGAATGCGAACGTTTAAAACATTCTTAATAACGACAGGATCGATTATTATTATTCTTACTGAGTACTAAAAACATCAAAAGTTGTAACAAAAATAAAAATTCCATTAATATTAGCAAGCGTTTGAAACTTTTCCTAAACAAAAACTGGTTTTTATTACAACGAAAATACGAGGTCGTAAAAAAGGAAGAAACAATATTTCTTCGTCCTTGACAAAATCATTCCTCCGAAACAGAATTGCATAATGCCAGCTTTCATTAAATTATGTTCTAAATGTCATAAAATAGGGACATGTATAGCGACAAAAAGTCCTTTTTCTTCTCCGTAGAGAAACGGAACATGTTGGAAACATCAGCGAACAAATATTAAAAAAAAAAAAAATTGTCATTTATTAAAATCCTGTTGTTTTAATTTATTATCCTGTTTTATATTTATAAAACCACGACAGTTATTATTATAAATTTAATGTAAAAATATAAATTCTATATTTATAATTCTTTTAAAAACACGAAAAGAATTGTCGGATGGATTAATTCTATAAAACCAATCCGGACAACGGCTGGATTTAATAGAGTCTCGTGAGAATCAAAATAGTCGTATTGATCATTCTTGAATTTAATAAATGACTCCTAACAGTGTAGTATATGCAAATGAATATGCAGCATTCATTTTACGAGTTAAAACCAAACTTTCTAATCGCTATCAAATCTAACATTATACAAATAATAAATCTTTTAGACTAAACATACCCGATCTTTGCTTTAACAACAATACTTATGTATTTACTAGCGTTATGCACTATAAATTATTATTAGAAATAATTATCTACACATTACAAATTGTAATGCTAGACAAACTGGTAATTTTACAGTCGAAAAAAATCCTCAAGGATATTTTTATTCAAAATAAATACCGGTAACGACGTTTCAAACAAATGCAAACTAATCAAGTATAGAAAAAAACAGAAATAACCTTCAAAATATTATTGTTCTTTTTTATTATTTTGATTGTAAATCCATCTTAAATATGGATTATAAACAGGCTATAATATCCACACTCAGCGTTGTAATTTGTACCTGAGTTGAATTATTAATAAACCGGTTAATTATCATTCTTTCAATGTTATACACCCTTAGCAACATTTGCATATGTATAATTTGTATAGTTACAGAAAACATTTAAAATTATATCTAATTTCTTAAACAATTTCGAAATATTTCATTTAAAATATTTCATTTCAAAATATATTTTCTTGATAATATTTATTTATAATCACACATAATTTCTATTTATTGATATTTTCCTGAGGAAAAATCATATTAAATCTTATAATATTTAAAATTATATAAGTAATAATATTTATTTATTTAGTAAGAGGAATATTTATAATATTCTTTTACTAGAAGAATACTTTTCCTTTAATTTACTTCATTTAAAAACTAAAGAATATAGATAATATGACCAGGAAACAGGAAAGACAAAAAAAATAAGATTTAAAAAAAAGAAAAAACGCGGATAAAAAATGAACTGCAGAAGCTTCGACTTAAGTAGGTTACACCAAGTTAAATAATGCTTTAGTTGTGTAATCAGATGTTTTTTCTTAAAAGCATTTTAACAATTCAAAACTAGCTGCATTTAAAACTGATTCATCTTTATTTAATTTACGTTATTGCTATTTTCTTTTCGTTTAATCAATATTTTACTTATGATAAAAATAGAAATATTTAATTAAACAAGCATTCATAATTAATCATAGTTAATACTGTAAAGTCTACTACTAAAGAATATTTTTTTTTCCTCGTTAAATATCTAAAGAAAAATCTCACAAAATACGTATAAAATTTAAAATGTATTGATTGAAAATCAACGAATTTATAGTATTATTTCAGTTATCCGCCTTAGAATAATACAAACGTTAGTTTCCTAAAGAATGAATTAGAATTTTTGAAGTGTAAAAGTGTTTTAAACAAAGACCTTTGTATATTTTATTAATTTAAAGCTCAAGTGGACTTACAGTATATACACAATAAGTTTGTTTATAATAGATATCGCTTTAACTTTTACATATTAAGTTTCTATTAAAAGTAACACAAGAGCATCTAAAGTGATTTCAAGTATTTCATTCAAAAATTTCCTCTATCTTTATTTTTTTTCCTTGATTAACATATTTCATTGGTTGAAATTTATGCCTATAAATATAGTTTGTCATTGTTTACTAATAGCACATGACTGTAAGTATTTATTAATAGCCGGTTTGTGACAGGCCAAGGTCAATACATGAAGGACAAAATTTAAATTTTGTGAATAAGATTACTATATACGTTGATAAGTTACGTTCAATAATGTTTATAAGATAATTATAAATTCACGGGCATAACGATTGAAAATAAAAGTTTAAAACAAAAAAAAATTGTAATTTATCAGAGCGAATCAGAAGATAATTTTACATAATTTTCAAATTATGTAAAACAGAATTAAATTTATTAACAAAATACTTATAATTCCAACTGCTAATAAATAAACTAATTATGAAATTTCTTATCGATAAAAAAAACGATATAAAATATGTTTATAAATAATTATGATTTACTTCGACGCGTCTAGACATTTTTTATTACATATTTTAATAAATAATTATTTATTTATATACATAAAAATACATATAAAGAAAGGATTACTAAAATCACTACAGAAATGCTTTCCTCCGCATTTTCGACATCATCCTTGACACTTTTTCTTATTTATTTGATTAAATAAGGAAAAAAAAAATAGTTTCGGTCGCTCGTGATCCACATAATTTATTTCCGTTTAACAATCAGCCAACACAAACACAGTAACAAGGTCAAACAACAAACTGAATTTTTATTTCCAAAGGAAAAGAGGAGTAGAAGTGGGAGGAGCATCTCATTATCTAAACCCCGCCTTCTACGCATCTACTTATAGGGGTTACCCAATAGCAAAACCGAGTTCCGCCTACCGAACTTTAAACCACACCCAAGCAGACTGCACGACGCTGGCTGCTAGAGTAACAACAGTTTTGCGTGTTTGAAAGTAGTTTACAGGTCAATCACCCTAACCACGCGACAACCAAACACAATATTCGCCTCTTGTACCGTACAACTTTTATTTCTTTTCATTCGTTTTTAATTTCAAAAAAATTCTTTCTAAACTTGGACTCCTCGACGTAATAAATTCCTCAAACAAAACACATTTTGCAACTACAGACATATCCCTAAAGAGGTATTGCATATTTTCAATCTTTTAAAATTTCATTCTGAGTTTATAATAAGTAAATTAACTAAATATATCTCAATTATGCTTCAAATTTAACGTCCGGTACATTATTAATCTATAATATTAAGCCGTTAACGGAATAAACCAAAATATTGTTTAATGCTCCGATGTTCGTAATGCTTCCGACAAATACTTATAATATTAATTCAGCTCTAATCTGGAAGTTATGGGAATGGTATATAATTAATCCTCTCGGATTAAAATTATACTGTATCTATGGTACTGGTATGATGTGGAAGCTAGCCAGGCCAATCATACAACGGAGAAATTTCGGATTTTCGCCATTTTCTCTGACTTGTTTTACTTTTTTTTTACAAATTAAATATAATGAAATTATTCTAGAACTGTAATTGATAATAAAAAAAACGGATACATTGTTAAATACTATAATTAGAACACGTTTTTCTTCAACCGCCGCGATTAGTAGCGCAATTCCAGAAAGCTTTCGTGCTAACCGACGTTCTGATCAACCAGAACTTATTGTAAATAATTCCTGTTTAAAATGCTTGAAATAGTTACATAAATATTAAGATAGATACGTGATATTTTCAAATTGAATATTTGATAGGCCTACTTATCGGCGAAAGTCATCAATAACAAGAATTGACAGAAAGACATATTTGAACTTTCATTGACACAACAACGAATGATATCAGCTTTTTTGGAGGTCAAAAGTGTGCAAATAGTCAAACACGTGATGTATTTTTCTCATCTCTGTATCGCATATTTGGATTTTTAATCTTTAAATTCAATTTACACACGGGATAATCTTATCTTCAGTAAAAGACTAGTGGCGACCAAGAAATGGCAAATTCCTCTTTTGATAAAGGATATTGCAGCTAGTCTTCCCTTTTCTCAGAGAAGTCGAAATTGGATTTGATGTAATTATAGTAGATTCTTCAGAATGGAAAAAGAAAATCGTAAAGGTAAAAAAACAAGGAACGCATCATCCAGCTTTGTTTATGTTAAATTTTATAACTCATTTTTCTATTTTACATCTTTTAAAGTAAAGGAAATAAGAAATTTAAAAGGGGGGAAAATGTTAGATTTGTTGATGTCACCAAAAAGTTTTTACACAGGAAAAATATTAAAACTCATATTACTTTTTTTGATGTAAATTAGAATTTTTAAAACATGTCGATACAAAAATTCTTAGTATTTGAGAAATAATGTAAGCCCTCCTAATTATTTTAAATTATATTGTGCGCTTTGAAAATCGGAATATGAAACCAGGCGTATTTTAATTAATGAATACATGAATTTGTAACTTATCTACCTTTCCTCATGCTTATCCTAAAGAGGCCTATATATAATTTTGTTATTGTGACAATCACTTTCGAAAATTACACAAACACCTATTGAAATGTTTTCAATCAGACAATCCTTAGGTGTTTCTCTTTTCTTATAGAAAGTGCAATTTTTAAGGAATCTAACCCAAGGTCAAAGAATTTAATAATTACTTCGGCACATCATAAACGATGACGTTCCGACAGAACAATTGTCTAGAAAGAATTTATGTCACATCTCTGGGTGCTAGAGGCCTGATAAGGGAAAGAGGCTTTGCAGACCCGGATGTATATCTGA
The DNA here is from genome assembly GCF_030686945.1 of Centruroides vittatus. Lineage (NCBI taxonomy): Eukaryota > Metazoa > Arthropoda > Arachnida > Scorpiones > Buthidae > Centruroides > Centruroides vittatus. The sequence goes on along the minus strand of NW_027122227.1, from coordinate 2,504,931 downwards.
CCCAGAGGCAGGAAAAAAAAAAAAAGAAAGGCTGTTTCTTCCACTGACTCTAGACATGTGTAGACACTACAAAGGTCAAATTGCACATACTCTCTTTATTATTATTTTTAGTCTGAAACCTTCAAAGAAAAACTTTATAAACAGACTTCCTTCTCTTATAAGAAACAAAACCAATTTTAGATTTTTTTTCTAGAGCACTCTTTCTACATAATAACGGGTTTTTATGGCAGTATCAGAGATCAAACATGTTCAGCCGACTATGCAATTATCAAAGACTAGTATGATATAGAAAGCTTGTGTAGTTAGTAATAATGTAAGTCTTGGTAAACCAAGGGATGTCTTCTGTACACAGAATCCAGTTTTGCTAGGTTTGTGACTTTATAATTGTCTTTTTTTTTTTATATATTTTATGATCATATAAAATGTTAGGTTATTGATTATTTCAACAGTTTATATTCAAAAAAACATATAACTTAAATAGGCCTTTACTAGATTATATTAGAACTTTGGTATTACTTCAAGGCATATCATACGATACTTTTGTTCAAAATATCTTTTATCAAAATCTACGAAAAGATAACATAAATCAAAGACTTTATTTTAAAATTAAAATACAGAATGTATGAAAACTGTAGATTATCCATTCCATAACGACTTAAAAGTTTACTTTCTCATCATAATTTTTCTGTATAAATTTTAATGTTTAATAAAAGTTTAAAATATACGACAGCATCAAAAAACAAAAAAAAACCTTTATACAAAAAGTAAACTTTTGCAGTTTAATTTAAAATTAAGAAAAAAAATTGTCCTAGTTTCCACGTAAAAGATTAAAAAGGAAAAGAATAAGAAAAAGAGTATTTTGGTTAAAGTCTTTGCTATCCGAATGATTTGTCTTAGTTGAGAGAGAATGGGAGGAGCCAGATGAGAATACCATTCAAAATGATGTCACAGCTTCCCTCCCCAAGGTCATGGAAGTCGACATTCAGCTAATGTTTCAGAAAGAGAAGAGCAGCCAGCAACTTGATAATTCCATTAAAATATTTATTTATCCAAACTCTCTTTCGTTAATGGGAGGAACACACCATTCAGGCACAACCTCAGGCTACTCAGCCTTTTATAGAATTAATTAATCTCTAATTAGCCTAAGAATCAGCAAAATATTCTAAATAGGAAAAGTGGAGATTTTGCTTTTAAACAAAGCTTATTTTGATAATTGACAATAATTGTTTCTATTGTAAAATATGGAATGCTAAAAAAAAAGAAAGAAAGAAAAAATTTTCCCTATCTCTCTCTCTCTCTCTCTCTCTTCATTAATCATAAATGACAAAAGGAAATTTATGAAACTAAGCTTTTAAAATGGAAAATGTCGTCCTTGATGAATGGCAAGTAAAAATGCAAATCCAATTAGAAGTATCGATTTAAGCAATATTAATAAAGAAAACGTATATACGAGTGAATTTTCATTTAGAAAATGACTAACATCACGAAATGCAAAAGGATTCGAGCACGATAAAGAAAATAAATTTCTGCACGCTTCTGTTACGTTACGCACGGCTTAAACGCGTTCCGTAAGTAATCAAAGACATTTTTAAGTCATCCGAATCTAAACTTAAACGATTTAAACAATTAATTCGCGCATCACGTGATTGAAGAAAGACTAACATTTTCGACACTTTCTTTACCTTTAGCGCCATCTATGATCGATACTCACCACTAATTACAATAGAAAGTAGAGAAATTATTGATAAAACTTTCTTAATTGAAGTCGTGGGCAATATTCTTTCTCTTCTGATTGCTTTTATTTTTCCTAAGAATGGCGAGAACGAGCGGTATTAGTGGAAACGTGGCAGAAACATCGCCTTTTTTTTTTTTTTTTTTTTTTGTGAAGCCAATGATGCACTATCCTCAATAATAACCGTATTAAGCTGCAATGGCGAACAATACAAACTGATAAGATAAAAATAGCTAGCGTGATGTCATTACTATCAATACTTTCGTAATAAAGCCCAGATAACCATCTATATTTTCATTGTAAGAATTTACTTCCCTCTTTTTTTTATTTATTTAGGCTAATTATTTCTTCGCATACAATTTTATTCGCCATTCAAAAAATACTGTTGACCGACTCCCGCTATCGTAAAAATATGCCATTAAAGAAAGTTCTGGTTGTTGCTGCCAGTCTATATGCATTAATTAACGAAAAAAAAGGAACGGAAAATTCCGGGATAAGTAATAGAATTTCGGCGTTATTATTGATAGAATTTATTTAATTTATTGCTATAAAACAAGCGTATCGCCGCGTTTACTCTAATATAAGGGAAACACTGTTTGTTTCAAATATTAACATAAATCATTGTTATAAATATTGATCACGAGATCTTTCAAAGCTGCAAACTCATTCGAATTTTAGGAGAATGGAACCGCGTATTTCTTCGTATCTATTTACTTTAATGGCATGCCATTGACTTTTACAGATTTCTGACAGAATCTTGGAAAAATTGCGAATTATCTCGCGTTAATTTATACTAACGCTTTGTTGTATCTTTTACAATTCCAATTTCCTCTAAAAGCAGTTTTGGAAACCAAGAATTTCTATGCTAAAACCGATTTTAGTGATGATATGGTGAAGCAACGAAGTGGGAATTCCTCTCTGGCAGAGTTCAGAAGAGCTTCTAGGCCCACGAATTCCTAACTTTATAACAGAATGGGTGAGAGTAGCTAAATTTATTCCGAAAGAGAGATGTAGGTCGAGCGGAACCGGGAAGTATGCCGGAACCAGCGCCACAGGTGGAGAATCAGCGAAGTATAGCGGCACGCAAGAATTACAAAAGGGGAAGAGTGACTCATTGGTTCACGTGATCGTACGTGACCGTCATTCTCAAATGCGTCTTACGTGAACCCGCCCTGATGCCGATGACGTCACGCTAATTGATCGCAAATCATTGGAATGGAAACCGTTTCGGTTACTATAAGATATTAACAAAAAAAAGGGGGAGGGAAGAAAACGAAGGAAGTTTGATTCGTTGGCGCAGAAATTCCCCAACGAGCGTTATTTATACCGGTGATATTTAAGTCGAGAAGACAGTAAAAAAATGAAGCTAGGCACAGGAGGCTTCTCTAGGATGGAGCTAGACAGCGTGATCGATTTTTTGTCCATCCAGACTAGCAGACACTCTCTAGCAAAATCGAAGTGAAATATTGATGAAATGTCTTACGCAAGCCCTAAACTGACTTCCCTTTCTTTTTTTAATGAATGAAAATTGGAAATGATTCTAAGCTTCCTTTTACAATCATTTTGAACCTGATCAGATTATAATTTTTGATTTTTCATATAAACATAATCTGTGCAAAAAACCAAAAAAAAAAAGCCACGACCGGAATAAGAATTAAAAGTTTCTTCAAATTTATGAGGAGTCTGAAAAAATTAACTTAAAAATAATGAAATTGCAAAAGTTTCGTGTAGTTCGTTTATTTTGCATAATATAAAACGATTTTAGTGAAAACAATAACAAAATGTAATCTACTTCTCTGTGATTCTTCCTATATTTATCTTCCTCAAATAAATGGCTGACTGTCTTATTTTGTACTATCTTATGAGAAATATAACCTAATCCTATATGGTCGAATCTAATGCTTTCTATTTATATAACCGTATTTCCTTTCATACCAACAAAATCTTATGCTTTATATCCTTTTACGTTGTATGATAGCTATTATTATCATCATTACTGCACTGTCTTCTTTATATTCTTATACAGTACGGGATTCTAATATTTATAGTATATATCTAAATTCATTATTACATTAGAATATATATTCGTACGTGTGTAAAGAAATGTAGAAAGTATGCGGTTCCTCCGCATACTTTCTACATTTCTTTACATTTAATTTTCATGTATAGACTCTAGTTCTCGTTCATTGATTATAGAGAAACGTCTACTGTCTGGGGAGTTCAAATTATAAATGTTGACAGGTGGAAGACAAGAAGACAGAATTTCGGATCATTGTCCTGCCTCCGAGAAATAACGTATATAAGTAAAAAAAATATATGTATATATACATATATATACACATCTAAAAAAAGGTAGTCTGACTACTTTAAGTTGTTTTATAGAAGAGTCGAAACGAGTGAGGCCACCTTCCTCGAATGGCCCCATGCCCTCTTAAAGTCGTGTCCTTTTCTACGGGTATAACGATCTAAAATGTTACTATCTCCTATTTAAATTTCCGCATTGTAATGGCTGCAAAAGTGTGCATACAGATTTTGTAATTGGCAACACTACGGCGTACCGTTTCGTGACCAATATGCCCGATCTCGTTATCTAAACTCCTCTAATATTAATCAAAAGTTTGTTTATCACGAAAGGGATAGTATTTACCTCAAAGTTCTTCCGCTAACGAGTTGTTAAAGTATTGTCAAATGACCTTGTCGGAAGTTGCTGATTCATTAGCGAGGTGTTGTATTACTTTCCATTCTTCACTCAAAGAAAATCTATCAAAAAGAAGGCCTTTTATTGAAGATACCGCTACTTTCTCTTTAATTTTCATTGTTATAATTTATCTTTAATGAATCGTAGCCAAGAAAATTTTTCTAAAACCAGAATCGATCAAATAACTCGAATTAAACGCGAAATTTAGCAATTTTATACTCTTAGAACGTTTTAATCAATAAAAATTACAATTTTTAACTACCGTAATGATAATAATGTTTGGAAAGTAGGATAGAACGAGCTCGTTGACCTCTTAGATAAAAGTAAACACCCTTAAATGAGATAAAAAAAAAGATTCTACTAGATATTTCATTCAAGGCCTTCAAAAATTTAAAGTATCTTCCTGGTAATATCCATCATTTGTGATGGATATTGATGATCGAAATCCATATTTGAATTTCTAACTTCACACAAACATGCCAACTCAACAAGCTACAAGAGAATATATTTTAGTAAAAACTTCCATTATAATTATCATCTGAAAGAGTAAATAATTTATCAAGTTTGAATCCCATAACCTATCACGGATCAAGTTCTTCTTAAATACAAAAATAATATTAATTTATGGCGTCTAATTGTCATCTCTTACAGGTTTATTACCGATGATAAAGATACCAAGCAAGTCTTTAAAACTGTTACGACTTACACTGACTATGAAAAGTATTCGCTGTTTTTCCTCTAGATCCTAATCCTAGATAAAGAAAATGGGTCATTAATTTAAATTTTGAAACCTGAATATTATAAAAAAAAATTATATATGAGCATACATTCGAGTAGGTCGAATGACGAAACTGGGTACGAATTTTAGCGACTATTTTGTCATTATCTTGACGCTTTTTTTATGTTGAAGCTGAGCCAAAATAAAAATGATCGATCATCCTACAATAAAGAAAGAATTTTCATAATACTATCCTTACAAATGCCTTATCTCTTTAATAATATGGGTCACTTAAATATTCTAATAGAAAAACCTCAATTTTCATCAAGATCAAGGTATCTCGCTTGTTTTTAAAGACCTTCAACGCAAGGCCGATTACAAAGAAAGCGTCACGATTTCAAACCACGATTTTGGCAAAGTTATTCTCTATTCTAATCATTTATTTTCCAGAAAATAATTCGGTAAAGTTAAAATCAACGCTGCGTTGTACAGTATTATTACTTACATATGAATCTATATCATTTATACATTTAGCAATTGCCTGTTCCCTTTTCCTTTAAAATGTTTTCTAGGCCTCTTCCTTATCTAAATTCTCTAACAATAAAGAATATACTTAATGTTTTAGAATAACATAACATAAAATCTAAGCAACATTCAATTATTAAGAAGTCTGTTTAATTAAAACTTTGATAAATTTGTAATGTCTACCGCTACTAATAAACAACTCTTACACAAACAACGGAGATATTGATCGATATGAAGATTTTTTAAAAGTTCGTTAATAAATTTGAAATATTTTCGATAAGTTTTGGTAATTTCTTAACTATTTTATACTAATAAATTAAAATAAATGTTAAATTAAACACTACGCCACGTGTTTCGTGTTGTTTGTCCGCACAATTCTTGTTTTTAGGAGTTTCCTAACGTTAGATCGCATCGTATTTACGGCGAATTATCATCAACCAAATAGCGAAAAACAGGTCGAATCCGTTTCGAGCTTGCCAAAAAATGTTTTCTTGGAACGGCGGATTAGGTAATTCGCGGAAAATTTCCAAATAATTTTCGCTCAATTATCTCGCAATTATCACAAATTTCACATATTCAACTTAACGAATTTAATGCATTTATATCCTATATATTAATGAAAAAAAAGTCAAGATGTTGCTTGACTTTTTTTATATTTCAAGGCCAAGATGTAAGTGGCGATAACGGCTTTTGACGTTTTAAAAAAACAGCTTTATTACGTAGAGAGAGGAAGTTCTAAGTTTGGTTGGCGCTTCAGTTTACATTCTCGACACAAACAAATCTAACTAAACTTGGGTTGTATCCGAAAACATAACATTGCTTTCGCCTTTCTCGAAATACTCGAGTGTAAGGCATACATACTTATGGACAGTTAAAAAAAAAAAAAGGTAATAAAATCTCAAAAGGCAATTGGATCCGGTTCGTATTTGTGACATTGAAAAAAGAAAAAGCGTAACAACACAATAAAAGTAACCTGTCAAACTGAATTACTTGATGAGGGGCGGCGGGTTGTGACAAAGGACTGGATGCTGCAGGGAAACCCCAATGACCCGATAACCTTGCAACCAGGAAAACAGCCCACCGCTTTTCAAGGTCACCGCTCGGCTAAACCTATAATTTCCTTTTAAAAATGACTTTTTCTACGGTTTGCATTAATAGACGCCCGAAACTATCTCAATTCCGTACGAAATTTACGAAATTATTTACAACTAGGAAGAAGAATAGCTCACTTAATATCGTATTCTAACACTAGATGTCCCCAGGTGTCTCTACTTAGTTAAGAATTTCGCTAGTAGTGACACATGAGCGGCGAAACTCGTCCGACTAAATACAGCAACAAGAATTTCGCTACACATAAACAAGGCAAACAAGAAAATTTTACAAGTTCCATTTAAGTAATAAAGCATTGGCAAAATAGATTATTCGTTTTACGGCCGGTAAATGTACTGTACTTTAAATAAAGGAAGAAGGCGCCGGTAAACAAGTTATTACAATCATGGCTCCATCTAGGAACGGGATAGCGAACTAAAATTGGTAAGGATATTTATTTTTTCTTCTCTTGAGAAAATTTCCGATTGCGAAAATACCAAGTTTAAGGTTTTAATTTGTAAGTCGCTTTCGTGTAGCGGTTACGAAATTTTAATTAAAATTGCCCGGATGAATAGGCCGGAAGGAAACAGTCACTTTTGGTCATTACGCCGTTCAGAAACTAGAAACACGTTCTCCGTCTTTACGACTTAACATAGCGGGCGTTCGGAATGCGAAAACATTTTCAATTTCGATTGCTGACGTCATGCCGCATAAGCATAGGATTTAGTTTAGGCGCAAGTTTTAAGATACCTTTGGACGTTACTGTTTGTCAGGGATCGAAAATGCTTTTTTTATTATTATTTTTATTATTATTTTTTTCACTCGGCTGAAAAGATCACCTCGAAAAGACTCGGCCGTTGAAATAAACGAGCGCAAGCATCCAAAGAAAATTTGCGTTATTTTCGCAAGATTCTCCACCCCCGACCGAACACGTGATCGCCGGATATGGCACGGGTCCAATTTCGTTTTTGTGTCCTCTTTCAGGTACAGTACAATACACACCGCCAACTAAAAACATCCTGCAAGCTGGAAACATGTGATGATGTTGGCAGCGACTAATCCATTTAAAACAATCGAAATCGATGAATAAAGATGAACGTGTTTAAAACAAAAACAAGCACCAACTGTAACGAAAAATTCATTAACGAAAGAATTAAAAGCGATTTTTTTTTTTTTGTTTTCGTTTTGTTTCGGTTACAAAAATATATCGTTTTCTATTTTTAATGGATGATAAAATTCATTCTAAAATTATACTACGAAAAAAAAAACAATGAAAATAGTTGCTATTTAAACAATCTCTCCGCTCTATTTATCCAAGGAGTAATTGAAAATGAGAGTCCTTTAGATGAAGTAGGTCTTAGTAACCCATTATGGCTAATGGCTAGTTATTATTATTGTTATTATTATATTTTATTTTTTTCCTTTTTGACTTAAAGAAATTCGGGCCTTTTTTGACATTAAGCAGATCCAAGACGGCCTTAAAGAGGGAGAAGAGCGATTGCCCCGGGATTTTCTTATCTAGGGGCAGTTCGATTATTATACGTCCACTTCACTTCTCCCGTGCTGAACCTCTTGGCCAGAGGCCCCATTTTATGTAAAAGAAACTACGCCTACTCTATTTTTAAGGTTTTGTGAATTGTTTTTAAGTGTTTTCCCATCCTTATGTAACGGGAATACGTTCGACTAAATTGAGAGTAGAGGATTTTAAATCCCAGACATACACGTTTCGATCGGACACCGGAGCGTTAAATTTCTTACATTAAGCGTCCGTTAAGAATGGAAAATAACAAGGAAATTTTTCCTCCTCGTCTCTATCCTTCAGCCTAAGAGTTTAACTGTTAAACTAGTTTGAAAAGTATTGATAAAAAGAGAAGGAAAGAAGGAGAAAAAAAGCAATATCTAACTTTATCGACATCTCCGGCAATCGGGTCAAGAGTTAGATATTTCTGTACGACCAAACCAGGTGTCGAGATAGGAGATTAGGGAATAAAGAATTCTTTCTTTTTAACCCATCCCGCCGCCATACGCTATATAAGCGAATGAGTAGAGCATGCCGGGATTGGACGGCATGCCATTTTCTGTTTGCAACCTTGTTGTCATGGTAACGTGGATATCAACAGGGGGCAGTGAACGAGGATATCGACCTGGTTGAGTGGGGAGATTGAGTGCGCGAGAGGGGGCAAAAAATTATGCAGTTCATATGCAATGTAATAAATTCTCTTTTATATTAAAAATTTTTTTAACTTCAGAATTTTTTAAAAAAATTATAATATAATCGTTTCGCGCTACGTGTCGCACGGTTTGAATCACGCTTATTACGGATGTAGTGAAAAATCGGCGAGTGGTACAAAAACACGCAAATAATACGGAATAAATTGATGAATTCGAATCGAATGATGTTTAGAATTTTTAATATTAAATAGACGAATGTATTCCTAAACGATCCGAAAGAAAAATCGAAAGATAATAATAGATAAAGTTTCGAAAAGATGATGCGGTCAAATTGAAGTTTCGAAAGTTTCAAAATAATTATCATACGTAACATTGATAAAAGCGATTTTAGCAATCAGACAAAAGTCATTTATATAGGACTTATCTAGCTATCTACATAAATTATAAACACGTTACCAGTTAGTTCGATATTAACGAGGTTACAATTGTCAAGCAACTTTTTCAATTGAATCCCGGAGCGGATACAGTCCAATGAATATCTGTAACGTGCGAATGCGAATACTCTAATCACAGTGAGGGTGGAGCGGGATCAGTAAGCATGCGCATAATTCTCCCACCCCTTTTTTTAAATAGAGTAAAATGGCGCGCAAAATTTTTATGCATTTATTTAGTAACAAAAAAAAAAAGAGCGTAACAATCGTGTAAGGTACGACTGCACTCGAGCAAAAACTATGCTTCACTCTACTAGTCTTTAATTATCTCCGGAGATATTTTGGAGGCAAATAGCGTATAGGGTCAACATTGATGACGTCACGGTTCCAATGAATAGCAACATACATAATATAAGCAGTCATTCATTCGATACGAGATGTTAAATAGGCTACTAAACGCGTGTTACAAATAACAAATGGCTTGTAGGGAAAAAACATTTTGATATTTATTCTTAGAACCGGGACGAAAACAATTGAAAATCTTAATAATAATATATTTATAAGATTTACATGGGTTCAGTTAGTGTGAGATATAGCCTATTATTTTCCGTTGGTTAAATTATTGTCGTGTTTCGTTTATGTATGCTTTTTAAATGGAAATGAATGCACTTCCGCAGAATCTACGCACTATTGAAACGGTGCAAATATTTACGCGTAAAACTAAACTAGTTTCTATAGGAATCTTATAATTACCAGTTTTCAATAAGTTTTGTCCATTAGAAAATTAAATACTTTTTCTTTTCACAAAAGCTGTCTTGTATTTTCTTTCTTAATTTTTGTTTTATATGAATGAATAAAACTGTTTTTTCGTGTTTCATCTATTCGCTGTTAAGATGTTAGAAGAGTTTACTTTATTCACTCTGGCATAAATATTTATGCATTAATAAAATAAACAGAGAAGGAAAAAAACAATTGTGCTATTAATTTCTACTGAATTTCCTCTCAGTTCTGATAACTTTTTTCTACATTAATGATCAATTTTATATATTAAAACGGCTTTCGAAACGCAGCTAATATAAGGAACGCTTGTTATAATTCATATTATGCAACTTCCCATTGCGGTGTTGCATAAATTAAAAAGGAATGAACGTTAAATCCGATCATCTGTTTATCAATTACGTGTTTCTTTCGTATTACTACGTTAAATAAATAAAAAAAATTTAGCATAATTTTCTGACACGTGAATCAACAACACGCAACGAGGGAAAATCTCACGTATTTCGGATTAATTCTTATAATTTTTAAATTTATTATTTATTATTTTTTCTTTTTGTTTTGCATCGACGTTATATCTTTTATAGATAGGGGTATAGTGGTCTCCTTATCTGTTCAAAAAAGGTATACCGGATGGCATAAAATGAAAGCTTCGGGCAAAGATGTGGGTAGCGTGGACTGCGTTTCTGTAAATTTTTTTAAGAAAAATTAATCATTAAGTCGTTCGTCTAGAAATCGTTTTAAAATGAATATGAACCGTTATAAATTACGATACGTTTCCTACTCGGAAAATATTCTATAAAACAGTAGGATATCTAATTATTTTAAAAAGCATTAGTCAAGGATGTAGTCTGATTTGAATTTAAAAATTTTTAAAGAGGTTAAAATTATTTATCATTCTTTAGTAGTTTCGATTAATATAAATACGACCTTTATTAAGGCTTCGAAATTATCCATCAGCACAATCGTAAAAAAGTCATTTATTTCGAGGTCGTGTATTGTCGTAACGGTTTTTTTTTCTTTTTTTAATTAACTTAGCTATGATGGTAAGATATTCCCTAACAGTAAACAGTAAATCGGTAGCAACAAATTTTACGTGATTCCGGTAAATATATCGGAAGATTACCCCCTTTAGCATAACTTAAATGTAAATTTATATTTTGAACACCACCACGTGCACGCTTTAGAAATTACCGCGTATAAAATTAATAATTAAAGACCAAAACAGAATCTTCCGGAACGTGCCAAAAAGTAACTTATGTAGCCGATGCGATTAACTTTATTTATATACGTCAAATAGAGAAAAAATTTCGTAAAGCATACGATCACTTCCGAAATATTCGGTCTATCTGATAATAGAAAGGGAAATTAAGTATAAACAACAAATCATTATTGAAAATGAAAATGAGAATTGTGCAGTTACTTCGGGGACAATGCGTTCCCGTATATAATTTCATTGCGTTTGGCTTATCGTATTATCCTTAATTATATCAAATGCGCAAAGTGTTAAGAGAAAATGCGTTCATTTTAGCATTGTAGTTAATGAAAACACTATCTGGTACATTAGGCTAGTAAGATTTGACACCATGTTTGTATATGTGAACTTTTATAGATCTCTGGAATAAAGCCAGTATCCTGTTTGCTGATAGCGGTTGTAGGTGGAAAGCGAATTAAGGGAATTGTCCTCTCGGCTCAAACGAGGGAATTCCAGTTCACGACAGTACTAAAATGTTACAGGATGCATCCCACTATTTTTGAATTAGTTACCATCTAAAATTTTAAAATTGAAAATACGAAAAAACACCGTTGTAAATCCTCTATTCCGAGAAGAGCTAAATTAACGCAATCGAATTCTCGTCCCTCATCCCCCTTTCCGGGGTGAAGTTTATTGCATCTAGGTCTCGGTGGCAGTCCTCCCGCGCCTCTCCCCAAAGCGGGAGACTCGAAAACGTGAATTCTTCACTTATAACATAATTTAAGATGCTCTTATCGCCTTACGCCGGGATCTCGATAATTAGAAGAACCATATCGTCTTTCGACGGCGCTTCATAAATGTAAAAGTTTAAGAACGACTATAATTATAAACAACTAATTTAAAAATTTATACAGAATAACGTTGCAGTATCACGAATAGTACACGTCCAACAATCAAAACTTATAAACAATATCCATGATGTAAATTATTTATGGGAACAAAATATTGTTGGAAAACGGCAGAATGCTATAAATATTTATACCAACTCTCAGGCCTACTGTATCTTCGTACGTGCTATAAAGCTGTATATTTTAACTGGTTGATATACTCAAACACGCGATTTACTTATATTGAGATGATTTACAACAAAAAAATAGCCAAGTGCAAAACAATAGATACATTATAAATCAATTTTTTCTTAGATGTCACTATTCTGCGGCTTGTTACGTGGTACGAAACGGACTTATAGGTAGGTATACGGGATCATTAAGTTATTTAATAAACTTTCAGATAGAGCAAAGATTACGCGTTTAAAAAATAATAATGCGCGTTATTCGGACCGTTTATTGTTTTATAAATGCAACTACTCTTTGTAAAGATTATAAGATTAAATTAGGATATTATTTTAATATTGAATACGCGCACATACGTATTTTTAACGAGCTTTTCACATCGAAAGGTTTTAGAAACACATTGCAACCCAAGGGAAGTAATTTTTTTATCACTTATTTTTCTTTTTTATATATTTCGATAATGGATAATTTCTTATATCATAATAGTCCTTTCAAAATGTGGAGCCATATGGATTTCGTAAAGATCAAAAGTAGAATGAACTGTTTAATGTGCAATTGAAACTATACGATTTCTAAAATATTTGTAGGAGCAATTTCTTCACTAAACACCTTATTTTCTTAATTAATGTTTTTCTTTTAAATATGAACGCTAATTTTTCTATTTTTTTTTATAATTTAAAACAAGATTTTTTACTGTTTCGAATCTTTATTATTATAAGAATAAATATGTCCCAGATTTATATTTATCGTTCATTAAAATCATTATGTTTATTTTGAATACTTTTTGAATATTGGAAGATCTAGTTCAAACCTTTTCTGTTTCTACTTAAGAACTAATGATATTTCGAATAAAAGTTTTAAAATATTTTTTCTTTCCACTAGTGAATTTACTGAATATCGAAAAGAGGGGAAACTTAGGAATGCAACATTTCTATCATGAGGCCTGGTGGGTGAGTTCTGAAAACTGTTTTTGTCGGGCATACGGCCAACTTGATAATAAAACCAAATTTTGATAAATATAAGGTTAATAATAGTAAAATCGAGCGATATCTATCCAGCGCCTTTCAATAATTTCTTTTATAATTACGTCACTATTGCTGAAAAAGTATTTAGACTATTTACATTCCTATAAATATAAACTACTGAAGCGGTCCATGGGATCTGAAAGGATATTAAAATGCTACATATAAGATATACAGAGCAGATACGATTTTCGATAGATTTGTTAAGTAAAAAATGATTTTTGGATACACTATCTATCTTTTTCCATTCATAAACGTGGTGCACAATGCCGAGTTATAACTTGGAAGACCGTACTGCTATCGCGTGGAGGCATGTAACAAAACCTGCAAGTTTTACTTAACTCTATAATGGTTCTATACGTAGCCTCTCTCCTTTTTATGATATAGGCCTATAAAATCGTGTTATCATCGTTGATGCGAAATAGGCCTCTGCAGCAAGTTAAATAGTAATGATATTGTGTTATAGAAATACAAATGCATATTTTTTATTCTCTATGTATTAATTCCGCTATTCAAAAGCAAATTCGAGACAAAATATAAATAAACAAAATTATAAAATGTTTATAGATGTGTAGCAAATTTTAACATTTATTAATTTCGTTATGTTATGTTGAGATATCGTCGTGTTTAAAAATTTATATGAAAGTTTTTTATTCTATTTTAATGAAAAATACGGTTTAACTTCGTGTTTTTCCTTTTGAAACGATTGTTAGTTTATTTACAAATTGTCATTTCTTAATAATCATAAATAAATGAAACGAAGATAAATTAGCAAAACGCAAAATACTAAAATTTGGCCAATTGATATTCCCATTTAAAAAGATCAGTTAGTAGAAAACTCGATTTGTTATAGTAATTTCACGTTATCTTGGAGGATCTAGGACGTTGAGGAAGTAGACCTAATCAGCATTTGAGGCAGTACAGTTATTTTACGTTTTTTTCCCCGATAAGCGCACATGTGCTTGTTTTTTTTATAAATTTGGTAATGCCCAACGCTGTAATCCTATTTTTGTTATAGAGAATAATAACCCTTGTCCTTAAAGACTTGTACAAATTTCGTTTGTTAACTTCTATATCGATATTCTCATCACAGGGAGAATGATAATGTCAGAGGACAACATCGCGTTTTAAAAAAGAACTCTTTCTTAACTCGATTCTGTTCTGACAAGTGTATAATTATAATTTAAAAGTAGAGAAATGAGTTCTCTGTACTCAAATCATTTAATATATCTAGGCCTTCTATTTTAAAATATAATTTATTTTATTTATCAAAAGTTCACTGTTTATAACTTATATTTTGGCAACAATTTTTACACGTGAAAGGGCGGCAATGTCGTTGCTGCACTTGTGTTAAAGTAAAAAAAAATTAATTCGCATTAATGAAACAGTTGATACAAAGTATGAGATTAGATTAAATTTATCGAATGAGTCAGCAGAGAAAGATATGGGCTACCTTACTTGACATCTAGTCATTTTGTTACATGTGACAGTGCGACAATGTTTTGGTATGCTACGCTAAAATGTCTAAAAACTCGCTTAAGAGTGGAGGGATACGATATTAGTGTATTGTTATTTCTATTTGTTTGCGGCTACTTAAGTGTACGCGACACGTCGTGCGGGGGGCAAAACTCGGTACGAAAACAATAACAAAAATTGTACACAATAACACGCCCTCTTCGACTCGGTCAGCAAATTTACGAATTATATCACATCTGTAGATTATTGCCGAAATGGTTTAGCTTTTTAAAACTGTATATTTACGATATTTACGTACTGGGAGCGTACGCGAAGTGCCAAACACGGAAATCCACTCGGGGTGAGAACCCACGAGCACCAACCTTGGCAAATCTCTTAAAGTACGGGTGAGAGTTGGCATTTCTTTAAAACAGACTGATGTTTGTCTTTTTTTTCGAGTATTACTTACGGATAAATCCGGGTGTTTTGGATCCTTATGCGATGCAGCACGTACAATTCCAGCTCGCCATTCCCACTCGGTTATCTTGGTGACTTTAAGCTTAGCCGTACCGCTAACGGATAGAAATCTTTTGCCTACGATCTCTTCCCTATGCTTTAATGCCATGGCACACACACTGACAATCAAGTATCCATGATTCTTTTAAGAGTAAAGCGACGGAGTCGAAATACGGGGTGGGAAAAAACACAAAACCACGTCTTCCCCGCACGCGTAAGAATAAACTATGATATAGTAGAGTTGAAAGGTCGCCTCCTAACACTTTTAAGTCTGCGCGACCTTTTCCAACACAAACTTTCGGAGAAAAAGTAGTCCAACTTCCATAACGGGAGAGTCGTACATAAAGAAACCAATAAACGTTCGCTTCTTCTAATCTAACCAATGGACACACGGTTAGCGGCTACACGTCATTAAACGTTGTGTGACGTATAGTTACATCACTAGTGAAGATGGCGGTTGTGTCAGCTGTGCGATTACAGTAGAAACAATCGGTTTGAAATGTCAGTGGATTTATGCTTTTTTCGTAATTCATTTCAAAAATACGATAAATAGAAATGGTATCTGCGGTTATTTCTAGAATTGGAATGTAAGTAATTTCCGTAACTCTCTTCCAAACAACTACGTAACGTTATCTAGGCCTAAGTCTATAGCGGTTCTTTGTCTTATTCTTTTTGTTAACTTAGTTCGAATTTAATCTTTTAAAATTATGAATTTTAATGGCGATATCTTCTCAGTTTTAAAGTATATACGTTAATCAGAACGATGATCGGTTCCAAACGAGTTCGATTTCTAAATAACCGTAATTGAACAATATATTATTAAGCCTAACTGTAATTTAAAAATTCAAAATACGTCAGCAGAAATTGATTCATTTTTCATATTTTTACATCTGTTAATATCATTATCGCTCATTATAAAATTCCTAAATAAATATGTGTGTTTTTCTCGATTATTAGTTCGTGTGAATAATTAAATGACTCATTCAACAGACATCTGGAATAAATTAAATGCTATTCCTGTAAAACGGGTCATTTTCTTAAAAGAAATGTTTTATAAGATTCACCATGTTTTAAAAATATGTTTCATTTCACGTACCGGTACATTTCAACCTCGTAGATGGCATTTTAAAGCTTTTTTTTCAGTGATAGTACTGTACTGTACATTTATAATTGGAATGTACAGAGAGGTGCAAAAGTAGATATAATATACAGTTGTTATTATGAGAAAAAACACGAAGAAAATAGGAAGAAAAAACATTTATTTTTATGTATAAATTAAATCGCAAATAAGGAATACGAACTTAATAAAAGATAATAATAATAATAATAATAATAATGAACACCAAACATTTGTATTTCTCAGATTCTCAACTGTATACCTATGTTTGCACCCCTTGTATATATATATATATATATAATCCGATATCATAAATGTATAAATGATTTGAAGGATATTTTATTATTAAATATATATATATATATATATTTTTTTTAATTTTATTAATTAAAATGTTTTTTATTAATTGAATAGTACAGTAATATATTTAGAGAAGCAATGAATATTATATAAGTAGAAATGAGGTACAGAAATGTAAATACAGTATATATATTGTTAGTTTTATTTAATCAGAAGTTAGCTTTTAAAAATTACATTGAATGCATCTGTATAAAAAAAATATCAAAATTATGTAAAATGTAGAGGTAATTGCTCAATTAATCAAATTTTGTCTTGTTAATATATTAAGCATAAAATTTAATGGAAATAGATAATTTATTTCATTTAAATATATTTATCAAGAGTTTTAAAAAATAATATTTTTTATATTAAAAAATTTTACATTACATAATAACGAGTTTTTACAATACAATTATTGAATTTTTCAGTTATGGTGCCAAGATGGCAGCTCGTCTCTGATTCCAGCAAGAAAACAGTGGGACGCACATTCTAACCTAACCTAACCTAACCTAATAATTTGGTTGCTAATAATTATGGTAATTTATTAGAATAGGTTAGGTTAAGTTAGAACGTGCGTCCCACTGTTTCCTTGCTGGAATCAGAGACAAGCCACCATCTTGGCACCAAGGGTTACATTAACCAATTTTTTCTTCTGAAAATTTACTACATTGGTCAGTTTACTGAAGTTCTATCAATTAGTTGATCAAATTTGATTATTGAATTATTAGTAGAGTATCAAATATTTAATTATAATATATTCTTTAGAATTTTTGAAAACATGTTTTATAAAACATAATTACTTAAAATTACAACAAATATTCATCAATGTTTACACTGTACAGTTTTTATTATGTCAATCAAATACTATATCAAATGTTTTTCAATACAGGAAACATAATATTTATATATTTCATCTATTAACAAATATCTGATATTGTTTCACTGATATAGTAAAAGTTGTATAATATGTAATGAATGAATATTAATTGTCATAAATATAATTAGAAGCATTAGACTAATAACACTATAATATCATTATTAACATCAAATTAAAACATTTAAATATTTTGTGAGATGTGTGTCTGATACTGTATTTTAGTTTGCCTATTAAAATATATGATTTATTTCCTTCTCTTTTTATTTTATATAAATATAAATAAACTCTAAAAATGTGAATCAAAGTAGTTAATATTTATGTAATTCTGTATTATTAAATTATTTACTACTGATCTTTAATTGTTTAATAATTAAGATTACAATTATTGTTTTTCACTAAAATATATGCTTATTGACATTTTAAAATCCAATTCCATTTTTAAATATGTTAATATTTATTAAACATTTTCACTTTATTCCAATCAAACTTTCCTTTCATGAAATACATTACAACCGTTTAATTAATGTATGAAACTCTGATGTGTTAGAAAAAACCAAAATATTCTAAATTAAAAAAACCTTTGCTTTCTTAAGATTGAAATTAAATAAAGTTCAAAAATGTAATTTTTTGATCTTTATTTAATTTTGAAGTTAAATTACATTTCAAATATTATTTAATTCATTAATATTAAATAAGCTTCTAAGTTATACACTACTGTTTACATATTTATATGAAATTCAAAATATATTCTAATTATTATTCTGTAATTATTCTAAGTACTTGGGATGTAATTTAAATATAAAATTTTGTATTAGCAATTTTAAATAATAAAAACAACTTTAAAGTAGTATATTTAAACATTAAAAAAAATAGTGCAGATTTCACATATAAAAAATTGGCAGATGCTATTATTGCTTCTTTTAATTTTATGGATTTTGTTATTGCTATTTTATTTGAAATATTTATTGAAATTTGTAATAAATCTGTTTTATAATAATAATAATGTTATTAAATTGTTCAATTATTGATATATTTGAAACTTTTAATAATTGACAAATATAAAAATAGGAAAAAATTGCTTAAGACATAACATTGCTAAATATCTAAAAAAAGTTCATAAAATATCTGAATGGTAACCTGTTCATAAGCCAATCCAAAATAAAATTTATTTGTATTTGATAATTTTAAAACTTAGCACTTTATCATTAATTCAATTTTGGGATTTAATGTTTAATTTTGATATAAAATAATACATTGTACATTTGTTAACTTGAAAATCAGAAGCAAAGATATTCCCTTTTATCCACATTCATAATTCAGAGTAAAGAATCAAAGTCAGAAGTTAATCAATTAATATTCATTTTACTTTAAGTACATTATTGGTTAACTTCTAGCTTGAATCTTGATCCTGGATTCTGAATATGGATGTTTATTAATCTATAGGTATAGTATAATCTTCCATTATACTATAAAGGGATGAATAATAATCAACTAAATTTTTGCATCACATTTAATTCATTCTCACATAATTAACATTATTATATTTTATATTATTATACTACATTATACGATACTATTAACTTTTTATTATAAATATTAAAGAAATATATTAAAATATTAATTTACAGTATTAATTACATTTAGATAATTAAAAAAACTTGGCAAAGTTACTTTGAGTAGATTTTAAATTAAACTATTTTGCTATTAAATCTGATAAAGTAAAATCAAATCAAAGTATTAAGATTTAAATCTTAATTCTTTGAATTGTTAAAATAATTCAGTTAAAAAATTTTTTTGTTTTTAAAATAAACAAAACTTTTTCAGATAATAGATTTAATAAGTAGAAAAAAGACTATAATAATAATAATAATGCTGTTTTTTCATATCTGACAATATTCTGATTACAGTATCAAAATTCTGAATATTTTATTAAAAATATATAAAATTTTTTAAATTTATTTTTTCATGATATGTGTAACATATTTAATAAAGATATGATACAAAACTTAATTAATACAGAAACTAGTTTCTAATAAAAAGCAATGGTTCTGTTTTTATTTATTTCATGATTCAATAACCTTCAGAAATAAAAATGATATCACTGATCTTACAGAAGTTATCTAATCTGTTTAAAGAACAGTTCACTTGTAATATAACACTAATGGCAAAACCTTTTTTCCTGTTTCTATTGACCAATGCATATCTTGCATAACAAGAATTAAAAAACAAAACAAAAATTCAAATTTATCCTATCAAATCTTTTGATAGGATAAACTTTTAAAGGAAAACATTTCAACTTTTTTCCTTTTAAAGTTCATTGCATAATGTCATCTATTTTTCAATAACAACAATAATTAATATAATATTAATTATTAGCATTTATCTTCTTTAAATTAATAAGAATTTAAACAGACTTTTTAAAATATATTTTATGCTTTCTTTTTATAGAAAAACTTGCTAAATTTCTGTTATCACACTATTAAATTGTGAATAGGATTTATGTTCTAGATCTAAAATTCTACAAATTGTCAGACAAAACAGGAAAAAAAAAAAAAGAAAATGGATTGAAAGAAATTCAATAGGATAGTTCTCATTTATCTTTTAAGAAGAATTTTAAAAATAACATCCAAATCTAGTAGATTTAGTTTTTTCTACATGTTCTTAGGTAGTTTTAAAACTATTTTTTAAAAAAATGGAAATAATTTTTCAAAAAATAGAAAAATATTAATTAAAAAAAATTACATTTATTAAATTTATTTACCATATTTCTGCAATGCTTGTATATGTGAAAATCACTTGTTTTCTCACGTTTGAAACATGTCATGCTTCACTTATAAGAGCATACTCTTGTGTGTAAACTTATTTTGTCTTATAAGAATGTTGCACTGCTATGTCAATGGAAATTAAATGTAAATGTACTGA
Organism: Centruroides vittatus; assembly: GCF_030686945.1. Taxonomy (NCBI): domain Eukaryota; kingdom Metazoa; phylum Arthropoda; class Arachnida; order Scorpiones; family Buthidae; genus Centruroides; species Centruroides vittatus. Next base: position 2,484,276 of record NW_027122227.1, on the reverse strand, counting down.
TAAAGTAACTATTCAGTGATATTTGTAGCAACTATTATTAAAAGTAAAAAAATGCTTCGAATACTATAAACTTTTTTCTTAATAGCGAGTTTTTTAGGAACTTTCTGGAATATAGTGACAATTTTGCCTCATCTATGAAAGCATGCTCTTATATATGTGTGTAAATACAGTAAGATTAAAATAAAATTCATTAGGAGAAATAAATGTGAAAAGGCAACATAAGACTATCACTGTCCAGAAGTGATCTATAACAACTATGTAGCAATCAATGATTTACATTCATCAAATATAAAAAAATTTGTTATTCACCACTCACTTTCTGCTCATTCAACTTACTGACTTAGGTCTGCATAGACTTAGTCTAAGCTTCTGAGTAAATGATGTATAGTATAAAATTATTATTATTATTATTATTGTTTTATAAATTTAACATGGAATTATTGTTTTGTTTTATACTATGTTTGAAATACGTCATTAAATTCATTAATTCCTTTTATCAATTGTTGTAGCTTAAATTATATTAAAAAGATGTCATATTTTTATTATAAATTCCCACTGTCATCCATCTGTCTTTCCTTAATCTGGAGAATGGAATTAGATAGATGAAAGATGAGACCAGATATGGAAACCTTAGGGGCAGTAAGCCCCGAATAACTATATATGAACCTCCGAACTGGAAGTCACATTATTTCAATTTAAAACTTTTCCCCTAAAAGCAGTTAATAGATGACTGGCATGACTCAATAGCTAACAGAAAAGTATGATGTACAGGGACATGATACTACAGTACTAACTTGAGATGGAGAACATATATTTTAAATGAAATAAAGTAAAAATTGCAGCTCAGCATTGTCACGGTGTCAGAATAAATAATTACTTGTATGATAATATAAGTTTCTCTAGAATAAAGAATAAACCACATTTATTCAAGTTTATTATTGTAATATATGATCTTATAATGAAATATGTAAGTGTGTTTAAAAAAATTTTTAATAATTTTTCAAAGTTTAAAATTTAACGAAAATGTTTGATGGTATTATAGTGCCTATTATCTATTTTAATATTAATAAGCAATGTGTAGAATTGTCATGATACTTTTTCACGCTCTTGTGAAAAATAATATGCAATGTCTCTTATCTTTATTAAATAATACTACTATGATATTAATTTGCCAACAGTACTTGAATTCTAAATCTAAAATTTTACTTTAAAACATAATGTAATTATAATTATAATATTATTATTAACATATGTATATTATTCAAGTATTCAAAATATTTTAGAAATGTTTGAAATTTAATAATTTAGTAAAAAAGTAAATAATTATTTGTGTTGTAAAATTATAAAATGCAATACAAAGATTTTTTTTATTTAATTTGTTTACCTGAAAAATATTTTAAATTTCTGCATAAAATGGTATTCTTTTTTCATCTTTTGAACTATAATCAATAATTGGTTTTTAGTAAAAATATTTCATTCATAATTTTAAATGCAAGAAATAAGTTTCTAGAAAATTTGAATTAACTGTGATATGTTCAGAACTCTTATTCAATTTTATATAACAAAAACACATTTTTAAAAGTTTATTTGTTGCATATTCCATATTACATATTCTCTACTTCTTATAATGAAGTTGGTTAATAATTATGAAATATATTTAGCCCTTTATAGCATAATTATACATTTATTAAATTTTTCGCTAGTGTGAAAATTATCATTACTATGAGGAAAAATACACTAGTTACTTATTTTACATATATCACATATATCATAGACCCCATTGCTCTGTGGTGATAAGACCTAACCGATTGTCAGTTATCAATATAAGTGAGAGGGTCAATATGCCTTACCTATTTCTTATCCCCAGAATTATTTCCGTTCAATAGATGCTTGAATGAATAAACTCCAAATAAACAAGATCCAAAAAAGATTATGAGAATTTGATATTAACCAAGGTGTAGGTTTGCATCTTTGACATTTACCTGTTTAAAAAAACAAAAACTTGTTCATATTACAAAAATATCTAAAATTATATTTATAGAGTATAATATTGATTTGTAATTCTATGATTTATAGCTATTCATTCTAATTTGCAATAAATATTTCTTAATTCTGTAAATTGAATAATGTAATGTTTTACTATTATCAAGTTACTGTTATAAACTAATGATTTTTTAATTTTAAATTTTGTAAAATCATACTATTCTTCACTATACAACTATAGTAATGAATTGTCAATGTCATTGTATTGAATTTTTTATAATGCAGTTTTGAAAAATTACTTTTAAATATAATGGTTATAGCTATATTTAAAATTTTTAGAAATAGATGTTTTAATTTTATTTTTGAGGGACTTAACATGTGATAATATTGATTTCCACCATATAGTGAAACATTGCCATATGTTAGATTTCATTTAAAAAGCATAGACTCATTCTATTAATTTGCTCTTATTTTTACTCTTATTTTATTAATTTGCTCTTATTTTTGCTCTTTTACTCTCTCCAGCACATATATAGCATACTAGAGGAGAACCAATGTATGCCTATTCATTTGTTCAATAACTATAATAAAGAATGTTATGTAATCGTTACATTAATTCAAATAAAATATAATTTTTTTTATTTTCAAACTTTTTACATTATTTTGAATAGTAACATTAAATGAAAAACTGTATAAATTATTTCAGGAGAATCATTTACACATAATTTTAATATACTTAGTTATAAAAATATTTTAAAATAGAGCAAAATATTTAAATTTATGTAAAATTTGAATATATAATTTACTTTGAAAGTTATAGCTTTGCAGTTTTTTTAATTTTAATAACTGGTAGATACAATTTTTAATACAATTTATAATAAATTGAAAAAATTGAGTTTTTAACTTGTAATTACAAAAAAATTAATATTTTAATATTGTTAGGTATTGATTGAAATTATCACAGTTGTATATTATTGTATACAATAAATCAGTTTAGGAGTAATATTAGTAATTACTTTTTTGAAAGTTCTTTATACACTGATTCATTATTAACATATAATATATTAGATATGTTAAAATTAAAAAGTTAGAATAATAGTAAATGTATACTTATGTACAGTACATACTATTGTCTGTATGTTAAGAATTTTAGTTCTTTGTTAAAAATTTAATATTACTATACATATCAAATATCCTTGCATATTTGTAATTTTCAAATCTTATTCTGTAACACTTGAAAAATATACATATTTTATTTTGTATTTATAACTATTTTTGACTATTGTGAGATTTCTTTTTCTGTTTTTCTTTAATATACTAGTACAATTCTTTAAATCATAATTAATCACTTTTACTACAGCCAAATCATACAGCATACTTATCTCTCATTGAAATAAACTACAGTATATGATTTGCACTTTACATAAAATAGACTATAATGACTTATTTGAGAAAAACTCAGTTTATTTTGTAGGTTATAATTTCCTGATATAAGCTGCAGAAAATTGCTAAAACTAAAATAATGTTACATATCCCATATCTCCAAAGTTGTCATTGAAAATGTCACTTAATTTGTATGCAGTTTAGTTCAAATATTCCTTTTATTTTTTCACCCATTTATTTCTGTTAGATATAATTATAATTGAAAAGGTAAAAACAGACTGTTTGAGATTGAACTACCTAAACTGTATTAAGTATTGGAAATATTTAATAATTAGCCAAAGTATCCAGGATTTTCTAGAGTAGCAATGGCAAACCTTTTTCTGAAGGCAGGTCAAAATTGAATTTAAAATTTAGTAACTCCAAATTATAGGTCAAATATTTAATTTAAGTAATTAAAAGAAGTAAAAATTGCTTACAAACTTTACTCTATTTAACATTTTAATATATATCAGAAAAATAATAAACTCTATGTAAGTAAAAAATGGAAATGGAAACAAATATTTCATTTAATATAAAATCTGCTATTATTTATTTGAAGATGATTTCTATATTTGAGGTTTTTAATTAGTGGTGACCTTTAAGACTTTTCACATCTTTAGACCCTACTTTAACATCAAATATGCTAAGTTTTGAAATCTATAAGATATTTTTTTTTATAATTTATAAACACCTAATACTTTCTAAACATTCAATGTGAATATCTTTAAATTGTTGCACTGATTATGCAGTAAATCTACAGGTTATGGGTTTGCCATCCCTGATCTAGAGAACTGTAATGAAGATGCTATATTTGGATAAAAATTTTGTTAGTGTTCTCTTTAGATAATTTAGAAATTTCAATATTTAATTAATTAAAAATTTAGTTTTAATATAACCTAAGAAACAATCTAGCAGTTTAGGATTAACTTTCATTGAAGACAAAATAAATAAACTAATGGTAAACTTGCTGAATTAGGTTTAGCCAGAGATGGAATCAAAAAATGGGATAGATTGTGCTGTAGTCACAGCAGAATGGTACTCTGGTACTTTCTTTTAAAGCAGGGCAGAAGCCCTTATACCTTGTGAACATCTAGGTTGGACTTTAGACTCTGTATCTCAGTTAAAAACTAAGAAAGTTACTTCTTGCACAGTCTTTTATGCTGATTGCAAATATATAGGTCATTTTGGTGCATTTAAGCCATTTTGCAAATATTGCACCACAAAGTTGCACTTTGCTGATACAAAACTCCATAGAGTAGCAATTCAAACTTGGGATGCTAGTTAGTGCTCTGTCACTTTTTAATTTACAACTACACCCATGGATAGATTAGTTATTCATTTGAATCATCTACATTTTGTGTATTTTGAAAATAGTCACTTTTGCATAACTTTTGTAAAAATAAATTGGTTTATTAAGGAATAACATTTTGTTCTTATTTGTATAATCTATATGTAATCAATCCATGCACCTTGAAAAAATGATGGAAAGTAGCATTGTTGTGTGCAAAAAAGACAGAAATGTGCAGGATCAAGTTAGAGATATTGTTTTAAACATATATAATTATTTTAGACATCAATTTACATTACATCAATAAAAAGAGCTAGATTTATAGCCTATTAGCATTAGAATTATCAAACCATAAATCTTAATCATAAGTGAGACTGACTCACCTCTCATCAAAAGTAATATTGAAAAGTTTATATATTTAGAAATAATTTTAGAAATATTTTTAAAAAAGTTATATATTTAGAATCTATCTAACAAAAGATGATGATGATGATAATAATAATGATAATGAACACTCATAACAAAAAATGCTCACACTGAAAAAATCAACAAGTAGGCCTCCATTCCACTCGCTCAAGAAATAAGACAAGATGTGGAGGGATGGATAAGGTATTTATTGTATCTGTTATTTTCTCTTCTACTGGTGTTCCACATTTACCACACAAAAATGTAGAAACATTAAACCTTAATAAAAACATATACATGGCACTACAGAAAGCTGCAATACTGAAAATATATCACATTGTTAGGAGGATTTCTAGATGTTGACACACATACCAATAACACAGCTTAATGTTACACTTATTTGGGTAGCTATGCTTTAACTTTAGTTCGGCAAAGCACTTGGCACCAGTACCAACTGAGCATGACATTCTCAACATAATAATAATAATAGCTCTCTTGCTAGTCACCCCCCTTCTTGAAGTTAAGGAACTCTAGTTTCCAAGAAGGTTAGTGATGGTGGCAAGAGAATAAGCCTCCAATAGGACCAGCTGTGTCAATAAGATCTATGGGAAGAAATGAAGCAAAGAGTGATTCACAAGCAGTGTTGATCCATAGTGGGTGCCTGTTGAAAAGCATTGTTCTCCATGTAAAGGCAGGCTGATTTATAAACACTTGGCTTTAGATATGTAAGTAAGCCTAATTCTGTGGAGGAAAAAGCCAGTATCATATTGTTACACATTCCCAATATGATACTGGCTTAGACATCACCCATGTCAACAAGATCCATGTAAATGGATTAGGCAGAGGTTTGCATTTGAAAAATCTGCTGCAGCCATACACTACATAACCACAGCCACATACACAAACATCATATACAGCCAAAGTGCTGAGTTAGTGTGTGTTATCCAGCTATTGACCAGAGAACCATGCCAACAGATGAAATGAACTCAACGCATGAACAAATTCTACTATACCATCATGAAACTGGAAACAGGCATGACAGCCTACAGACAGATACTATTTGACAAATTCACACAAAAATACTACCATATAATCTCCTCTAGAGCAAAAGGTTGTTGTTCAGAAAAGAAGAATTATCAACTTAATCCTACAAATAACACTCGAATATATCAAACAAGTTGCAGAACAGATACATCAACACTAGATCACACAGAAGATAATATACTCACGGACAATACCTCAACAACCCACAAAATGTACAGAACATAGCATAACAAACACCAATGCAAACCTAAGAACAACAATTACACCAGACACTACAGAACGATATAGACACTACAGACACACAATTAATTAACAAAGACACAATTTTAATTCTGTATATTTAGTATACATTAAATATACAGAATTAGATTGTATACAGAAATAACAAATACTCAAAATACACACATCAAAACTTCACACTGTTTAAATACATGCATATTGCTAAAACATGCTAAATTAAAATCAACACTTCCAGACATATTGTAAATGCATTAGTTTATTCTGGTGCAGTCACCATAGTTACATATCCAAACTTTAAAACTATGGTCACAAACATACAAATCATAAGCCTGTCTGGCAAAGAAGACTAGAAATGCAAATAAATAACATTAGATAACAATTAGACAGGCTGATAAAGTACACTAAAAATAACATCAAAAATAATGAGAGATTAGGAAAATATTCAGGAAAATTAAACATGCACAACAAGAACAACAAAATGAATATTTACAGAAATGAATATATTGACAGTTTCAAATAAAAACTTGCAGCCAAGTCACAACTGAAACAATAGAAAGTGTGTATGCTATAAAAACAACAAAATAAATTATTCACACACTTTTCTACAGACAACTACATACCATACTCACAATTGCATCACAGTGGTATACCAACAGAAAAACAACTTGCAGACTACTGTTCTGCACTTTGGTCCAATCCAATCACTCACAAAAGTGAAGTAGCTGGATCAAAAAGAAAGAAGAAAACATGTAATACTCCAATTATGCCTGTGTCTTACATGATGTCCAAAATGCAATATAAAGAATACCTTGTTGGAAAACACCTGGTGCAGACAACATTCACAATTTCGGGTACAAAAAATTCACTTTCCTACATCAGGAAGTAGCCAAACATTTTTACTTACAAACAATAATCCCCAAAAATTTCTTACATAGATGTGATGACATAAATAAAACAAACCAGAGACACTATACAATACAGACCAATCACATGCCTTCCTACATTCTACAATATCAAACCAAATATCTGACTTGCTTGGACCAAAAGTTATCTGGATACAAGCTAAATACATACTTAAAATATAAAATAAACAATGAGAAGTAAAGAACAAAATTGTACTTAAATGAAAATTTATATAAGTATAGAGAATGAATGAAATGTTTTACAATGGATTCTTTACAGTTTAAAAGATTATAATTCTCTCTCTCCTTATTCTTAGCTACTGAAGAAAAAAAACCATCAATGCAATTAAGATTGTGTTAGTATAGATAAAATATTTTATTGTGAATGTGATAGAATGTTTATTGAATAAAAATTAATAGTATTAATTAATTATTGATTTATTAATCTCGTTAACAAGTTACAAGTAATGTTCTAACATTGAAAAATATTAAACATTATAGAAATCAATAAAGCACTTTTTGTAGAATAAAGAAAAATTATAAAATCTTTTTCTTGACAAGAATATTTTTAAGAGTTATTTTTGTTCATAATTATTTTTCAAATAAAATTCTAATTAATCAATAATAATAATTATTTTTATCATTGAGTATCAAAGAACTAGAGCTTATTATACTTCAATCAATAGGTGTAGTTTTTAATTTATTAGCCTGTTTCCAACTAAAATTAATAAGATTAAACCAACAGCATTAGGCAAATCTTATATTCAAATTTTAAATCTTTTATTTTGAAATATATTAATAATAAATAACACCTATAATTTCTTTAATAACAATAACAGAAATGAATTTAATTAAACAAGCATTCATCTTTAATGAATTGAATTGCCACATTGAATTCTATACAATGAAATTAATTATTTCAATAACTATAAAGTAATAATAATGTAATATATTTATAATATTATACATTATAATTTGAGAAAGTGTTAATATAATTATATTTTCAATAAATATATTATGTTCATTATTCTTAAATTAATGTTTTCATGTACTAAATTGTTGATAATCAAAATTTTTTCAAAAATGTTTTTAGGTTTAACTAATAAAACCCATTTTAAATCTAAAGAATATTTAAAAACAATGATTTCAGTTAATATTTGTGATTAATGAATATACAGGTATCACAAATATAATAACAAAAACAAATTTATTATAATTTTAACTGATGATTACTGGCAATGTATATAATAATAATTTTTATAGTGATTATAATTAAAATTTAATGAATTCCATATTATAACTTTTAGGGATTTTGGTCCTATAATTAAAAAAACAATTGATATAACCCATATAAATTCTAAGTACTGAAAACTTTCAAATATTTCAATTCCATCTTTTCAGAATCTTTAAAATTTGATCCCTTAGAATTTTAAGATTTAAAATTGTGTAACAGATGTCAAAATAAATGATGATAACTCTAACTTTTACCTGTTCTTAAAGTAGGAATACCGTATCTACTTTCATAAATCATGAGTTTTATAGATTAAGGAATAATTTTATAGTTTATTCAAGATTTCTATCATGTTAATAACTCTGTATCTTTGTAAAATTAACAATTACACAGAAAAAACTTTCAGATTTTGAGATTCTGAATACTTATTTGAATCTCTCACCTGACGTAAATAAATAAATAAAAATATTGAATTTTAAATCTGTTATAAACAGATATAAATTAAAAATATTTTTGAATATTACAAGCTGAAATTGTTATTTTATGTAAAGCAAAAATGTCTATAAAAGCAATTATTACCTTTAAAAAAAAACGCAATGTTTAATGCAAATTAATATATTTTAAAACAGTATTAAATAACTTCTGGACTTGAAAATTATAATTTTTATTTTACTTTCATAACTTTTAATTATAATAATGTTTTTAAACAAATGAGTTTTCTCCTAAATGAATCAGTTAACAACAAAAAGTCAAATTTAGTTTTAGTAAAATTACTCTGAATTGCTGATAAATTTGTACAAGTATTAGTTAACTTGATTTTAGTTAATAGGATGAGATACCCATATAAAAAGCAGAATTACTTAAGAAAAATGCTTGATGATGATAGTATTATAAGTATAAAAAATATTCAAAAATTTTCAGATACTGTGTGTAAATTTCACCAGTGACAAAATATATAGTGAAATCAGAATATAAAGAAAAATAACTTCATCTATTTAGGAGCATTCATTGATAAAGCTTAGAATAAGCTTACTGTGGAAAAAATAATGCCTTCAATTACTGTTAGAAACATAATTAGAAACATATTTGATTTTCTGCTATCTACTATTCAATAACAGTTCTCTAGTTTCAACATATACACATTACAGTAATTAAATGAAAGTTACGATCGCTTGGAATAGGCTTTGTTTCAAATTTTTGCTTTCAGATTAGTTTTATTAACTAATTAATCGAATATTAATTTACTTTGAGATACATTATTGAAATAACAGCATGATTTTTGAGGTGAATAGAAATTAAATATCATTTATTAAAAACTGAAATAATTTTATCTTAGATTTAATGCATAATATTGAGGTAATGCAAAAAAGTTAGGCTACAATTATAATTAATTACATCATATTTTGATTAATTTAAAAATATTCTATTGTGTTCAAAAGTTTATTTCTATTCTATTGTTCATTTTTCTGAATAATTAAGATAATAGGATTATGAATGTCAATTAAATATTCCCCATACAATTTAAAAATCACATTGAATTTTAAATGACTTCTAAAATCAATATTCATACTGCTTTTAAAATATAATGAATTTAAGATAGAAAAACATAAGTTTAGAATTTCTCAAATATAATTTTGTATTTATTAGCAACCTAGAAATTTATAAAAATGCTTCTTTATGTTTGTATATGATATACATATCACTAACAGATGAGCCAGTTGTTGCTCAGGCAAAAAATAACAACAGGAAAGATCAAGTTTATTAGATTATTTCATTCTTCTAACCCTTATATTATATTATTTCATTTATATAACTATGAAGGTTATCTTATGTAAGGGTATATCACACTAAGTGACCAATAAAGTAGAGTAATAAAGACTTTCTAAAATGTGTTAGATTTGTCACTCAACCCTTATTTAAGATAATGTTTGTAGTTATATAAATCAAATACGAAAATATAATAAACATTAAAATAAAAACCATATAAAAAGTTTGGTTATTTCAACTTGACATTGTCATATTTATCATGACACTCGGATGGTATGAAATGGCACAATTTCATTGGTCAATTAGACACCAATTGAAAATATAACTTAAATTTTTTAAGATATCATAATATTTCCTAATGTTAACTCTAAGAAACTGTACCATTCACAGCTGAATATCAAATGGTAATCTGCCAACAAATGAAATTTCACAAAAAAAAATGTGAAATTTCATTTGTTGGCAGAAAATATTTAACCTCGGCACTTAAATCATATTTTGTGCTCGCCGGTAACTTTTATTATGTAATATTCTTATTCGAATGCCACCATACTGCTGGGTCCAATAGAAAGAAGATACTGTTATGGAAGAGGGTTGAAATAATATGACACATTAGAATTAGTTTGGTTTATACCATATAAACATGTGAGTGATCTGTTGAGGGGGGTGCATCCTGGGAAAACTTATGTAAAGCTGGACATTACTAACATGAAGAAAACCTGGAAAACTCAGCCTGTTGGTCATGCTCAAACCCACGACTAACTAACTACCAGTGTTCTGTGGATTTATACACTCGGCTACTGGAAGGCATTTATTAGAATTAAGAAAGTACCATTCGGAAATGAAAAGACCCACGTCGTTAGATGTGGAAAATTAAATACCTATAGACTTTTTACAGGGTAACACTTTCAGTTCCATGCAGTCAAGTGAATATCATTGTGCTACCTGTTTCAGTAATGATACAAATAGCACAATGATATTCACTTGACTGCGACAATGATATAGCGCATCTATTTCACACTATATCTTTGTTACAGTAATTAAGTGAATTTAATATATATTGTTTAAAATTATATCCTTTTTTATAAGAATTATATTTAGTTTATTATTTTGTTAAATTTTTTACCAATAGATGGAGGTGTGTGTGAATCAGCAAATCAAATGTATATAGAAATTAATTGATTTACAGAAATCCAATAGATGTTTTGGGATGGGATGTATGGCATTATCTATGTTAGAAGAATATAGACATGACTGCTGAGTTTTGTAACAATTGGTCAAATGGCCTAAGAGTGTATAATAAACAAACATCCTCATTTATATATATAGATAATTTTAAATATTCAAGTGTATGCATATTGTAAGAAAAGAACCATTCACCATGATATTACTATATTTTCAAAGGGATTTTAAAATAAATTCCTACTTCAAGATGTTTATAATTAAACACTAATAAAATTACTAAATAATTAAAAACATGAAACTTTAATAAATTGAGTGTAATATGAAAACTTGATGATCTTAATCTATTTTAAATTAAATATTTATTTTATCAGATTTGAAATTGAGATTCAAATAATTGTAACATTTGAGTAAATAAATTAATACAGTATTTGAAAATTTTCTTAAAGTTTTAAACTTTTTCAAATTATCTGTAAAATTCTAAAATAACTTAAGCTTTATAATATGTTTAAAAAATTCTTAAATATTTTTGAATTACTTACAGAAATTGCTATATCAAATTCATATTGATTATAACTTTTCATAATTCTTATTTGATGGTAATCCATTTGTTATAAAATTTAAAGACTAATTTTTCCTGAAAAAAGAAAAATTATTGCATTTTGTTAAATCAAATAGACAAATATAATTCATTATTATTAATATATTTTTCTATCATTTTCTGAATTCTGTTTATATTCTTTAAACTCCAATCTAATTATATAAATAAAAATATATATTAATGTTCAGAGTATCCTTAATGTATCGTTAAATTTTTTTGCATAAATATTTTTTAAAGAGTTGAATTGAATTTGAATTTAAAAATGAATGAAAATTATTAATTTTCTTATGGAAATTCTAAAAATATTGAAATAATCTAAAATTCATATTATAACAAATATTATGAAATACTTTATTAGTTATATAAGAATCAAGATTTCACATTTGAATATATAAATGATTTAAAACTGAAAATGCCAATTAAAAATTTTCACTGTTTATAAAGCACTCAGATTACTAAAAATGCTTACTTTAATTACTTATTTTTGTCATATGTAAAAGAAATTTGCTACTGTAAGTAAAAATTACAATAATTTGTAGATAATGCAAATTTTTGTCTTAATGCTTTCAACAATATTTGTATTAAATCTGTTAAATTATAAAATTTTTTGCTGGAAGAAAATATAGATCAATGATATACATAATGGTTAAATAAGTCAAATTGTGAGTCATTATTTTTTTAAACATAAAAAAGAATCAATGTAATGTTCGTGGAATGAAAATTCTGATTCATAACTTTCCAAATAAGTAAAATGGTAGTTTTCTTTACATTTTTTGCTGATAATTGTTAAATTTCTTTGCAAATTGATAAATGTTAAATTTGCTGAATTTTGCATTAATTTTCTTGTTTTTTGTTGTATGTGTTTTTTTTTTTTTTTAGTAGTAGTTTTTCAGAATTTCTTTGAACTAAGCTTAACTAGTAGAGTGAAAAACATTCATATTTAATGTATTTCTTCAATGAGATCATATACAGGCAGTCCTCTACATTTGTACAATTTGCTATTTTGTACTTTCAATTTTTATCGATATATATGGGAAAAACACACATACTTTTATGGAATGATTCTCTCTTTCTCATGAACTATTAGTCACTAGTTTCTCCCCACCTCTCCAACATTAGCCACTTTTATTTTTGGTGTCACAGGTCTTGAGCGGGGACATCTTGAGTTAGCCTTCGTGCAGCTTGACAAATTTTTGACCATCATGGAAGAATTTGATCCCAATGGAGAGCATTTATCTCATGTATGAAAGTCAGTAGAAAAAGACACAGCATGTTACAGAACTCTTTATTAAGAAAAGAAGAAAAAGAGTACAATTTAATTATCTCTTGACAAATTTATAAAGAAAATACCAGATACTAATCAATAAAAAAATAAGTATTTTGAAAACCCTTTTTGATGTTTAAGGTGGAAACATTGTATATTTAAAAAAGAAAAGTTAAAAACTTTTTAAATATACAACCTTTTTACCTTAAAGAAATATACTGATTCCATTGTTTTAATTTTTACAAACCTTTTTGATGTTTTTTATTACATTGCTCTACTTTCGTACACATTTCAGGAACCAATTAGGTATGAAAGTAGAGGACCGCCTGTATATAGCGATTGAAAAATTTTAAATTACAATATACTGCATATTTTTATTTATATTGTAAACATTTTTCAACAGATTAAATAATAGAAATAAAAATTTTTAGAAATTTAATGTCATAATCACTGAGAGATATTATGCAATAAAAAAAATTACATGCATTCACAAAGATTCAAAACTGGTATTCTGACCTGACCTATATAGCAATAATATTAAAAAAAAACAAAGAAAAAAGTTGTTTACAATTTTAACTATTCTATCTACATACAAATAACTTCAGGTAACTCCAAATTAATAAAGTTGTTTATATTTTCATTAAATCTGATATAGAAATTCTTAGATATTTTTATCTCTTGGAAAATCTTTTAAAAATGGATCATTTATTTATTTTTAAGTTGCAAATTTGAAGATATTATTATTAGGACTAATTTTGTTAACCTAATTTTTCTCAAGGAGGAAAGACTGTTGCAAATACAACCTTATCATTTAAATAAATGTTTCTGTTATTCACTATACTTTCTTATAAACAGCTATTATTTTAAGATGATAAACAAAAATTTAATTTTTATATTATTCAATTATTCTTATCACCTTCATATTTTATCAAAAATATGTTTACAAAATGTATATATATATAAAGTTATGCATTGCAAAATCTTTGTACCTAGTGTTTGAAAACATATGTTTACTTTATTGCATGTTATATTTGTTAAACGATTTTTGTAGATTATTTAAAAAAAAATTTTTTTTAAATACTTTAAAACTGAGAATAATATACATATTTTTGCCCTTATTTACAAACTGTGGTAAGTTTTCTTTAATACTGTTTTTACTTTTTATATTATTATTATTATTATTTGAACCTAAATTACTGGTTTAATTCTGAAACAATTAAAACCAAGGATAAATAAAAGTTGTAAAATTCCCTTAGAGAATTTTTTAACCATAAAAAAATTTGAAAATTTGAATAGATAGTGCATGCGCTATGTCGTATCACTAGTGAACATGTATATTGCGCTATTATATCCATTGTGAAAGATTTTTTTCTTCGCTCCACCACCACCTACCGTTACAATTTTCCGCACAGATAACCACATATTTTGGCTACTAGCCAGGTGTAAAAAGCACTAAGTTTGTTCGAGAATGGATTTGATAAAAAAAAAAAAAAATACGCAAAATCGGTTTTTGAATTTCCACGCATAAGATATTTACTCCGTTTATTTTTCAATACCGAAGTTTCAGATATATTGATTCTATATTTAATTCACTCCGAAATGCATATATATATATTTTGTTTTTTTAATTAAATATGCATGCGTGTGTTTCTAATAATCAAAGCAATCAGGGCACGCTCTGCTGATGAATTCAAAAGGAATAACAAAAACAAGATGTAAAGGCCGTTTGTACTTTTTGTTTTCGGCGCCAGATGGCGACAGTTTCTAAGCCAGTGTATTGTAACTTCAGCAGGGTCGAATATTATCGTCAATTAGAAAATCCGCTCTGTAATTGAGGTATGCGAAGCTAATGCGAAGATAAATGTGACATAATAAAGACCGGATTGTTATAAAAGTAGAAACATAGAAAACGGTAATAATATCTAAGAAAAATATCTGATTATCGACCATCTCTTTTATAAGTTGCCTGATGAATTTCAAATGTTAAAATGTACTTTTAAAATTCATCATGTAAATTTGTTCCAAGTAGGAAAGTAGGACACGTGGTCGAGTTGAAGGTGAAGTTTATTTTCGGCTTCATCATCTGATGACTAATGTAAAAGTATAAATACGAGGATGTTTTATATGTAGTTACGCCATAGAATATAGTTCTGCATATCTTTCGAATTTTTTTGCGAACAGATAATGAGATTTAGAAACTATTACGAAGGCGATGAACTGCGTCGCTCGCCAAATGGCAGTTACAAATGTATTTTTGGATAGTTTACTCTGGAGAAGTTGTTCTATGCTGCATATCAAATTACTCTCTGAATTACTCTTCCTAGAAATTAACGGTTTTCACACAAATTTAGCAGATGCAGTGTAATTGTTAAGAGAAAAAAACAAGAGATCTTTTGTTTGCTAAATGATATGGGGGGGGGAAAGAGAAAGAAAGAGAATTTTGGCACTGCACAGTAATGATGAGGTATGCGCCCAAAATAAAGTGAGAATAAAAGGCGCTCGCACGTGCCCTCCGGTAAATTTTTAAAAGAAAATCGACCCGGATCTTCTTCATGTCTCTGTTCTGGATATTCAAGTAAGTAAGGTCCTTTTGTCCACCCTCACTCGATTCGAAACTATAGCGCGACCTGCGCAATATATCTCTTCCGTCGCATCCCGTACTCGTAATCGTTTGCCGGCCATCTTAGAAGACAATAACAAATGCGAATGTTTTCTTAAAGATTGAAGATAAACAGACTTGAAAATTTGGCATCCTTTTTGTTTATTTATACACACTTTCCGAGAAGAAATGTATTGCAAGTAAAAAAAGGAAAACCGTCTGGCATCGCTCGTATGGAGATGGAAAGGTCTGCAGCACGGTAGAATATATTGATCCGTGCACTGCAGATGGAATCAGCTGGAATCGAGACTTTTGTTTGGTGAAGAAAGGCATCGTTTTTGTTTGAAATAACTTGTCTTTTAGTACATCGTGAGATAAATATGGAATGATATACTGAATGCACTTTTCAGTTGTGTGAATCTCTCGATGATGATCGTGCCTCCGTGGTTTGTGTGGTGGACAGAAGTCAAAGGTCGTTCACAGTTTGTGGAATTGAGAATTGGGTGGCAGGTGCTAAAAGCACGTTCTGACCAAACTTGTAGTGCATTCCATCCTTGGTGCTAGTTAGTTACTAGATTTTTAGTATATGTATTTTTTAAATGCTACAATAACTATAATGGACTATGGAAAATGATTATTATTTACGGGTTACGGCAGGTAACATAGTGTTGATAAATTTGTTTACCTGTGCCTGCATACCCTTCATGGCCCAATACTTCTATTCTTGTTACAGATTAGTGTTTGGCACTTTGTATCCTGCATATGCCTCATATAAAGCAGTCAAAACAAAGAATGTGAAAGAATATGTAAGTAAAATTTTCGATCTATTTCTTTAATATTTTCATAATTTTAAGTATACATTAAAGAGAATTTGTTGTTAATTGCACTCATTAAATAGTTGTTACAAATTAGTTTGTTTTCTTGTAAATTATTGAATATTTATGCTGTTATTAATTGGTAATAATATTGTAAATAATATGTTTATTTTAGTGTTTTATTTTCTAGTCTATAATTGTTCTAATTTGATACTGTTTAGGCAGATGGCAAGGTGGCTAAGGCCATAAACCTTCCATTCTGAAAGAGCCAGATTTGAATCTGGGTCAGATCCATAGGGATTTTTTCAAGATGGGTTAGCTTGAATTTCTTGGGTTTGTTCCTCATCATATAGCTTCATTGCAAGCATGGCCAAATTATGGGGCAACTGTAATATGCTAAAAACATACTTTTAGCTCCAAGAGAGTGAAAGAATTAAATAAAACGGACATTGTTTACACACAAGATTCTTATTTTGCTTGGAAGTTTAGTCTATAAACATATCTGACTTGAAAAAAACTGAAATATATGTGAATATTTTTTTAGAAAATAAATATGATAAGATTTAAAAAGTTCATAGTAGCCCAATATAAGTTTTTCACAGATACCAAGAGAATAATATAATGTACATCTAAAAGTTTGCAAGTGATAATGCATCACAGGCATATCTCACTTTAGAGAACTTTTCTACTAAAGCACTTCTCATTTATATTCATATTTATTACTTTCAGTACTTGCTTTGCACTTAAGGAGTTTTTGGACTTTTTCTTTTACTTATTTAGTATTTTTGTACATGTTCTTATTTTTCTTAAGGTCTAATACTACTGCATACTTAATAAATAACAGTATAAATATGTTTTTAGGCTTTTATATGCACTGGCAAGTGAAAAAAGGATGTGATTCATTTTAAAGCAATAGTTGATTTATATAATGATCCAGAACCTAACCTGCCATACTAGCAAGATATGCCTGTATTCTCTGAAATATTTTATAAATGCTACAAGTTTATTTTTCCTCATCTCTCACATTTTTACAGAAATTTTATAAGAGAAATTGCATTATTAAATAATGTAATTTCTTTTTATAATTTTTATGATATAATCAATAATTAATTTAAAGATAATTAAATCTATAAATTATAGTATATTAACTCAGTACAAAAAATAAAACTGTATTAATTATAATTATTTTACAATATACTTAAGCATGCTAAAATAGAAACTTTAAATGTAATTTGTTAATTAAAAGGAAAAAAAATTGAAAAAAATGCTCAGTTCTAATTTTGATTTAATTTATAATCCATTTATTTAAGAATTTTGAAATTGTAAATGTATGTGCATGAAATACAAACAAAATTTATTTCACTTCATGTTTAGGCAGTTTTCTAGCTAAGGAGTTCTTTCTGACATTTGCTATTCTTGCAGATCTAAATATAGCACAATAAAGATCCAAACTAATGCCATGTTTAGTTGAGACAATTACAATTCATGAATGCTAAAATTGTTAAATTTATTTATTTAGTCAATTTAATAAATACTTTAGATCAATGGTTCAGAAAAAATCATTTCACAAATATTTATAATGGATAATAAAACAATAGATAAGTTGTAATTGATAATTTACAATTGAATCATATGAGTATTAAAAAATTCAGTCTTATATATTGTTGTCACTGCCTACATTTTCAAAATAGTAATTGAAAATATTCTAGGAAATATTCATAAGAGTAAATTGTAGTATATACATACATTGTACATACATAAATTTTATAAAATAATATTTAAAACTGATATCTAAAACAAATAATGTTTTCTATTACATTCACAATAAATATAAATCATTATATGAATTTTATTTCTTTAATTTATCATTGGTAATTCTAGCAATTATGCTTTCTGAAGTAACATTTAAGTTATGAATTTAAGTATTACCTCAGAAAGCATAATTACTAGAATGGACATACAAACACACATTTATGTATTTTGATTAATAAACTATCTGTACTAATCTATATGTCATATAATACATTTATATTGTCAGATAAATGTAGTAATAGATCAAATTTTATAAATAATATAATGAAAAAAGTGATCAATAAGAAGAAAATTAATAATATATTAAACTTTTTATCTTAAGATATTTCCATCTAAAAATTGTATTATACCAATCTTTTTAAAAAGATTATATAATTTCATGAAATAATATGCTTAAGTTATACTGAATTATCATGTTTGAAAATTTGAATATTTTTAATAGTTTAACCTTCAATATAATTTTACTCACCAAATAAAAATTTTTAGAATATGATTGTATTGTTTCATATATTTGAAAATTAGATGTGTTTCAAATTAAAAAACAGGAAATATCTTTAAATTCAAATTTAATCTAATTCTGTTTATTATAGTTTTAAGTATATATAATATAAAGACAAAGATGATGTATTGATTTAAAATTTTCAATGTATATATTATTAAAAAACTAAAATTTAAAGCTTAAAATTTAAAAGTTTAAAATAAAAATTAAGCAAAAATATCTTTTTCGTATAAATGATCAAATATAATCTTTCCTTTTGCATAAATTTTATTTATTATTAATACTTAAAATTATTTTCTTTAATAATGTAAAAACTCTTGTCATATTTCAGAATTATTTTAAATATTAAAATTCCAGAAACTTTTTAATATATATTTTCTAAAAAACTTAATTTATGGAAAAGTTATGAATGCAAAAATACATATTTATCAGAATTAATAATGATTTTTAAGATATTTACAATAAGCTTTTTAAATCTAAATTTATTTGATCAAAAATAATTATTAGTTATTAGTGATATTTTGAGTTAGTCAAATCCCTCTATAGTGATATTTAACAGAACATGAAAAAAATATTGTACAGAGATTTATTGTTATAGTGAGAGTTTTTTTTAGAAAGTATCACCTTCCACATTTAACATTGTTAGACTACAAATAGAGTTATTTCTACACAGTCAGACAATGTTAGAATAGAGAAACATGTAGTATTAGTCTCTTCAAGTAGAAGATTTAAGTGATTTTATTGCAAATTATTTCTACAGTATATGTTAAACATCAAAATCCAAAATCAGTCAGTTCATTTTTGCCTAGGGAGATTCAGACAAAGTAAAACTAAACTAATTTTAAAATATAATTTCTTAAAGCAAATGCTTTTTGTAATTATTTTAATAAGTGTAGTTTGCAACACATTTGTGTACAGTTTCTAAGAGAAATTTAAACTCATTTAGCATAACAACAAAGTTCTCTAAGAAATTATATAGGAGAGTCTTAGTGTTGCAAATTACACTAATTCTAAAAGTAAAAGGGCTTTCTTACAATATTATTACTTTTACTAGTAATAACAGATTCAGGTTTTGACTAACATACAGATTTACTATAATTTATAATTTTTGAAAAATTGGAAATGATAGATTCAAACCCGAAAAAAGCTAAACTGTTCTAGAAAAAGTTAGAACTGGTTCCCTTCATTGATTACAAGTACAGTAAAAAAACATGTATCACTAAATAGATTTTTGAATATTGTTCAATCAGAAATTTTTTACTTTTAACTAATAGGATTTCATAAACTATAGGAAATTACATTTCTTATCATTATATTGATAATCACTGTACTGAGATTGACTGTATATAATATTCATTAGCATGTTTATTAATATCTTAATTTATGTTTGTAATTTTTCAAAATCATATATTAAAATAATCTGATAAACAATTTTATATTTATTACAAAGGTTTGTCATTATTCTCTTTCTGTCTAATTAATAGTAATTCTCTGTGACCATATAAATTCTAAATGCTTGATTTTAACAACAAATTCTCAAATAATTAATTTTTTTAACAGAATATGTAATTCAAAGATTGAAATTATTTTTCAGGTAAAATGGATGATGTATTGGATAGTATTTGCACTTTTTACTTGCATAGAAACTTTTGCAGACATTTTTGTGTCATTTTGGTATGTTATTAGTATTTAAGTTAGAATTAAAAGTACAGTCAAACCTTGGATTACGAATGCCTCTGCTTACGAACAATTCAGTTTACAAACAAAATTTTGAATGCCATATTTGCCCCAGTTGCCGAACAAGCTACATGGTAAGAGCTGTCCATAGATGGTCATCTCCAATAGTTCCTGTATTAAATAAAGTTGGTGGCCTGACCAATCAGCACAGACCACTGATTCATGCCAAGATCACCTCGCATCATTAGATGTTATGTATGACACGAATCATCAATGACATTGCAATTTAAATTAGATTTCAATGCACATGCAGAAAAGATACTATTTCTATTTAATGGCACACGTCACAATTGAATTTAAATCAAATTAATTTGTAAAAACTGCATTAATTGGCATTTATTTATGTAATATAAATGGCATCCAAGTATTCATGTTTAAATATTATTCAATGATTATTTGAGCCTCTTGGGCCCTTAGCCACTGCAATAACCTCCTTCCATTTTTCTCTGTCTTGTAGCTCTTGCATCCACCCAGGCAGTACACACCCACTCTTTGTAGATCCCTCTGTAGTCCATCTTTCTATCACAATGGAGGGCATCCAACAGATTGTTTATCCTGAGGTTTCCCCCATCAGCACTTTGTGGGCACATGTCCTGCTTATCAGGCATGTCTCTTGGCTATAATTTGTATGATGTCATTGTAACAAATTATAGTCATGTATGTTCCTAAAATTTATGGAATGAATCAATTTGGGTATTAACCAATGAGCATCAGCCTTTGATCTTTATGGCATTCAAGTACTCATATTTAAATATGCTTAATTTAAATTAAATAACATGATACATATATAATATTATATTAATAAATTTAAATATTAATATTTAATATTTATTAATACCAAGTAGCCAATGAATTAAAACTCTGGCCTTTACACTGAAACTAAAATTCAAAATTAATTTCAATTTTAACATAACATTTCTGAAAGTGTGGGTAAAGTACTTGTTGTCAGTCTTGATTGTTGGTTATATTTTATCCAGGCAGAATTGAGTCTCTATTTATAGCACATCTTTGTAAAGAGTTAGTTTTGGTTTCAGTTTTTGTTGATGGTGATGAAACATTCTGCTTTTAATAAATATATATACATATATATTTATTAAAAGCAGAATGTTTTATCACTTATTCATTTTAAATATATATATATAAAATAATCTTATATTACATATGTAGGCATTTTTATGCATGAAATACAGTTAAAAAGATAAGCCTTATTGTATTAAGGCTTTGTTTTGGGGGTTCGGATTAATCCATTTTATATTGTTTCTTATGGAAAAATCTTATGTTTCGATGTTTCTTATGTTTCGGTTTGAGAACAACTTTTAGAAATGAATTAAGTTTGTAAACTGAGGTTTGACAGTATTTCTTTAAGAATGAAATAAATTTAACAATAATTCCAAAAATATTGAGAAAATTCAGCATAATAATAATATATCTTTAGCTTAATATATATTGCTTAATAATAATATATAGATATTTTAAGAACTTAAAAACATATTTAACATACTAAAGTTAAAAGGAAATATTTTTAAAATTTTAATGTCTAATTGCAAATTATTAATATATACATATATATTAAATATGTATTAAAATGTTTCTTTCAAACTTTAGGCTTCCTTTCTATTATGAAATGAAGATTTTATTTGTATTATGGTTGCTATCACCAGCTACTAAAGGGTCCAGTATTTTATATAGAAGATTTGTTCACCCCCAGCTGACTAGACGTGAGAAGGTTAGTTATACTTTAAGTTTTAATAAATTATGCTGAAAATAAATATCTATATCTTGTTTAAATTAATGTGGAAAATAAAAACTAAAATAAGTTTTAATATAATTTGCAAAAAATTAAAGGTAAACTCCTAATTAATTCTAATCCCGTCTGAAGATAATTATAATTCAAGGTTATTTCATTCATAATGTCAATTATGTTGATAATTATTAAATTACTATTTTTACCAACAGTACTTGTAACAAATACCGTCAAGAGATAGTACAAACTTCATGTATCAGTACTAAAAATACAATAAATTATTCCTGTTTCTGTTAATTTTTCAAAATAAATGAATTATACATATACAGTGTACTCTTGCTAATCCAAATCAATTTTATTTGTTTTTCCATTAAACGTTTTAGCTAAAAACAACAAAAAATTGTAGATTATTGTTTAAAACACATCATATTTGTTAGCACTTTTTTGACTTATCTTTTTTATTATTTTTATATATACAACCCCATTAATCCTAAAATCAAAGATCAATATAATAATTAGTTTAGATCAGCAAGAATGCGCTGTATAATATTAAAAACAAACTATAAATTATTGAAAATTCAATTTAGGAAATAGATGACTACATTGCTAAGGCACGGGACCAAGGCTATGCTACTATGCTTCAACTTGGTTCTAGGGGTCTAAGTTATGCCACTGCCGTAGTAATGCAGACAGCTCTAAAGGCAAGTACTGGTTTTATTTTAGTACATGCACATTCTTAACTATAATTTATTTTTTCTGCTTTTTAAAATATTTTATAAACATGTTTGTATTGCAAAATATAATGTTTAATAAACCTTAATTATTTTATATTGATTAATATGCTATTTTTATTTAGTTATTTATCTACACCTTAGTATTTTAATATTAATGATTTATATCAGTATTTATATCAAAAATTTGATATAAATACTGAGATCATAATTAAAGTATCCCCACTCACCACTGTCTAGAGAGATATTTAGCAGTCTAGCAATGATTATTTTATCTGTACAATACACTTATGCTATACAGAGACCATAACAATGCAGAGAATACTTCTCAATCTAGTTCTCATTCTGAAAGCAGTGAACAGTGCAGTGCATTCAATGGTATCCAAAACTGATTCACTCTGATGCTTCTCACTTGCAGTGTGATACTGTCTTTTAAGGCTGTCAAATTTGCAACATGTCCACACTAAGTATCCTACAACCAAATTCACACAGATTAAGATCTGGAGAAGGAGATAGCCAGGCAATAGAAACACACAGTAAGACAGTAGGAATTGCTGTTATCAGCAAAATATTTTTTCAGAAACTTACATCTGATATGTGGATGCATCCACCATTTCAGACTTTAATAAAGACATAAAATGGTTGTCTCAAGGCATTACCACTGTTGCAGTTGGGGTACAACAAAACTTTGGAACATCTCTTGGTATCTTGGCTAGCACACAGCATGTCAAATTCATTAGGACTAACTTCTTCCAAGAATGATTCAAGGAATAATTTGGCTATGAATCCACATCAAACTGTAACTTTAGGAATCTACTGGAAAATGTGTTTTCTTGCTCTTAATACAACAATTATCAGTTTTACTGAAATAAAAATATGCTTCATTCTCCACAGGATCTTTCATGGCACCATGACACATCCAATTTCATTCTAGAAAGAAAGGTCAATGAAATGTCAGATTTCCATGTTGGCAGCAAGGAACTGCTATACCAACATTCTTAGTACTTTCTACGCTGTGCTATAGAATAAATTCAACTGTATGGCATTGCATGTATACCATTGGAGTCTGCAACATTATTTGTTAATTGTTCAATGACTTGTGAAGTGATAAGTTTGTGTCCATTACGGTTGAGGTCATGAACTTATCACTTCCAAATGTCAAGTTTTCTTGAACTAAATAACCATTCTCCTGAGAGCTTGTGAAGTCAATGATCCTTGGCATACATTCTTATGACAACAAAATTTCCAAAGTGTAGCCACAGCATTTTTTCAGAAAACAGCTTCACAAGAAATGGACATTCCAACAAGGTGATGGTCATTGTAGCTAATAAGAATTGCATTCGACAGTTGTATCCACTTTTATACTTAGAACTTGGCTGAACACGAGCTTATGCCAAAGAAAATGCTTTCTTGTTGTTTGCAATGTGAAAATTGCCAAAGTAGTTTTTATACTAATCTTTTTATGAAAATATTACCACAATAGAACATTTTCATTAAAAAAAAATTGCCTTTGGTCTGCTAAACATTTCTCTAAACAGCACATGGAGTACTTTAATTGATAACCCAGTATGTTTCCTGTCTCTTA